>NW_021620672.1:1419610-1501252 GCF_004785775.1 Grammomys surdaster
CCCTCCCTCCCTCCCTCCCTCCCTCCCTCCCTCCCCCCCCTCTCTGTCACATACACCTACATGCTGGAGTATATGAAAGACACACATCCATTTCCTGGTGTAGTCTTGGGTAGGCCTTCTACTTGTTACTATGCTATTTCAGGGCTTGCTTTTGTGTGAGAGCCTATCTTTGTGGAAGCAGATGAAATGTTTTTCTGTCCCTGTGAGCATAACACAAGGTTGCCCACCGACTTCCTCCTACTAGCCAGCTGGGTGGGCCAGGCACTGATTTCTAAGAATAACCTTTCATTTCATTAAATTTCATCAGAAAATTTCTTATACTTTTTGCCAGGAATATTGACCCCTGTTACAGTCAATAATTGTATCACACACAAAACATTTTGTCTCAGACCAGTTTGGGCATTTTTCTCTTAGAGATTATTGACATATATCAGAATTACCCACTTATTAACTAAAAGAAACCAGTGTGTCACAGAGGCAGAGGGTTGGTCCCTCTACTCTTCACCTTTGTCCAGATGACCCTATAGATTGTTTTGCTAGTGTCAAACAAGATCAAAAATCCCCTGAGAGAGTGGGGCTCCCCCTAGGGTCCCTAAGGACAAGGAACTTGGAATAAGTACAAATGAAGAAAGAGGGAACCTTGGCTTCCAATTCACATGCAGCTGACCTTTAGTGGTTATTTCCAAAGAGCAAGAGCTCTGAATGTTCTCAACGCAAACAGAGAAGGCTGAGGTAATGGGCCTTCTGATTATTCACATGTGAACTAAGTTGTTGGCTAGTAGTGTCGAAATATAAACAGTTCCTACACTGTATTCATTAACAACAGTAATTTGCAAGATGGAAGGGGTTTGCCAAGACAGGCCCCTTTCCACCACGATGGCAAGATAACTGTGAACGTCCTAGGCCAGCCTCCCACACTGAAGTTCTGTGTCTCCTACTCATTCCTAGACTGACTCTGAAGCTCCAGCCTCAACTCTAAGAACCATTCTTGCCCCCTTTAATAGCAGAGGATCCTTGAACCTTACACCCTACTTTGTTTGCGTATTAAAAGACTTACCAGTGACTGACCAGGCTCGCCCCACCTTGAGGAAGGACATGAGGATTTAGTGGCCTTACTGCCTATCACCTCTTCCTCTATGGCTGTTTTCTCAAAGTCAGATCTAGGGGTTTGGAATGGTAAGGACTCTTTGATAGGAATGAAGCCACTAGGCCTAGACGTTATCTTCTACCATCTAGGACAAAATACATCTTCGGCAAAGACTGGAAGGACAAATGTCAACTGTGGATAAAGTGGGAGCTGGTGGCATCCACTGTTAAGAGCCCTCCTAATGACCGACCTCTTCACCCTCTTCTCATCCCCCCCTCCCCCTCCCCATCCCCACCCCCTTGCTGCCTGCCTCAGAGACTGCCTCAGAGAGTAATCCCAACCTGGCTTCTGCTACAAACAGGAGAAAATAGGATAAACAGAATATAAGTGGACTGTTGGGAAGGAGTGTGAAATTTCTCAGAAGGACAAAGTATGCTGCTACCCTGGTGGAAAAGGGCTTCTAAACTGCAGAACAGATTATAGAATAATAAAGTTGTCTTGATAAAGATGTGGCACACACCTTTAATCCCAGCCCTTGGAAGGCAGAGGCAGGAAGAGCTCTTATAGCTTTTTAGTTGAATTTGCTTTTATCCCTGTGTTAAGCACCTAATAAAATTTAGGAACTTGCCGGGCGGTGGTGGCACACGCCTTTAATCCCAGCACTTGGGAGGCAGAGGCAGGCGGATTTCTAAGTTCGAGGCCATCCTGGTCTGCAGAGTGAGTTCCAGGACAGCCAGGGCTATACAGAGAAACCCTGTCTCGAAAAACAAAACAAAACAAAACAAAAAAAGAAAAAAAAATTTAGGAACTGTTCTGGCTACTGAGAGTTGGGCATACTGAGAACCACCGAAAGTCCTTTGCCCACAGTCCGGAGCCAGGTTCCTTCCTGCCTTCAATGACTCAGAGCCCACGTCCTGTCATCACTAACAGCCAATGCAATGCATTTCCACGGTCACCAAAATGATATATTTTTCCTGTACCCATGTTTCATACCTTCTAGAAACTCGGCCTTCATGATATGGTCCAGCACTGTCTCCATCCCTGCTCAGAGGCAGCCATTTTGCACCCCTTACCACCCAATAAATCTCTTGCCTGAATTCTGTTGTGTGGTATGGCTTCTGTGGCACTCCTTGGCTCCCGATGGCCAAGATACTCTTTCAACACAAAACTCTTTCAATAATGGTTAGCAGTTAGAAAGAACATGAACGTGAACGGATGGCCCCCACCTATACCACTGTGCACACCTTCAATGTCCACAAGACCCAGAAAGGTAACTGAGGAGGGAATCCAGAAGCCATGTCCCCTGAGCTCATGAATCAAATTCTCCCTAGTAAATCACTAAATACAGTGGAGGCCAGGACTGTGGTGTAAATCTTTAAACCCAGCCCTTGGGAGGTAGAGGCAGGAAGATCTCTTGTGAGTTCAAGGTCAATCTATCTGCATAGTGAGTTCCAGGACAGTCAGAACTTCATGGAGAAACCCTTCCCCAAAAATAAATAAAATAAAAAATAAATAAATTTTAAAATAGTTTTTTTTTTTTAACAAGACAGGATCTCACTATGAAGTGATAGAAGGCCAGGAACTCATTTTATAGGCCAAGAGGGCCTCAAACTCAGATCAGCCTGCTTTGGTCTCCCAGTCGCTGAGATTAAAGGCGTGCTCTGGCAACGATGGATATAGTCACTTAAAATGTGAAAACCTAGAGGGAGATAGTGACATAAGCACTGAAAATGAAATTCAGGAGCTGGGAATGTAGTTCAGGTGTTAGAATGCTTGCCTGGAATGCATGAAGCCCTGGGTTTGGTCCCCAGCACCACCTAAAATGGGCGTGGCGATACCCACTTGTAATCCTAGCACTTGAGAAATGGAGACAGGAAAATCAGAAATTCAAAGTCACCCTTGGCTATAGAATGAGTCTGAGGCCAGCTGGGCTACACAAAGAGGTCTGGGCTTTCAGGGAGACTTCCGTGGGCCTGCTGTCAAGGTTTTGAGAGAAAGACAGCTAGGGATGGATGTAGCAGACAACTTGTCCCCTGGGAGGGGAGCCTTCCATTTGCCTCGTGGAAGAACTGGCCTTACCTGAAAGGTAACTGGAAGTCACTCTGGAAGCCATAGGATCTGCATTTCTAGGACTCTGGTGTTGCTATAGAGAATGGGTTGGAAGGGCGCCAGCTGTGGAGTAGGCAAGGCAGTAATCAGTGGGAGAGGCTAAGAAGATGAGGGCCAGGAAAGGACAGGAAGACATGAAGAGTCCAAAGGGACAAGCAGTCAAGTTCATGCTGTGTGGACAGGTGATCGGCTCGTCCATCGATGGGTAGCAGGTTCTGACTTGCAGATGGCCATTTGAACCCCACTCCTGCCTTCCCTGGGCTATTGCTGAAATGGAGTTTCCTTGTTTGCATTTGGAACACTCTCTATAGTGTCCCCAGGGCTGTCCAAAAGTAGCTGAAAGGACACCAGGGCCTACATCCAGGACAGTGAAGTCATTTCTTCAGGGACCTCAGAGGAGTCCCTTCCTATGTCCCAAGAAGCCTGTCTTCCCTAGCCCTCTACTAGGTCCTCTGGTTGGCCCTGGAGTGTATAGTTCTTCCTATAGAAATGGCCAACTGAAAGAGCAGGCACCTAACTCAGTCCTCTAGAGATGGGAAGGTACCGAAGATAGGCACGCAAGAAAAAGAGCTTCCACAAGGTGGAGGGAGGGGGTCCCAGAGCTAGAGACAGGCAAAGAAGATGAACCTCATCAGGGTCCAGCCCTGTAAATAGTCAGGGAAGGGCAGCAAGGGCACCTAGTGCGGCTCCAGACGAGCCTGGCTTCTTCAGTAATAACACAGCTGCTGTTGACTGTGGCTTGCTCTGGCTTGGTCTGCTGCCAGCATTTCTGAGCATCTCGTTTTATGCTCACGAAAGAGATCAAGCACATTTCCCTAATTACTATTACCTGCCTTTCTGTACCATGTACTACCAATTGCTCCACGGCTGCCTCTGACCTCTCTAGCCTCATAGCACAGCCCTGATGTTCTCAGGTGGTTACTCGGTCCACAAAAGATCCTTCCGTGGACTGCCTCTCTCCTTCAACCACCAGCTTCCTTCTGGGTGTCCAGTGTCCATTTACAGCCTTTGAGCTCCTGCATCAGCAGTTCTTCAGGCTCTTCCAACAGGAAGTGCCACGTCCTCCTGGTCCTAGCCTACCTATTTACCCCGTGTCTTCCCATCTCAACCACCACCCCATATCCCAGTCAGAAGATCCTGCCCAAATCCTGCTGCCCCCCTCCCCCAACATTCCCTCCTGTCCTCTTTTCCAAAGTACTCTCTCCTGTTCAAATCCTGGGAAGGTCGGGTCAGACCGCAGCATCCTTCCACTCTGGCTCTGAGCACTCTGAGGTGCTCCCATCCTTCCACTCTGGCTCTGAGCACTCTGAGGTGCTCCCTGGGTCTCACACATTGCCTCCTTCCCAAGGAGGAGAGAGAAAGGCCCATCTCAGAACACAGAAGCTTCTCCTTTCTGAAACTACAGAATCACCCAGACAATGATAAGCAGGACACTGACAGTCTGCTAAGTGAAACCAGGCACCTAGGCAGGATGTAGGCTGGGGGCGCAGGAGGGGAGTTGAGGGAACTAGGTGATCGAGGGGCGAAGGCAGTTCAATGTTTCTTTAAAAAAAGAAAATCCAAGAAACTAGTCCCAAAGTAGGAGAACTTGTGACCAGGAGGTAAGAACACCCAGCAGGACACAGAGACAGTCCCAACACTATGGCCAGCCTCCTTTATCAGGCTCAGTCCCATCCCTGTGGTCATAGCCAAGAGACTCTGAATGTGTTGTCAGCAGGTTCTGCTGGGCTATTTGTGGATACCTAGATCTGGGACCCTGCAGGCTTTTCCAGCAGGCATGGGGGATTGCAACCTCACTGTGTCTCCAGGGTCCCAGGATAACCGCCTTAATGTCAGTCTTACCTCTGACATTCTGCTGCCCAGTGACAGCGGCAGTCCCCCAACAGACAGGCTATGCTTCTGAGCCCCTTTCCCCATCTCCATTTCTATTCTAGCCTCACCTCAGTCCAGCATTTTTTAGCTCTAGACACCCAGTGCCCCTCTAGCCTGGGAAGGAACAAAGGGCCAGGCCCTTCCTACAGATGTGACTTCAATAAAGGAAGACAAGGCCTCCGGGTAGATTCCAGAAACACAGCTTGTATGGCCCAGGGACAGCCCTGTGCAGAATGGCAGATGGACAGCCAGTTGCTTTAAGGCTACTGTCATCCCTGCATTTCCAGCCCCAAAGACATTCCCTTTTCTTGTCCTGGCCAGGGCATTTCACAATGAGCTGTTATCAGAGGCTCCCCCCCCCCCCCCCCCCGGGCCAGCTCCTATCTACATCCCTGTGAAAATGGCTGATGCGACAGACCTTGAAGAACACAAATCCAAGCTGCAGTTCTCAGGCTGAGGTCATGGGTGGGGGAGGCGGAGCAGGCAGAGGATTACAGACCACGTGGGCGGTTTAGATCTCTGTCACACTAGTTGGCAGTTTCCGTCCTCTTACACCCAAGCTTCCTTCTTGGTTCTCTGCCCGGCCCAGAGCTGTGGCGAGTGTGCAGCCAACTGCAACCTATGACAGGCACTAGACAGGGTGTGAGTGGTGTTGGTTCACGGTTAAGACAGCCGGCACAGACAGATCACCGTCTCAGCTTCATTCGCGCTCTCTAACCAATGACTCTCATAGCTGCTGAAAGACCACACAAAGAATTATAGAACACACTAAGGCATGGATCTGGGCCTTCAGTAAGAACTCGAGGCCATGACTTGACTGGGCGAGGTAGCTGAAGAGTACAGGGAATCCTCGCATATTCTTCTAGCTACACTTCCTATCTAACAGGTCTGCAAGTCCGTGCCTGAGAACCGCAGCTTTGAGACACTCACATACCCTTCCTACCCAGAGCCGCTTTCTCCTCCCCACCCCCACTGACCTCAGCATCTGAAATTAGAGACTAGGGCCCTACACTGACACAGGTGGCCCATGAGAGTGCAGAGGGATCTAACCTTGGCCTTCTGAGGGGCAGAGTGGGAAGAAGTAGATATGAGACAGGACTGACCTTCCGAGGGCTGAAGATAAAAAAGGAGACCCAGAAATCAGCCTGGGAGCACCCTTCCCCTGCCCCATAAGGCCTTGTCGCTCCCTAAGTGCTCACCTTCCCTCGGGCTTTTCTTCGTCACCACTTTCCAGAGCTCCACTTCTGCATCTGAGAAATGAGCACATATCTCTGAGGGTTGTGGTTAGGATCGACTGTGGCAAGCTAGGCGAAGTCCTTTCAAGGGAGCTAGACACAGACATAACGAACCGAGCGGCAGTAACCTCGGACTGCCTTATCTACAGGAATGCCTTTCCCCTAGTAGTGAAGCCTGCACAGCTGAGCTCAAGTAATTACATGTAGCGGGCTGTTTCTCCCCAGAGCTCTGGTTGCCTTGCAGAGGGGTGCCTTCTCCCTGAGTGTTCTTGTGGTCTTTTCTGTGTGCATCTGCATCCCAGGCTCCTCTTCCTATCCAGGTAGCAGACTCACAGTCCACCTGAATGAGCTCACTGGGCCTCCTTCAAGATAGGCCGTGACTGCCATACTCGGAACACTGGGATCCGAGCATTCAACACATGAGGGCTCTGTGGGTTTATTATTATTATTTATTATTTATGTACGTGAGCTCATGAGGCATCAGATTCCCTACAACCAGAGTTACAGTTGCTTGATGCAGGTGCTGAGAACCTAACCTGGATCCTCTTCGGGATTAGTAGGTATTCTTAACTGCTATGTTATCTCTCCAGTTTTTTTTTGTTTGTTTGTTTGGGGTTTTTTTTGTTTTTGTTTTTGTTTTTTTCAAGACAGGGTTTCTCTTATAGCCCGGGCTGTCCTGGAACTCACTCTGTAGACCAGGCTGGCCTCGAACTCAGAAATCCACCTGCCTCTGCCTCCCAAGTGCTGGGATTAAAGGCGTGCAGCACCACCGCCCAGCATCTCTCCAGTTCTTAATTGTGGTTTGTTTGGTTTTTTTTTAATTTTGTTTTGTTTTATAAGACAGGGTCTTAGTTAGGGACCTCTGTGAAAGAATCGTTGGCTCCCAGACAGGTCCTAACTCACAGGTTGGGAACCATTGCAAATCTAGCAACTCCCTAGGTCACACTTGCTCTGAAGTAGGATTACATGCAACTGGGCTGGAGGAGTAAGTAGAATCCATGTGATGGTCTGAACACACACACACACACACACACACACACACACACAAAACTTCCTTAAGGAAACCTGGTCTTCTTAATTTTTCCCTTCCATGAATCAAGTCCACAGCACATCTACTATGAAGAAGACATAGCTCTATAACAGCAGGCAAGAATGCAAAGATATCAGTGCCCAGGTAGGACAGATAACCATATAGCTACCAAATAGTTGGGAGTGGTGGGGACTAGTCCAGTTTCCTAGGGCTGCTTCACCAGTACCGTGTGCTAGGTAATTCAAGACCAACAGGAACCCACTGTGCTCTGCTGGGGATGGATAGAGCTGTGTGTTCAGTCACACTTCTTTTGAGAATGCTGGGAAGGACTCATCCCAAGAGACTCTCCTGGTTTCCAGGATTTTTTTTTTCCATCTGTGGTACTCCTTGGCTTGTAGAAATATTGTTCAGGTCTCTGCCTTTACCTCCACATAGCTTCCTCCCTTTTGTGTGTTGATGCTCTCCACAGGGGTCCACACTGACCTCACCTTAATAACCCCATTTCCATGGATCACATGCTCAGACTTAGAAATGAGGCATTTAACAGAAGAATCCGGAGAGGAAAGAATTCACCCTTCATAGAACTGATAAGATCTGGAAAGTAAGAGAGAGGCTGGTTCTAGGGGCAGCCCCCAAATGTCACTGTGGCTCTACAGAACTTCAAGAGAAATCAGAAATTCTGACTTTCTGGGAAACTGACTCAATGAGTTTTTAAAAAACAACAAAAGATCTTATTGTGATCCCCACCCATCCATCCACTGAAATATGTCTAATATAAGCAGCCAACTTATTACCCATCGAAGACTCTCCCAAAAAGAGGCCATTTTTGGCTTGACCTAATTTCCAAAGCCAGGTTGGACAACACATAGGGTTGTGATGGTGGAAGGGTGAAGTCAGTTGGTGAAGAAGCTCTAGCCAGCGTTTCAGTGAACTGCTTCTATGTATTCAGGAGGCTGGGCACCAGGGCGGGGACAGGCACGAGTGCACACAGAGGCCACCACTGTCTCACGAGGCTCTGCTTCCCTCATACCTTGGGAGGACTTTCTGGGTCCCACTGCCTATGCTCAGCTGTGCTTCGTTTTCCAGAAGCTTCCAGCACTGCTGCCGATGAGGAATCTAGTGGCCACCGGTGGCATTTATTAGTATTAGTGTTCTTATTGCTGTGACAAAATGCCTGGCAAGGTAACTTAAAGAAGGAAAGTTAGGGGTTGGAGAGATGGCTCAGCAATTAAGAATACTTGCCACTCTTTAGAGGGCCCAGGTTCAAGTCTCAGCATCCACAGCACAGTGGCTAAGGCCTTCCTGTGGCCTCTGCTATACTGCATACACTACACATGTATGCTACCCATACATACACATAAGCAAATCCTCATTCACATAACATAAATATAAATACATTCATTTAAAAAATTAAAACAACAAAAAAAAATAAAACAAAAAAGAAAAGCAGCAAGAACAGGGGGTGCGTGGTCTCATCGCATTTGTCATCAGGAATCTGAGAGCAGTGGATACTGGTGGTCCAGTGACTTTCTTCTCTCTCGCTTGTTTTTCAGTGCAAGACCCCAGCCACCACATTCAAGGCTCCTCATCAAACCACTGTAGGGATACCTTACAGGCAGGCATGCCTCCTAGGAGGCTCCAGTCCAGTTGACTTATGAGGGTGAACCATCACTTTACTGGTGTTTGTGATCGGATGGGGAGGAGGGAACATCTGAGACTGGAGGAGGTTGAGAAGACATGGGGGCCACTCCAAGTATTTATCTTGATCTGTCTCTGCCACTGTCACAGAACACTTGAGCCTGGGTCAACTTGTACTCACAATTACCAGGCTGGGAATCTCAAGAGAATGTCCCTGGCACCACCTTCTTCGTTTCTGGCAAAGGCTCGGTGCTTCTTCAACTCATGGTAGAATGTGAAAGGGCAAGTGGGCACACACAGAAGAAGCCACGCACCAAGGACACTGTTGCTTCACGTCAAGTAACTCTCTTGGTAACTAATCTACTTGAGAGAACTCCTTCCAGGGCTCTAATCCTCCTTGATGACCCATTCGTCTCTTAAAGGTCCCATTGTGGGGACCTAAGCCTGAGTGTAAGTTTTCCTGGGGACAAATCATATCTAACCCACAGCAGCAGTCTGGGAGGTAGAGCCAGGCTATGGCTGTCTGATGTGGGGACAGATGCTCTATGCCCCCACTACTCATCCTCATGATTGCTAGCACTACCAGACAGGGACAGCCCTTTCCCACCCACTCACAAGTACACACACAGATGTTCCTCATCCACTCAAACCAGCTTCTGCATCTCTAAGGCATCCGAGAGCTTCTAAGCAACCTGTAAGGCCCAGTGATAGCGAGTGCATGGCAGTTTTGGTGCTGGGCTCAAGGAGAGGGGGTTTCAGGCAGAGTCAGGAAGGGTCTGGCTCAGGGTGAAGTGGGTGAAGATGAGCTTTGGTTTCTCTCTTCCCACTGTCCCTGGAAGTTGAGCTTGCCCACTATGGCATCTGCCCATCAGGTCTGAAAAGGGAAAGGGGAAGTAGAAGATGAGTGTCAGGAATGAGAGGGGAAGGGCAGAGGCTCTTCTTCCTCTTGCCAGACACTGCAGGACCAGGGACCCTTCCCTCCCCCCAGATGGAATCCCACATCCCTGCTGGGAGCTGCGCACCCCGCCAGCCAGTCCTGGGTAGTCTGCTCTGCCTGGGCAAAGCACACTGTGCCTGCATGAACTTGCTATTTCTGAAACCAGAGAAGGCAAAGGGAGTGAGGGGGGAGTCCTCCACCCAGCCTGGGCCAGCTGGTTGGGCTAATTATAAAATTTTCACAGCCCAAACAAAGCCCATTAAGCTCTTCTATTCTGGAAAATGCATGCAGATCAGTGGTACCTTCCTTCATGGCGTCCTCCACCTCAGTCTCCTCAAAGTGCCCCTCTCTGTCTAATCTGTCTCCCTTTCACCTTCTTCTCTCCTCTAGCTGCCACCTCACAAAGATCTCTGGTTTGGAAGTCACAGTGAAGCCCTGTGTCCCTAGCCCTGGCACAGTGCTAGGACCAAAATAAGCACCAGTGAGTCTGGATGGAATGAAAGAATGAGCACTTTAATACTTAGTGTGCCATGAAAATACTACTGGAGGGTAAGGCTAAACTTAGCAAGTACTGTAAGGTTAAAAGAGCCCAGGCTTTAAATCACCCCAAGAAGTCTATCAATAGACTGACAGACTCTTCGTAAGTCCAGCCTCAGACAACCCTCTGCTCCCAGCCTGCAGAGTGGATCCTGTCCTCTCTCCCTCTTCCTCGGATTCAGCACTACAAGTGTTTGTTCAGGCAATCTTGTTCATGCATTGTGTCTCCTAAAGAACCCACACCTAGAACTCTTTTTTTAATACTAATTTTATTTTATCTTCTTTTTATTGAAAATAGACTCTTCTCTTACATAATATATCCCGAAGAAGCACCCCCTCTCCCTACTTCTCGAAGTTCCCCACGTCCTCTCCCCTCCCTTTCTCTCATTAGAAAAGAGCAGACTTCTAAGAGATGATATTAACATATAGTAAGATGAAACAAGAACTATCCTATCCAAGTTGGACAGGACAAACCAACAGAAGAAAAAGAATCCAAGAGAAGGCACAAGAATCAAAGATCTAGCCAGGTGTGGTGCCAAGATAGCAGGACTGTTACACGGAGAACCCTGCCACAATAAACCAAAATAATAATAATAATAATAATAATAATAATAAGAAGAAGAAGAAGAAGAAGAAGAAGAAGAAGAAGAAGAAACCCACTTGTTTCCACACCCATAAAACCCACAAAAACACTAAACTGGAAGCCATGATATACGGAGGACCTGTGCAGACCTGAGCATGCTGCTTCAGTCTCTGTGAGTTTGGATGAGCTTTGCCCTTGTTGGTGTAGAGGCCATGCTTTCCTGGTGTCCTCCATCCCTTCTGGCTCTTATACTCTGTGTCCTCTTCTACGGGGTTCCCTGACCACTGAGAGGAGGCCGTGTCTCCCCAGTTATTTGATGACTTCATTCAGAAAGCGTCATGTATATATTTTAGGAAGTTTCTACTGTATTAGGTTTCCATGCTACCCTTCAAATGGCCATTAATTTTAGCTGTCTCTCCCCATATCTCCCAGTTCCAACCCCCTCCCACATTCATCTACCCTTAACTATCTATTCTGTATTCATTTTATGACAAGATCTATCCGGCCCCTCTAGTCCTTTATGCTATACCTATGACCTGTGGTTCTACAAATTATAGCTTGGATATCATTGACTTAGCAGCTAATATCTACATATAATCAAATACATACCATATTTGTCTTTCTGAATCTGGGCTACCTTACTCAGGACATTTTTTGTTGTAGTTCCATCCATTTACCTGTAAATTTCATAATGTCATTTAAAAACAAAAAGCTAAGTAATGTTCCAGTGTGTAAAGGTACATTTTCTTTATCCATTCTTTGTTGGGTGACATCTAAGCTGTTTCCCATTTCTAGCTATTATAATAGAGAAGTGTCTTAGTCAGGGTTTCTATTCCTGCACAAACCATCATGACCAAGAAGCAAGTTGGGAAGGAAAAGGTTTATTCACCTTACACTTCCACACTGCTGTTCATCACCAAAGGAAGTCAGGACAAGAACTCACACAGGGCAGGAACTTGGAGGCAGGAGTTGATGCAGAAGCCATGGAGGAGTGCTGCTTACTGGCTTGGTTCCCCTGGCTTGCTCAGCTTGCTTTCTTATAGAACCCAGGACAATCAGCCCAGGGATGGCATCACCCACAGTGGGCTAGTCCTTTCCCCCCCTTGATCACTAACTGAGAAAATGCCTTACAGCTAGATCTCATGGAGGCATTTCCTCAAGGGAGGCTCTTATTTCTGTGATATCTCCAGCTTGTGTCAAGTTGACACACAAAACCAGCCAGTACAAGAAGCAAAGAACACTACGAACAAGTGCCTTTGTGGTAGGATGAAGCATCTTTTGGGTATATGCCCAGGAGTGGTATAGCTGGATCTTGAGGTAGAGCAATTCCCATCTTCCTGAGGAAATGCCATGCTGATCTCCGTAGTGACTGTACTAGTTTGCACTCCCACCAGCAGTGCATGAGCTGTCACTTGCTTTGCTGATCTTAGCCATTCTGACACACATCAGCAGATCGTTAGAGACCTTGCACTGGCATCCTCCTTCAGGGGCTGCCCCTCTGTTTCCATGTCGGCTGGGGCAGGGTGAAGCAGAGCCTCAGATAGTCTAAAGATTAAAACCAGAGACAGAGAGGGGGTCCCCCGAGGTGGTAAATAGAAAACGGGGCTTTTCGTGGGTGGCTGGAATGCTTCAGTGTTGAAGAGCAAAAGAACATGAAGAGCTATAAAACCACGCAGTGAAAAGTGGACTCTTTGGGTCCAGGAAAAAGAGGGGGTACTCAAGCTAAAGCTTTAAAGGACCAACCGTAGTCAAGTGAGGTGGCACAAGCTTGTGGGCTAGCAACTTGGGAAGTAGAGGCAGGAAGATTAGAAACTTAAGGTCATTCTCAGACACATAGCAAGTTGGAGACAGTCTGGATTATAGGAGATCCCATCTTTAAAATAATAAAATAAAACACGTTAGCGGTAGCGATGGGGTACTCTTTGTTTTCCCTTTCTGTTGTTTTTTTTTTGATATTTTATTTATTTACATTTCAAATGTTGTCCCCTTTCCCAGTTTCTTCTCTGGAAAACCCTATCCCATCCCCCCTCCCCCTGCTTCTATAAGGTGTTTCCCCTACCCAGTCACCCATCCCTTTCCATTTAATCAATTTTCCTTCCTTTTTATTTGCCAGTTCCCAAACAGAAGAAAAACAATGGAAGCTAGGGTATATCAAACACTCCCTGTCTCTGCTCAGCAACCAGCCGTGTTGACCACCTTCTCTCTCTAGCTGTATTTAAGGATTTGAAGAGTGAGCTGTAGACACTGGGACTCGTCAGCCCCAAATATTTCGGCTGCCTCTCCTAAGAGTCATGCACTTTTACATAACCACAAAGCCACAGTCAGTAGTGGATACTTGAATTAAAAAAAAAAAAAAAGAAGCTTTCTAAGTAGCATTTCTTCTAAATAAAGAATGTTTGCATGACTAAAAAAATAAAGGAGGGTCAGGGATTGGAGTTAAAGCATACTAATCTAAACCCAGATCTTCTCTGAAAAGCTTCCAAACTGGATTCTCCTCAAAAGAAAACAAATGACCCTTCATCTCTGCCTAGCATCTCCCCAGGAAGTTTCTAGAACAATGCATATTAAACAGCAAGGTGCCCAGGCACATATTTATGCTTCCCACAACAGTGCCTTGTGTTAGGAGAACTTTTCCGTATGTGGGAGATCCTCACATAGTAGGTGCTTACTAAATCCAAATATAAACTTAGCCTTTGTGGCAGCAGAAAAGTCCCAAAGCCCATGCTATCTATGTCTGCTCGAGGCTAGCTCATCTTGAACAAACTCAGCCTCAAAAGGATGGCTTCTATTACCCACAAGACAGGCCTTCTAGTCCCATCAAGACCCTAACTCTAGCTGATCTGAGAAGACTTTCCCACTTATCCTCCCAGTTTGCCTTCTTATATACACCCCTAGTTTATTTGTGCCTAGTGTACTTGTCCTTTTCCTGTTACAATAACAAAAATATCAGAGACTCAGTGTTGTATAAACAAAAAAAGATAGTGTAGCTTTGGAGTCCAAGAGTTTGCCTCTGAAGAGGGTCATCTGGCTACACCATGACACTATAGGTGGCACCAGGGTGGAAATACATGCTAGGACAGAGAGCAGTCAGTGGCCAGGCATGAAGCAGTAAGGTTTGAGGGGCTACATTTGTGCCTTTGGTAACAACTCTGTCTCATGGGAACTTACCAGGGTTCCATGAGAGTAACATCAATCCATGCAGAGGTGACCTAAACACCCCCTGCTGGACTTCCACCACTCCAGCATCACACCAAACACAGGCAAAACTACACAGCTAGCCCATATTCAAACCACAGCAGCAATATCATAGCTCTGCTCCAGCTTTGTCCACTGTTTTCCTCTGTGGGCTCCTATCTCCCCAACCACAGCCTAAGCCCTCCTCTTTTCATCCTGCCACGGAGCTTACAGACAGTCTGCTGGTTGGTTCCAGGCAGTGGCCATGGCTGCTGCTGCTGCTGCTCTTCCTCCTCTTCCTCCTCCTCTTCCTCCTCTTTCTCTTCTTCCTCCTCCTCCTTTTTTTTTTTGTTTGTTTGTTTTGTTTTTCTCTGTGTAGCCCTGGCTGTCCTGGAACTCGCTCTGTAGATCCAGATGGCCTTAAACTCACCGAGATCTGCCTGCCTCTGCCTCCTGAGTACTGGGATTAAGAACACCACCAAAGTCCAGCTTGGCTTCAGGCTTCTGAAAGTCAGAATCACTCCAAGAAGCCCAATCTCTTGGAGTGGCAGGCACCGAGCTAAGAACCTTTCAAACATAAACTAAACTAATCTTCATAAAAGCTCATGGTGCCTATAAGTATGGCTCCTAATTTACAGACGGAAGTGCTGGGACTTCCCAGAGATGAGCCAAAGTAAGACAACTTGGAAGTCGTAGGGATGTTCAGTAGTTCCCAGCTGTGCCCCCTTTCAGAGTGGTGGAGATGGGCTGCAGGGCAAAGGGAGCCTGTGAAGGTTACTAAGCAAATCAGTGGAGGTCAGGTAGAATACGGCACAAGGAGCCAGCTGTGGTGGCCATGAACTCTACATGCCCGCCACAGACAGTACTACAGAGCAGGGGACTCAATTTTCTCTTCCAGTCTTCTCCTTGGATTTCACATAACAGATGCCCTGTAAGCACTCAGGGACCTAGGCAGGTAAAAGGAAATGTAATTTATTTCTCCTTCTTCTTCCTCACTGTGCAGATGTCCAGATGGCAGAGTCTGGGGAATGCCACAGCCCAACCATTGGCATCCCATTGACCTTTCTGCTGACTGAGACCATCTGTGAGGAAGGTGCCTGCTCTTGCCTGCTCCACTTGTGTCCTGAGACCCTGACATTGTCTCCAGGGTGATAGGTTTTTTTTTCCCGTACAACAGATGACCAGAGGAAGATACCTCACATTCTTCCATAATACGTAAGACAGCTGTATGAGTTCCAGAGGGAGGCCAGAAATGGCATGTGTGGGGATGCTGGAACTTTAGAAAGGAGATGAAATGAAGGACTGACTTTAATACGTTCCTTTATCATTTGAAGAGCTCATGAGTCAGAAAATATAAGAAGAAAAACCAAGAAAGCTTGGTTCTTCTCAAATGGTCAGAGGAAAGTTTTTGTTTCTTGGAAAAAAAAATGTTGTGCTTGTGTGTGAAGAATGGATGAGTAGGAAAACATACTTGTTTAGAGATAAGATCTCATATAGCCCATGCTGACCCTTAACTCACTACATAGCCAAGGATAATCTTGAACTCCTCATCTTATGTCTCCAGCTATTAATGCCAGGGTTGTAGGCAAAGACTTGGTGCGTGCAATGCTATGGCCTTGAATTCTAAGCCCTATGAATGCTAGATATGCAGTCTATCAACCAAGCAGCATCCCCAGCCCCATGGGTTTGAAAAATATCAGTGAAACCTAGAAACTCTGCCTTGAACCTTTGTTCCATTTTCTCAGGGACATTTTTAGGATGTATTTAAAAAGTTGAATTAAGAAACGAAAATTAGCAGGAAGTAATGGTACATGCCTTTAATCCCAGTGTTTGGGAAGCAGAAGCAGTGGGTCTCTGTGAGATCTAGGCCAACCTGGTCTACATAGTGAGTTCAAGGACAACCGAAACTACTTAGTGAGACCCTGCCTCGAAAACAAACAAACAAAACAAACAAGCCAATAACTGGGCTTCTGTACAGGAAAAGGTCGTGAAGAGGAAAGGGTTTATTTTATGCACAGTTCCACATAACAGTTCATCATCAAAAGTATTGAGGGCAGGAACTCAGGCAGGGCAGAAACCTGGAGGCAGCTGATATAGAGGCCATGGAGGCCTCACACTGGCTTGCTCAGCCTGCTTTCTTATTGAACCCAAGACTACCAGTGCCCAGGGATGACACCACCCACCATGGGCTGGCTCTCCCCTGCCAATCACTAATTAAGAAAATATCTGACAACTGAATCTTAAGAGGCATCTTCTCAACTGAAGTTCCCTTCCTTTGGATATTTCTAGCTTGTTTGTGTCAAGTTGAAACTAGCCAGCACAGGCCTCTGAGAGGAACTTACTCCCCTGCCACTGCAGGGACCCTGAGGACAGGCCCCCCAGGCTCAGGTGGAGGTCAAATACTAGGGCTTAGAATTCAGAGCTTAGTCTGTGGGCAGGAACAGTTCTCTGGGAATGGCCTTCAGGGCCCACAGCAGCTGAGCAAGGCTGTAAACTGAGCACCCTCACCTCAACAGGCCAAGGGTGGGGTGCCTGGGCGGGTTGTGCTAAAAGCAGAACAGCCTGACAACATCCCAGCAGAGAACAAGTGGGCCTTCTTCCACTCAGAACTCTTTCCCAGCAGCAGCTCCCAGCAGCAGGGGCTAGAGTGAGGAAACACAGAGTCTGGCTGAAGTCCCCATCCACTCACTGACATGCCTTTAGAATCATACCCAACATCTTCTGGGGTGCTTCTCACCAGGTCCTAGCTCTGACGGTGCCTATGCTGATCAAATGCCAGCTAGGCTCTGTGGTCTAGTGTGATTGACTGCAGATTGGCTTAGCTTTCCAAAGACCAGCACCATAAGCCACCATCTCCTTCCTAGCCCTTCACTAAGACCCCCTTGTAACCTCCCCTGCCCAAGAACCTGTCTGTTCCTACTCCATCCATCCTTCCAAGCATTTCTGTGCTGAGGATACCCCTCCAGCACTGGGGGTGGGGGGGGAGGAAAAGCTGGTCCTGTATTCTAAGCACTCAGCTACACTGCCTTCTCACCTCTGCATCTCCTGACCAATGTTTAGTCCCTCAACTCGGGCCACCCTAGCATCGAAAAACTATTTCTGAATCTCTAGTAAGGACTAAACTCCAGTACCCTGCACTGATGTTGCTCTTGGTCTTTCTTTCTTTCTTCCTTCCTTCCTTCCTTCCTTCCTTCCCTCCTTTCTTTCTTCTTTCCTTCCTTCATTCACTCATCCAGTCAATCAACGTGTACTTATTGTCTGGTATGTACCTGTGCTGAGTACCAAGAGTACAGCAGTGAACACGAAACAAAACATACATATCCCTGTCCCCAGGGAGTTTCCATCCTAGAGTATGTGGGAAGAAGAGTGATAGTAACGGAGGGTCGGCCTCAAGTTCACTGATCACAATGGAAACAGCAAAATGGATGGGGAATGGGGTGTCTCACAGCTACAGGTACCACAAGACAAAGCATTCTCAGCGTTTCCCTTTGGGCCTCCTGACCAAGCCAGGTTCCTCATGTACGTCCTTGTGAGCCTTCTGTACCATACCTCCCTAGTGTTCCCTACAAGTCATCCAGAAGTAAGGGTTTAACAGGTCAAATCGAGGCTTCAACAGACTTCCCAGGCTGCCCAACAGACACCCTCCAGCTCAGGTCTTCTTTTTTGCTGTTTGTTTGTTTGTTTGTTTGTTTGTTTTTCAAGACAGAGTTTCTCTGTGAGGCCTTTGCTGTCCTGGAACTCATTTTGTAGAACAGTTGGCCTTGAACTCAGATGTCTATCTACCTCTGTCTCCCCGAGTGTTGAGGTTAAAGGCATCCACCATCACTGCTCTGCCGGCTCAGGCCTTCTTAAAGCAAGGTCAGAGGGACAAGCCAAGGGCATGCATGCAGCCTTGAACCCCCAAAGAAGACTCCTGAAAACAAAGAAGCCATGGAAACAGACTCCCAGGATTCAGCAGGTCTAAGGATAAAAATAGATCACGGACAAGTGGCTGAAATCATTCCTGTCCTGGTAGCTCTCGAGGCATGACCATTATGCCTAGAGGCCTCCTCTGGTCCACTTGTTAGTTAATCTAGTCAGGGATCTATCTCTGAGAGGGTCAGCTTTAAAGCTACTTTCAGAGGAAGTATTTTTATATCCCTCCCTCTCGTTTTTTGAGACAGTGTCATATATCCCAGGCTGTCCTTGAACTCCCTATTCAACTGAGGATGGCCTTGAACTTCTGATCTTCCTGCCTCCGGTTCCCAAGTTTATACAGAGATGGGGTTTGAACCCAGGAAAACACTCTACCAATTGAGGTGCAGCTCCAGCCCCCATTTTCATATTCTTTTGTTTGTGGGTTTTTTGTTTTGTTTGTTTAGTTGGGTTTTTGTTGTTGTTGGGATTATTTTGTTTTTAAGACAGGGTATTGTGTAACCCAGGCTGCCTCATGCCTGTTTGTAGTTGAAGATGATTTGAAATTTCCTGTCTGCCTCTATCTTTAAAGTACTGGGAGTGTTCCAGCGTGTGTTTGTGTGTGTGTGTGTGTGTGTGTGTGTGTGTGTGTGTGTGTGAGCGCGCATGCGCGCCAGCCAGATAAGGACCTCAGGTGTCATTCCCCATCAAGTGCCATCTAGCTTGTCTTCTGAGACAGATCTCTCATTGTCTGGGTCCTTGGCTCCAGGGTCTCTCAGTAGACTGAACTCAAGGTACCAACTTGGCCCAGAGTCTCAGCTAAAGGCTCAACTGGGAAGGGTCCATTCCCAGGCTCCCAGGCTCACTCCCAGGCTTGCAGGCAGAGCTGCTGACCTGAGGTTTGTATTCCTTATTAAACATATCTCTAGCATTCACTTCACAATAGCAAATGAATAAGAAGAACAATGAGAAAATGCAAAAGAGAAGCAGCCAGCCTTTTATAATTGATCTTGGTCTATGTTCTTACGCTATGACAAGAAGGTCTGAGGAGATATAAAAATATATTCTTTCCCCAAAGCAAACACTCTAAATCCGCCATAGCTTTTTGTTTTGTTTTTGTTTTGTTTTTGTTCTAAGACAGGATTACCTGTGTATCCCTGGCTGTCCTGAAACTCACTCTGAAGACCAGGCTGGCCTTGAACTCACAGAGATCTATCTACCTCTGTCTGCCCAGTGCTGGGATTAAAGGTGTGCACCACTCTGCCTGGCACTTCCATTCTTCAGACAGATATAACCTCCTGATGACTTGGAGCACAAATTGCAAGAGAAAGAGCTCAGTCCAGTGTATCAACTCCAGGACAGAGTTAGGAGAATTGTTAGGAGAATTGGAGCCTGCCCAATGACTGTTTATCTGTTTAACAACGATTTTTGTTTATCTAAGTGCTGCGAATGCACAGTGAGGATTTAGATAACCTGGTCTGTCCTAGGGACAGCTCAGGCCTCTCAGATTTGTTCACTTATTGACCAAAACAGATCAAAACAAGATTGGAGACTGTCCCGGCTAGTTTTATGTCAACTTGACACAAACTAGAGTTATTTGGAAGGAGGGAAACTCAACTGAGAAAATGCCTTCTTAAGATCCAGATCCAGGGCATTTTTCTGTTTAGTGACTGACAGGGGAAGGCCCAGCCCTTTGTGGTTGGTGACCCTGAGTTCTATAAGAAAGCAGGCTGAGCAAAACCATATAGAGTAAGTCAATAAGCAACATCCTTCCATGGACTCTGCATCAGCTCCTGCCTCCAGGGTCCTGCTCTGCTTGAGTTCCTGACCTCACTGCTTTTGATGATGAACTAAATAAACCCTTCCCTCCCTACACTTTGATCATGATGTTTCATCACAGCAATAGTAACCCTAAGACAGAGATGGAGATCTTATAAATGGGGTTGGAGTTGTAGATTTATGGAAGAGTGCAAGGCCCTAGGTTCAATCTCCACACAAGACAGACAGACAGACAGACACACACACACACACACACACACACACAGAGGGGAGAGAGAGAGAGAGAGAGAGAGAGAGAGAGAGTGAGAGAGAGAGAGAGAGAGAGAATATGTGGCTTATACTTGTAATGCCAGAACTTGAAAACTTGAGAGACTAACACAGGAGTATTGTCCTGAGTTCAAGGCCATCTTGTCTTTTTTTTTTTTTTCGAGACAGGGTTTCTCTGTGTAGTTCTGGCTGTCCTGGAACTCACTCTGTAGACCAGGATGGCCTCAAACTCAGAAATCTGCCTGCCTCTGCCTCCCAAGTGCTGGGATTAAAGGCGTGCGCCACGACCACCCGGCTAGGCCATCTTGTCTTATGTAGAAAGTTCCAGGTCAGTATGGGCTACTGAGTGAGACTCTTTCTTAAAAAAAAATATTAAATATGCCAAAATAAATATTTCTAACAGTTCACATGCATAGATTATTTGGTACTTTTCGAAGTGACATTGTGTTATCCCACTTAGCTCTCAAAAGACAGACGATACCAGTAGCATGATAATTTAGAAGTTGACAACCCAGGACATAGCTGTCAGCGCAGGCCCCAGAGGCCGCAGTGAGTCAGAGGCACATGAACTCGGTCTTCACTTCCTTCCCCAAGTGGTCCTGCCTCTAAGTGTTTAAGACAGTCTCCCAGGGCTGCTATGAAAATGCAGTGTTGGGCCTGAACCTCAGGGGTTCTGACATGAGGATGCCCAGGAAGCTGAACTTTTAGAAAGCACTGGTTGATGGTGCAGAAGGCCCCCAGAACTCTACTTGGAACAAATTACGAGCCACTGGAATGAATCACCTACCTAGAGAACTTTGTTAAGATTCCTGAGCCTCTCACCTGAGTTGTACAGATCCACAGATCCAATACAACCTGACCAACATTCATTGATTCAGGTGAAAAAATTTTTTAAGCTGGGTACAGAGAAACAGAGGATGCCAACATGGAGAAAGAGAACCTCAAAACCCAAATCATCTGTTTGGTTCAAGCACACACATTCGATGGACAACTTAGAACATATCTGGTGAATAACAGAAACTATCCTATAACTGGCTAGACCCAAGAGAGTCATTGTGCCACAGTGACGACACATCCACAGAGCCTGTCTCCTCTGCTTCAGACACTGTACTGGGGATGCAAGATATCCAGATAGGGTCTCACAGTCCTTATCCTCAAGGACAGTTTCAAAGAGAAATGTGACAGATGCCCTTGAAATCGGTCTGAGGTAAGTGCCTGAGCTCTGACTGATGCCACCACACAGGGAAAGCTTCCTCTCAGAGGCAGCGCCTAAGGTGGGAACTGAATGTGACTGAGAACGAGGCAGAGGAGTGGGAGAGAGATTCTATTGTTTGTAGCAGAACTCAGAGGGGTGAGACTTTGGTCTTGAGTGATTAGACTGGCAATGAACATGTGGAAAAGGCAGGGTCCAGCCCTGAGCTGAGATGCACACGTCATCTTGAGGAACTTGGTGGTCTGCCACGTGACATACTGTTCATGGGGAAGGTAGAGAAGCAGTCCATGAGCTTCAGGGTTGTTGTTATTGTTGTTGTGTTTTCATCGTGTGCGTGTGTGCGTGCACAGGCACTCACGACCGCGCCCACCTTCCCCCGCCCCCCCAATCCAGTGTGTCTGGATTCCATTAAACCCAGCATTTCTCTTGTTTTAGGACCAGAAATAATATAAGCAAAGGGACACTTAACATCAAAGATACACACTGTGGCTCATCAAGATCTGTGGCTTAAATTCCTAATTTTTGAATCTAGAAACGAAAATTTAAAAAAAAAATCATCTTCAATCAGAACAAATGGCCCAACAATTGGGAGCATTTGTTTCCTTGCAGAGGACCTGGTTTCATTCCCAGCACCCACACGGAGCCTCTCAGAACCATCCATCACTCCAGCTCTGAGGGTATCCAAGGCCCGTCTGGTCTCCTCGGGCACTGTCATACAGACTCAACAAACTCACACAAAATAATAAATAAATAATAAAGTACGTAGACAAAAATCTTTAGAGGAATTGTGAGTTGTTAGATGTTCCTTCAGACTCTGTACAACTGTCATTCTAGGCCTTGGAGCTAAGCATACTGACTCGGCAGGTGCTGTAGGAGAATGGGCTAGAGGGCATGACCCCAGAGATAGAAACAGAGAGGGAGAAAGTAATTGGACAGAGACTCACAGACAATGCACAGAGAGAAACAGAAGGAAACACTAAAGGTGAGTAGTATTCTGTCACCTTGTTGGAACTTTGACTGGCAAGGGAAGGTCAGAGGTGTTAGCTCCAAGCCTAGAAAAGTACAGATGAGTCAGATGAGGCTCCTGGATGCTTCTGCCAAGAGCAGAGTAGAGGAGCCAGAAGAAATATTCTTAGCACCAGAGGGTCGAGGATGTGAAAGAATTGTTAAGCTATGAATTCTCATCATTGTAGAGTTGGAAGCCAAGTATCTAAATCCCTTTCTTTATGTTTTAATTTGGAAATGTGGAGGCTGCTGATTAGTGCAAAACTAAAAGAGAAACGAAATATAATCAAGATTTAGACTATAGCTGGGCAGTGGTGACTCATGCCTTTAATCCCAGGATTAGAGAAGCAGAGACAGGTAGATCTCTGAGTTCGAGGCCAGCCTGGTCTACAAAGTGAGTTTCAGGATAGCTAGGGCTACAAGAGAAACCCTGTCTCAAAACAAACAAACAAACAAACAAAGATAGATAGATAAATAGATAGATAGATAGATAGATAGATAGATAGATGGATGGATGGATGGATGGATGGATGGATGGATGGATAGATAGATAGATGGATAGATAGACCAATCAACAGATAGATGGGTAGACAGGTAGACAGACAGACAGGCAGGCAGACAGACAGACAGATAGATGATTTAGACTACAAAGCAGGTCATAGTGGCACACACCTTTAATCCCAGCACTCATTGGAAGAGGTAAGCAGATCTCTGTGAGTCTGAGACCAGCCTTGTCAACACAGTAAGTTCTGGGAAAAGCAGGGCTATGCAGAGGGACCCTGTCTTAAAAACAAACAAACAAACCCAAAACTCCAGTAAAATGTTTTTAGTGCCTACCTGAACCATGACTGTATTTTTGTAGACTTTTCGCTTTTTTTTTTTCTCTTATTGGTCTTTGGCTTATTTATTTCAGTTTCCATTTTTTGTGTTCTTGTGGGGAGTTTTTGTGTTTCTTGTTTTATTGCTGTTTTGTCAGTTTTAAAGAAATAGAAAAGCCGGGCGGTGGTGGAGCACGCCTTTAATCCCAGCACTTGGGAGGCAGAAGCAGGCGGATTTCTGAGTTCAAGGCTAGCCTGGTCTACAAAGTGAGTTCCAGGACAGCCAGGACTACACAGAGAAACCCTGTCTCGGGAAAACAAACAAACAAAACAAAACAAAACAAAACAAGAAATAGAAAAAAAACAGTTTAGTGGGTAGATTGGTGGGGAGGGCCTGGGAGGAACTGGGTGGAAAACATGGTTAAAATAGATTGTATGAAAATGGTTTCAAAACACATATGTGCATATATACGTATAGATATAGATGATAGACAGATGATAGATAGATAGATAGATAGATAGATAGATAGATAGATAGATAGATAGATTTAAGCTATCTGAAATCTGCCCAGCAACCACTATTACAAGTCCTTTGTTCACTTTGAATTATCCCAATTTTGTTGTAAATTTGTTAGGTGTGTGAGAATATTGGTATGAACTCTTGACTTCAATATTTGAAAATCTGATTTGGCTCTAAAAATATATTTAATGTAAACTGTTTATAAAAGTGGTTGGATTTTTTTTTTGAGGCCATGTATGGTGGCACACCCTGTAATTCCAGCCCTTCAGAGACAGAGACAAGTAGACTTCTGTAAATTCAAGCCCAGCCTAGTCTATACAGTGAGATTCAGGCCAGCCAGGACTACATTGTGAGACCTTGCCTCCAATTAAAAAAAAATAAGCTTTTAAAAGTATTTTGTGCCTCAGTGGGTATTTCCTGCCATGCCTAACAATTGAATTCAGTCAGGATTCAAATGAATAGCAGAGAGAAGTGATACCCTAAAATTGTCCTCTGAGTGCCACCATCTGACTTGGTACCCATTCCCCACCCCAACACACTAAATAAATCAATAAATAAGTATAACTTAAAAACATTTTTTAAGACATTGGATCTGTAGTGGTCTAGAGGACTACTGATGATCAGTGTCAAATGTTTATGGTTTTTAGGGCCAATTATAAGAATAAGGAAGGGCATAAAAACTGTCCAGATAAAGAAGCTTAGACAAAACTCATGCAAGTATGGTCCAGGGTGTTCATTATTCTCTGGGACGGGAAATATCAATGTATTACTTAGCTGTAGAATTTTTCTATTATGCTTTACATTTATGACAGGTAAATCAAATGTGAAATTACTTGAATGTTTGTGCAGCTCCACATAGGATTCTGCGAATTAGTATGGCTAATTCTGCTCAGTAGAAATTCAGAGCTGAATCAAAGTCTTACAGCCAGAAAACCAGATAATACAAAAATGCAGAACTGATATTTTTTATCATAAAATAGCTTAGCAAAAGGTGAACACAGTAGGGCACAATGGTGATCATAGCATTTGGGAGGTGGAGGCAGGGAGGATCAGGAGTTCAAAGTCATCCTCAGCTACAGAGTAAGTTCTAGGCCGGCTTGGGCTACATTGGGACCCTATTACAATAAATGAAGCAGACCATAGCTTTGCAATTACTCACAGGTTTATAAATATCTATGATGTAATTTGTCCTTTAATTCGATCAAGATTCCTGTAGAGAATTTTGCTGAAGCAATTGGTAATAGAATTTCATTTGAAACACTGAGTTCAAAACTGAGTTCTTTTAGTGTGATATTAATTGGAAACATTCCTGCTATTAGAGCTGATTTGCTTGGTAATTTTAACCAGGGTACACAATGCTTATTGGTGAATTCATTGGGATTTTATGTTTTGGTTTTTTTTTTTTTTAAGTATCTCATCTAGTCATGATCTAGCTTTGCACTCTGGGGTGATTTGTGGTGTAATTATCATAAGATAAGTCTGGGCCAATGCACACCGGTGACCAACTGGGATATAAAAACAAACTATAACTTTAATGAAGATGCTACAGTGTTCGTACTTTACACTCCATGAAAGTAATTTTTTTTACCTCTTTTAATCTGTAGCTTGTTTCTTGAACAGCCATTCTGTCTCTAGGCTGATTTCAGAAATGGCTGGGAATTTGTTGTAATGAGCCTAGGGATGGTGTAGAACGTGCGGTCGGTGTAGGATGGTTATGGTTGGAGGCTTTGGGCTTTGCAAGATGTTGTGCTGACATTGAACATGTAACTCCCCAGCCCGACTGAAATCAAGTTTCCTTTTGAAGGATTTGTTCTGGGCTACCTCCAGCATACTCTATGTACCCTGCATACTGTAACGTACTGTCTCCTCGGACACTGTGACAATACAAATAACATCTTCTGCATCAGGCCTAAAATAGCTGGAGACATTGCCGTTCCTTCTTATGTCCTGCTGGCAAGGACAGGCTAATGCCAAGTCCTCTGTAGCCCCACTGCATCAGCCCAGGCATGAGTCATTACATGTTGGCTTTCCAGACCATGCCTGGACTAGAGAGAGCCTGCCTGAACCTCCAGGTAGGTCTGAACAATCTTTTCTGGAAGCTTCAGGGCTAAATCACAGAAGCTGGCAGCTTCCCTGGGCTCTCTTCCACTGTAGCTTAATCATGAGATGGCTGGACTCCAAGCCACAGCTGCTGCTTGAGCACCGTGGCATGGCTTCTCCCTCCCACACCCTTCGTGGCCTTGATCCCTGGACCACCTTCTTTTAGAAGGTGGGTCACCCTGTACATGGCGGCAGAGGTCAAGTGTGCCTGTATTGGGGCTTATCCCACTTGGAAGACTCAACTCAGTGTCTCTCATGTTTTCTTCTCTGTGAGGATTAAACTGAGTGGAAGATGCAGGCTAATCAAGTTTTGCCTCTCTTTGCTTTCCTGACTAGCCCGGCAAGCACTGTTTGGCACAGACTGATGCACTTTCTGTCTATGTGCTGGGTGCCTCATCTTACTATAGCTCTGTTATATATCGTGCTCTCTTTCATGTGCATTCGTCTGCCTATATGCATTCACCCAAAACACACCTTCAACAAACGGGCAGACTGCTTGTGCCACAAATACAAGGTTGGGCCGGGCGGTGGTGGCGCACGCCTTTAATCCCAGCACTTGGGAGGCAGAGGCAGGCGGATTTCTGAGTTCGAGAGTTCGAGGCTAGCCTGGTCTACAGAGTGAGTTCCAGGACAGCCAGGGCTACTCAGAGAAACCCTGTCTCGAAAAACCAAAAAAAAAAAAAATACAAGGTTGGTTGGTTTCTTTTTTTCCTTTCTGTCTTTCTTTCTTAATTCATTCATTCTTCCTTTTTTTTTATTTTGGTTTCTTTTTTGTTTTTCAAGGAATGGTTTCTCTGTGTCCTAGAGCTGACTTTATAGACAAGGCTGACCTCAAACTCACAGAGATCCACCTGCCTCTGCCTCCCAAGTGCTGGGATTAAAGGCGTGTGCCACCCATGTGCCACCCATGTGCCACCCATGTGCCACCCGCCCCACTCCATTAGGTTCTTTAGTGGAACAGAATTAATAGAATTACTATATATTATAAAAATGTGTATGTGTCTGTCTCTGTGTATATGTGTCTGTATATCCCTCTCTTTCTCTATGTCTATGCCTCTGTCTCTGTCTGTCTGTCTCTCTGTCTCTCTGTCTCTGCCTGTCTGCCTGTCTGTCTATGGTGTACATAGGTAAAGGACAGAGGTAGGTGTTGGCTATCTTCCTCTATTCCTATCTTAATTTTTTGAGACAGAGTATCTCACCAAATCTGGAGCTCATTGATTAGGTTTAAACTGAGCAGTCACCAAGACCTGAGAATCTCCCGTCTCTGCTTCCCAGCTCTAGAATTGCAGGCGTGCACCACTGTGTCCAACTTAAAAGAAGGTTTATGAGATTGGGCTACAGAATAGGGACTAGGATGACAACACTGTCTGCACACTGGAGAGACTGAGAGCCCAGCAACTTCTCAGTCTGTGAGGTTAGATGCCTCAGCAGCCCTAATGCTGCCTGAATCTCCCAGAAGAGTAGCTGGCATAGAGTCCTCATGGGAAGGCTGAAGAAGCTGGCATCTGATGCCAGCTGAGTGAGCAGCAGCAGCAGCAGGGATAAATACATGCACCCCAGAGGCTGTAACAGCAGACGATGCACACTGCTTTTTCCTCAGGGTTCTAGAGCAGAGTCACCCACTGGAAGGTGCCTTCTGTGTTGAGAGTTGATCTCCTCTTCAGTCATTCCTCCCTGGAGGTACCCTTTAGACATGCCCAGAGATGTATATTCTTGCCATTCTAAATTCCTTCAAGTTGACAATCAAGACCAACCTGCAAGGGTATGTTAGCGCTCTCCACTGCTGTGACAAAATACTTGAGAAACGTCAAGGTAAAAAGAAGAAAGACGCCGGGCAGTGGTGGCACATGCCTTTAATCCCGGCACTTGGGAGGCAGAGACAGACGGATTTCTGAGTTCGAGGCCAGCCTGGTCTACAGAGTGAGTTCCAGGAAAGCCAGGGCTACACAGAGAAACCCTGTCTCAAAAAAGAAAGAAAGAAAGAAAGAAAGAAAGAAAGAAAGAAAGAAAGAAAGAGAAAGGAAGGAAGGAAGGAAGGAAGGAAGGAAGGAAGGAAGGAAGGAAGGAAGGAAGGGAAAGAAAGGAAGAAAGAAAGAAAGAAAGAAAGAAAGAAAGAAAGAAAGAAAGGAAGGAAGGAAGGAAGGAAGAAAGGAAGGAAGGAAGGAAGGAAGGAAGACAGACTGACTTATTGGAGTTGTCAATGACCCAATTTCCTTTCACTAGGTCCCACTTTCCACAGGTTCTATCACCTCCTAATAATGTCACAGGCTGTTGACCAAGTTTTTCAAATATGGGTCTGTAATTTAAGATCAAAACCGTAACAATGGGCAAGTGATGCAAATGGGCCAACGTCTAAGAGAACCATGATGCATTGTTCTGCTTAACAGTAATCAGAATTCACCCTGAGGCCCAGAACAGAAAACATCCAGCTATCTGTGGAGCTGTGATTTTTGTCACAATAGATGATAGGGTGTCGGGGAGATTCTTGAGCACTGTACCCCAATAGTATGGAGCAACAGATAGCACAGTTGAGTCTCTGCTCTGAGGTGCCTGAATGCCACGAAGAGGGAACCCACAGACTCCTTGACTGCCACCTGTATCTCCTGATGGACATCTCGCTGCT
Source organism: Grammomys surdaster (assembly GCF_004785775.1). Classification (NCBI taxonomy): domain Eukaryota; kingdom Metazoa; phylum Chordata; class Mammalia; order Rodentia; family Muridae; genus Grammomys; species Grammomys surdaster. Next base: position 1,448,032 of record NW_021620672.1, read on the forward strand.
GCTGGTGTCTCCTAACCAGAGCCTCTTGGCCTCATCCGTACATAGATTCTTGGATACGAAGCATCATCTGACTTCCTGCAACCAACATCATCTGAGGTAGGTATGCTCTACCCTGATTATACCAGGATAGCTAAATAGTCATAGCCATTTTAGAGTTCAGCTCTTTTATCCAAGGCAATTGAAAAAAAAAAACATACTAGAGTAATTAGCCAGTGTGTAACCATTCCCAGCAGGTCTTGGGGTCTTGTAAAGAAAGAAAACAGAGAACTTTGCCAAGTCTTAAGTGTCTAGAATTAGAGAGGAGGTACCCAAGATAGGAGAAGGTCATTTGGAAGAGAAACTAGCAGCCTGATAGACGCCGCCTTCATCAATCCATGTAGGTACTTAGATCCTAACACTCAAATGCAGAAGAATATGAGTTCAAAGCCAGCTTGATCTACATAGCCAGTTCCAGGCCAGTCAGCTGTTTTGAAACAGCTTATTGTTATCAGCTCAAAACAACAACAGGGGGGTGGTGATGGTGGAGACATGGCTGAAAGGTTATGAAAGCTGGGTACTCTTCCTAAAGGACCTAGGGTTCAATTCCCAGCTCCCACATGACAGCTCACAACTGTCAATAACTCCAGTCCCAGCAAGATCAGACACACTCACACAGATATACATACATGCAAAGCAGCAATGCATATTAATTAAATAAAAAATAGTAACAGGAACGATTCAGATCCACTATTTTTCTCACCAGTGCCCAGACCTTGTCTTAGTACCCTAATCAGGCCCATCACAGTAAGAGACTGTCACTCACTGGTGAAATTTTTCAATTCATAACATCACCATGGAGGATTCAGTCTATTAGTAAAACTGAATTTCTGAGACCAGATAGCTCAGGAGTGGACCTGTAGGTCGGTGAAGAGGCCCTTCCAGACACACTCAGGCCAAATACTTAGAAATGTTGTGGGACTCCTCCTGAAACCCAGGCTCTGTCTTAGCTAAGGTTTCCATCACTGTGAACAGACACCATGGCCACAGCAACTCTATTTTTTTTTTTTTTGAAGACACGGTTTCTCTGTGTAGTCCTGGCTGTCCTGGAACTCACTCTGTAGACCAGGCTGGCCTCGAACTCAGAAATCCGCCTGTCTCTGCCTCCCAAGTGCTGGGATTAAAGGCGTGCACCACCACTGCCCGGCCATAGCAACTCTTATAAAGAAAAACATTTCATTGGGGCTGGCTTACAGTTTCAGAGGTTCAGTCCATTATCATCATGGCAAGAAGCATGGCAGCTTGCAGGCAGACACGGTGCGGGAGGAGCTGAGAGTTTTACGTCTTGATTGGAAGGCAGTCAGAAGACTATCCTACACTGGGTGGAGCTTAAACATGAGACCTCAAAGCCTGCCCTCACAGTGACACACTTCCTCCAACAAGGCCACACCTCCTAATAGTGCTAATATTTAGCCAAACATTCAAACACATGAATCCATGGAGGCCAAACCTATTCAAACCACCACATGCTTATTTCCAGCTACCTCTTTATCAAGGTCTTGTTTTAAGTCATCAACTCTCTGGTGGCATGGGTTAGCACCTCAATCCTTAAATTATAGTCCATGGCTTAGTGTGGGTTAATCTGCCTCTTTTATCTGTTTTATTAAAATAACAAGTGACTTGGGTTCCTGAGAGCTTTCAGATACCGCTCCTTTTCAGCCAGAATTCACTCTGCTCAACCCTTGTCTGCATTGCCCTAGTTATTAACTTTTGAGAAAATATTTTCAATATCACCCCTGGCAACATGACACACAATCAGCGTGACCCATTTCCCTACCCGCCCCTGTCCAGTTTTCCTGCTTTGTCATTCTTTTATGGTCCAGAAAACACTTTCCACACTGAATTCAGATTCCCAATCACCATGACCAGCACTGTGCTAGGCCTGAGGACACCACACAGGGTACCCGAGGGTGCTAGGAATTCTCAAGGTTCCCTGGGACCTAGCTCCAAATATGCTTCTACATCCAAGAGGAGACAGGTGCCAGTCCACTTACAGATGGCGTCTCCTTCCTCTCACTGGTTCGCACATTCTTGACGACACACATTCTGCCCCATGGGACCTTCTTTGCCAGTTCCCACTACCCTTCCAAGAAAAACAAGGCAGTGGAGTTAGGCTAAAGTCTTGCATGTCTATTTATTTATATTTTTGGGCTCTCTGAGGCCTCCATGCTTCTAGATTCTAAGCATCCTCAAGGCTCACCCCAGTTCTTCATAGGAGTCACTAAGACCCTTGAGTGACCTCTACTCCTCTCTAGCTCTGCTTCAGCCTAGCCTTCTGCCCAGTGCCTGTCCAGGCTAGACTTCTGAGGCCTGGCCTATTACTTCCTCCTTCTAACAGAAGAATGGTTGCATGTTTTAATGCCTTTTCAGGTCAGAGGAAACTCAGACCCCCAGCAGAATACAGAGAAGCTTCTTTCTTTCTTTCTTTCTTTCTTTCTTTCTTTCTTTCTTTTCTTTCTTTCTTTCTTTCTTTCTTTCTTTCTTTCTTTCTCTTTTCTTTTCCTTTCTTTCTTTTTTTTTTTTGTTTTCTGTTTTGTTTTGTTTTTTTCGAGACAGGGTTTCTCTGTGTAGCCCGGGCTGTCCTGGAACTCACTCTGTAGACCAGGCTGGCCTCGAACTCAGAAATCCGCCTGCCTCTGCCTCCCTCTGCCTCCCGAGTGCTGGGATTAAAGGTGTGCGCCACCACCGCCCGTCTGAGAAGCTTCTTTCATGTGTGGGATTTGTGTACATACAGGTTTATGTGAACACATATAGGAGATGTATGTTCACCTATGGGCACAATTGTGTTAAGGTCAGACATCGACACTGGGTGTCCTCCTCCAACTGTTTTGTTTTCTTTTGTTTTGTTTTGTTTTGTTTTGTTTTGTTTTGTTTTGTTTAGGCAGGGTGTGGAGGCTTGAATGAAAATGGTCCATAGGCCCATAGGGAGTAGAACAATTAGGAGGTGTGGCCTTGTTGAAGTAGGTGTGGCTTTGTTGGCGAAAGTGGGTGGGTGGTGAGTGGGAGGGGAGACTTGGTGTGTGTGTGTGTGGGGGGGTGCTTTGAGGTTTCAGAAGCTCACACCAGGCTCAGTGTCGTTATTTCTTCCTGCTGCCTGATGGTTCAGATGTAGAACTCTGAGCTACTTCTTCAGTACCATGTCTGCCTGCATGCTGCCAAGCTCCCTGCCATAAATGAAAATAGACTGAACCTCTGAACAGTAAGGCAGCCCCAATGAAATGTTTTCCTTTATAAAGAGTTGCTGTGGAAAAAAACCAAAAACAGAGCAGCTGTGGTCATGATGTCTCTTCACAGCAATAGAACACTGACTAAGACACAGGGTCTCATGTAGGTACTAGACTCAAGCTTGATATATATATACATATGATATATATATATATATATATATATATATATATATATATATATATCATATATATGATATATGATATATATGATATCATATATATCATATGTATATATATATAGTCAAGGATAACCTTGAACGGCTGATCCTCCTGCCTCTGTCTCCCAAGTGCTGGGACTATCAGCATAGACCTCCACAAAGTTTTATGTAGTATTAGGCATCAAACCCAGTGTTTCAAACATGCTAAGCGAGCGCCCTAACAACTGAGCTATATCCCCAGAACTCTTCCACTTTATGTTTTGTTACAGGGTCTCTCACTGAACCTAGGCCTCATCAGTTTGGCTAGACTGCTGGCCAGACAGTATCTGGGATGCTCCTGTCTCTGCCTCCCCAGCATTGTGATGACAGGTGTGCATCAACATGCTCCACTGTTTTCCTGTGGATGCCGAGGACCCAGCACCAGCTCCTCAGACATGTACTACCAGAACTTTGCCCACTGGGCCATCTCCACAGCACCAGGACCTTCCTTCTCTGGCCTGTTTGACCCTGGGATGGTGAAGGAACTATGGTGCATAGAGCTAAACCACAGGATGACTAAAAAGAGCTCTAGGTAACAGATGGTTGTCACTTCAGCAAGACTATATCAGCCAGGCTATGTATCAGCTACTGTTAAAAGCAGTCCTTAGCCGGGCGGTGGTGGCAGCACTTGGGAGGCAGAGGCAGGCAGATTTCTGAGTTCAAGGCCAGCCTGGTCTACAGAGTGAGTTCCAGGACAGCCAGGACTACACAGAGAAATCCTGTCTAGAAAAAAACAAAAAACCAAAAAAAAAAAAAAAAAAAAAAAAAAAGCAGTCCTCAGCCAGGTGATGGTGGCACACATCTTTAATCCCAGCACTCAGGAGACAGAAAGGCAAGTGGATCTCTGAGTTTGAGGCCAGCGTGATCTACAAAGTAAGCTCCAGGACTGCAAAGGCTGCACAGAGAAACCTTAAGTTAAAAAGAAAGAAAAAAAAAGTAGTCCTCAATGGTGCTGTAGTAGCCAAAATCTGATAATTAAGGAGGTAGTTTTATTCAGGCTGGGATGATCAGACACCATTCTTTATTGAGGAATACCTCAAAGAGAGCCTGGGGTTTGTAGTGGCAAGTCTTAGAAAGGCACCATCCCCCTAGGCTATAGGAGTCACAAGGAAGAATGGAAATGGGTTTTCTGAAGAGAACCATGAGATTTACATGGCCCTTTGTAGTCAGTTCATCATTTCTGAAATATACAGTATCAGAGGCATTCTGTCACCACGACTGCTGAACTTGCATAAGACTCCTAGAAAGCACTACTCTGAAGTGCTCAACTTCTGTTCAAGGTGTCTTCCATCAGTGAACATCTCCAGTGAACATAAACCTCCTGGATATCTTCATGGACTAAGTTGAGTCTGTGCATTTGATTTCAGTTCTGAGGACTGAACTTGCAATCTTAGAACATGCAGTCCTCCTGCCCCGGCTTCTCAAGTGTTGATATTACGAGTATGTACTACTACACCCAGATCTCTCTCTTGTTGCTGTGTCTCCTTTAAAGACCAGTTGAACCTTCTGTTGAGAAGTGAGTTGTTTTAAGGTCTTCGGGGTAGATGGCTATCTGGGTGTGATGTCTCTGACTATAATCCCAGAATTTGAGACACTGGGGCAGGAGGGTCATTATGAGATTGACATCACCCTGGGCTAGACACGGTCCCAAAAAAAAATCCCACATAATAAAATAAATAAAAGATGGATGCCTGAGATAGAGAAGTAATAATAGTACAAAAGGCTGATTACAAGCTGGCAAAATAGCTCTGAGGAGAAAAGTAGTGGCTATGCAAGCCTGGCTGCCTGGGTTCGAGTCCTGGGACCTATAATAGAAAGAAAACTGACACCCAAAAGTTGTCCTCTAACCTTTCCACATGTACCATGGCGTACGTGCGCGTACACACACACACACACACACACACACACACACACACAATTATAACAATAAAATTTTAGAAGAGGTACTTTACAATAAAAATCCTTTAGTTGGACCCTGAAAAATAGTTCAGTAGAGTTCAATGTCGGCAGAAATAAAACTATCCCTCTAGCATTCCTTGTGTTCCCTAAAGCTGAGAGACGATGATTTTGCTGATGTCCCTGGTCCTGCTTCTTCTATATAAGAACTTACATGCCCTGAGATTTCGGCTAGACTCCTTAGTGGTACAGACAATGACTATGAGCTCTATGTACCAAGTTCATTGGTACTCAGTGACTTGTCCAGGGACAATTGTTGCCTGCCACTCATGGTCTGCTGAGGTGTTTGATCCATGAAGGTTAACTCCAGATTGAAGTTTCCATTTGCACAACCTCCAGAGGTTCTTGGAGATAGGTCAGATGCAAGGCAACCTAAACTCTTGCTAGGGATCTGGGTTTTAATTCCTGATGATGCCAGTCTAGGCCAGTTGTGGGGAAAGCAAAACATTGAGTTAGTGAACTATGAAAGAAAACTGGAGAAATGGAGAATGTGGTACAGATGGACAATTTGGGCAAGGAAACAAGATACAGTCCAATTTCAAGACAGGGGGAAAACACTTTTTCCTTGAAGAATACCTTTTTAAGCAACTGAGGTTGACTTTATAGGCCCAACGCTTAATGCTCCCCTGGGAAAATGAACTTGGTACATAGAGCTCATAGACCCCTTGGCCTTATAGGAAGGTGTATACACTTAAGGAAGGTGTATTCCTGGCAAATGTGTTCAAATGTATAGGTTCTGGAAGTGAATCTGATGTCAGCTCATTGGTTGGCTTTCAAGTCCAAAGAGGTTTTCAGTAACTGGGTATTTTAATTATACATTATAATCTGACTACTTGGGAGGAAGAGGAAGGAAGAGTGGGAGTTTGACGTCATCCTCCACTAACTAAAGTGCTTTAGATCAGACTGAGCTAAAGCTAAAGTTCAATTTGAAGCCAGGTTGTGGTGCACGCCTTTAATCCCAGCACTTGGGAGGCAGAAACAAGCAAATCTCTGAGTTTGAGGCCAGCCTGGTCTACAGAGTGAGTTCCAGGACAGCCAGGGCTACACAGAGAAGCCCTGTCTCGAAAAACCAAACAAATAAAAAAATAAAATAAATAAAATAAAAATAAATTAAAAAATGAAAGACTACTTTGGGATTGTTTATTGAAGTTTGATCATTTCTGATTAAATGAGCATCATTCTCAAATATGATGATCCAAACTAGGTCTTGAGCATATCCTGTCAACAAGGATGGCAGATTGTATCAAAGCCACACAAATTACTATATTGCTATGAAATTACAACTATTCAATGAGTGTAGTCAAATTTTGGAAAGGTCAGAGAATAGCTATTTAGAGACTCTCAAATGGTTCACTTGACCAAAGCATGACATGCCAAATTGTTCCAGGTTGAGAGAAAAGAGAAACCAGTTCCTTACAAAGCCAGGAAATAAACCAATTTAAACATCACCAAATATGTCAACCAAAACCAATCATTATGATTCACTCTAATTTTTGTGACTATGACAAACATCTAACCAAGAAGCAACACAGGGGAAGAAGGCTTTATTTCAATTTACAGTTCCAGGTGATGAATCATTATTACAGGTAAATCAAGACAAGAACTCCAGTGGCTAGTCACACCACATCTGCAGTGGCTATTCTTGGTTGCTAACCTGACTACATCTGCAATTAACGAAAATCCAAAAATTGAGGGCCAAACTTCTGAAGGATTTTTGTTTAGTTTGAACATGCCTTTAATCCGGATTGAGTGGGGGTGGGAAGAGGAGAAAAGACACACCTTTAATCTGAGCCACACCTTCTGCTGGAGTCCTGCATTTTGCTCTTTGCTTGTTTGCACCTTGCTAGCAAGTCGGTTCTCAGGATCCCAGTGTCTACTGAAGACTGGCTAAGGCATCCAGCCTTGTGAACTGAGAAACTTCTGGAATCTTGGATTTTTCTGCTCATAGCCAGCCATTGTTAGATTACTTCGTAAGGTATCTTAAGATTGAAAGTTTAGGACTTGGAAATCTTTGGAAGAGCTCACTTAGGGAGGACCAATACCTTCTCATTTCAACAGACATCCAAATTCTAGCTTTGCAATAGCAGATGTGAGACTAAAGCCCATTTTACATTTTAATTTTTCAAATTTATTTTCTGTGTACGAATGTCTTGCCTGTATCGATGGATGCGCAGCACGCACATGTCTGGTGCCCTTGGAGATCAGAAGAAAGCAATTTAGCCCCTAAAGTTCTTAGTAAAAAGTTTCACAAAGAAAGCCAGTGAGATGGATCAGCAAGTAAAGACACCTGCCTCAAGATCTGAGGTCCACCAAGACCGCCATGGTAGAAGGAGAGAACCAAAGCACACTGTCCTCTGACCTCTACCTCATGTGCACCCCAGAAAGTGTATCTCTAGCAACCGCCCCCTTCTTCCTTAGAAACCTCAGGGAACCACCCGTGAGCCTGCCACGTTCAAGTCTCGTCTGTCGTCTAGAACTTTCTCAGCAAGTTGGTCCTCTCCAGCTACAATCCACCATTTTCTCTGTGCTCTGTCGTCTCATTGTTTCTACCTTGACTTCTTGAAATCACGTCTGAGGCTCTCTGACCCCCGACTGCTTCTTCACTGGTGACCCTCTCCCTGAAGCTGTTGCTGCACCTAGCAGGTTCTCCTCAGGCCTCGAGTCTCCTCCCCTTCTTTAGACTGTTGATTGGTCTTTCCCTAAGTTGTGCCTGTGTGACACAAAGCTTTCCTGGTTTTCCTCCTGGCTTCTGATTGCTTCCAGATAATGCCCATCTAAGTAAATAGCCCTGCCATCCAAACAGTTTCCCAGATCAAAACCAGTTCTCTTCCTGGAGTCTTCATTCTTTCTTATCTCCATCAAATCACCACACAGTGCCTTCTACCAATGTCACTGTCACCAATCCTAGCCTAGACTCCATTACCTCTTACCTGACTTGAGAGTAGCTTCTTACTGGTCTCACTGTCTATAACCTGGCCCTCCTGTGGTTCCATGTCTGTCTGATTAGAGAGGTGTTTTGAACTCCTAAGTACACATCTGGACGAGGTATTGGAAGACAGCTCTGCGGCGTGCTGCTTGCTCAGCAGGAGCCAGGCTTTGGGTTTGGATTTTACCGTGAGCACTGCACTGGGGTTGGGGGTGAGGGCTGGAGACAATGACAAACCACAAAAAACAAGCTCATCTGCACATGTCATTCAATGACAACGTTTCAATGTGTACCTACCCACCCTCCCAGTACATCCATGCTGAAGTCCAGGCTCCTTAGCACCAAGGACATAGGTTTTCAATGATTACAGCTTTGCTTATCTTTCCAGTTTTATCTATTCCCTTCCTCCCCACCCCCAAGTCTAAGCTCTACTCACACAACTACTTGTACCTAGGCTGGTCCTCTAACTCACCATGCTTTCTGTGCTCCTTTCATGTTTCCCGTTGAACATGAACCCCATTAGCCAATGTACCAGGTCTCTTACAAGCTTCGTGTCTCCTTCTCCTGTAATTGTCCATCCGCCCCAGTGTCTTTCCTGGATGCTGAGGGGAGCTAGGTATCAGCCAGGGCTTCCTTGCCATCATTCGAGGTCATCGTTTACTTTCAAGAAGCATCTGCCAAATAAACAAATTCTAATGAGATTTGGAGCAGGTTTGGTGAGTCTGAGGGTGTGGACAGGTGGGTGGATGGGAAGGGAAGCAAACAGGATTGCTGGAGAGTTCAAACTTCAAGAGCAGAACCATTGTGAAAACTGCAGTGTCCATGTGAGGGGACTGTATCTGATAAGGCAAGCTGCAGTGATACAGCCAGGTGAATGAAGGCACTGGGCGGGGTGAGAGGGAAGCCATGAGTCAGGCTCCAAAGTCCTTTCCTAGAGGGTCTAATTAAGGCAGGGAAGTGCCTCTATCCTGTGGCCTAGCTTCAACAAGGAAGAGGAGGAGATGGCAGGATGGGATGTTTACACAGGACCAGCACTGGCTCTAGGGAGACAATGACAGCAACAACCTGGACTTAAGACCCTGTGTTCTATGGCCACGACACAGGAAAACAAAGGGCTCCTGAGAACATTTCAAAATGAAGATGCAGAGCTTTCCAGAAAGTGGCATGTCCAGAGAAATAGTTTAGTAGAAACAGCTTTCCAGGGGCCCCCCAAGAGAATATGGAAAATAGCCTGACTCTGTAAGAGGCCACCACGTTTGGGAAGGCAGCTAACAAGAGCTGTCCTGCATCTTCTCCCTGTAACTGTGGGTGGAAGATGACTGAAGCCTTTGGCCCTTTGCAAGTGAAATTCACCAGAGCCTGGCTAGTTTCCCTTGAAGTTTTCAACATGTCCGATATGAGCTATGCTTGGTTGAATGGATTTTAAGTGTTAATATGCTAATTTTGCTTGTTCTTTGTTAATTGAGACAAGTCTGTCTGACCACTGCACATCCTGAAGAACGAATTTTTCATTTTCTCCCTCTACTTCCAAGTGCTAGGATTGCAGGTGTGCACTAGTATTCCAGACTGACACATGCGCACATGCTGACACAGATTGGGGGAGGGGGGAGGGGGAGGTTGTTGAGACAAGATCTTGCTATGTGGCACTAGAAACCTGGAACTCACTACTTAGATCAGGTTGGCTTCAAATTTACAGTCTCTGCTTTCCTAGAACTAGGATTATAGTGTAACAGGTTCCCAAACCTTAGCACAACCGATGCCATGATGAAAGTACCATTCAGGCCTTGAGACCCAGGACATAGGCAGCAACATCTGCCAAAATGAGAACAAAGATCTAATCCATCAAAGTCCATAGTTCTGGGAAAGTCCATAAAGGTATTAATCTTGGTTTTGGCTTCTGTAGTTCTGCTTCTGGATGACTGTTCTTGCTAACTGAGGTGTATCAACCCAGGGTATGGTTTTTGTGTGCCTGTGCTTAAAGTGGGGGAGCCATTGGGATGTTAAATAAATAAATAAATAAATAAATAAATAAATAAATAAATTCACCTGAGAAAGGCTCAGGACTGTACTTGGGTCCCAAACATCCAGTGTAGTCATCATCTGGTAATAAAGACTTTCTATCTGCTTGAACCCATGTCTGGGTGACAGTCTCTGTGGTAGATACTTCACACAATAGGCATGTGCTATCTTCTCTATCTCCCTCATCTTTGTCTCATTTCTCTGTGTGCACACAAGCTACCCAGGACTGAACCCAGGACCTACCATACATACACTATAGCCTGAACTACACCCCTCAGCCCTACTAGAGGGTTTCAGCAACCCTCATCTACTGTATTTGAGGAATTCCTCCAGCCCTTCACTCTGATCTTCTTATCACAGTTACAGTGATCAAAGACCTTTAAAAAATGTCAAAGCCTGTCCCTTTCCTGCTCCAAATCCTATGGATAGTGTGCTTCTCTCAGGTAGCGAAGTCTTCACAGGAGGCTCACATCGCCTTCCTTCCTTCAGGGAGCCACTTCCTTAGCACACTGTAGCTGTCCAATATCCTGTCACATTGTAAGTCGATAGCAAAGGAGCACGCGTGTAGCATTTTTGTGTACCAGACTCTGTCATCTGATCTCACTACATTCGTTCGTTCGTTCGTTCGTTCGTTCGTTCGTTCATTCATTCATTCATTCATTCATAGACAGGGTTTTTCACACAGTCCAGGCTGGCCTGAATCTGTGAAGTCCGGGATGACCTTGAACTCTCTTGAGTTTACCTCCAAGTGTTGAGATTACAGGCATGCACCACTACACTCCGCTTTGGAAAAAGTAGGATTTGTACCCTGGTTGGATCTTGTTTCTTTGAAATATTTCATCACTTTTTTCCCCCTGTCAAGAGATGCCAAAATGAAGTTACAGGTTCTCCATAAGCATGATAGAACCCATTTGAACAGTTTTGATCCCTCCGCAGATTTAAAAATTTAAGACTTGAGGAAGTAGACGTGTGTTCCTCCAGGAACACGCAAGCGAGGGGCACGTAGACGACGATTCCAGCTCCGCTTCTGCTTTTTGCAGTGCCCCCAGCTCTTCAACTTGCCTACGATTTAGGCGTCCTGAGTCCTCCCGGCAGCCCGGGGGCGCCCGAGTACGCAGAGGGCGTTGCGGCGCCGCCCGACGTCCCGCCTTAGGCGGCTGCGCAGTGCGCACGTCAAAGCCGGGCTCAGGCCGGAGCTGGGCGCGGGGCGCCAGGAGCCGCGCGGCCTGAGAGAGTCCGGGGCTTCAGTAGTCGCCCGAAGGCTGAGGCAACCTCGGAGGCGAAGGCAGTGCCGGACCTCACAGCCACAGCCACAGCCCGACCGAGCGCAGCAGCGCGGCCGCCACAGCAGGAACCCCTGGGCCACCGTCCGCCCGCGCAGCCGCCGCCGCCGCCGCGGGAGCCCGTCGCCCGGAGCAGCTGCGGGCGGAGGACAACGGAGGGCCGGAGCGTCCGAGCCGCGCCGCGGGGACCGAGCGAGCAGCCCGAGGCGGCGGCGGCCGAGGACGGGGACGGAGACGACGCGGAGAGGGAGCTCCCTGGCCCGGCCCAGCCCCGTGAGTGATCCCCTGGCCCGGCCCTGCTCGCGACGCGGACGCCCGCCGGCTTCCGCCCGACCCGCCTCCATTTTCCCGGGTGGCGGCGGCGGGAGCGGCCCGGGGCAGCCGGAGCTCCGGGCGCCGCCCTTATCCTCGCTGGTACTAGGCTCCCAGGGCCTGCCGGCCAGGGCTGCAGCTAACCTGGGGCGAGCTGGTCCGGCCAGCTGTCACTCCCGTCGCACCGGGAACTCCGAGCACCTAGCCCCGGGCTCCGCGTAGCCTCCCAGTTGGTGGGACGCAGGCACTATCTTTGTAGGGAACCTTTCAGGAAAATGCCTAACTGATTTCTGGCTAGGAATTGTGCGGTCCGCGCGTTCCCGGGTTCGGTTGGAGCAATCCAAAGCGCCGACTGCGTGCCGGTGGCCGGAGCGACTCCGAGGTGAACCCGGCCCGGAGGTGCCCTCCCCCGGAGAGCTTTAACGCCGCGATGTGAGAGATAAGACGAGTACACAAATAGCTAAAATACCAGGCAGGAGGGGATAGATAAGTTCCGTTTAGGGACTACCAATTGCTGGAAAGGTGTTCCGGGGAGACGGGACCTGTCGATCGTTTCCGCCTTCCCACGAACCTGGGAGGCTTCCTGGGCGAGGCGGTGCTAAACCGGGTCTAGAAGGCTCGATTGGATTCGGGAGGAGAAGGGGGTTGCAGAGGAGAAGGGCGTGGAGGGGCAACAAAGCTGGAGGACAAAGGTACAAAGAGCAGGCGAATGTTGCTAATTCCATCACCGGGTGCCGCGATAGGTGGGGTAGACGAAAGGGGCAGTTGGAGTCAGACCTTTGAATGTTGTAGAGGAGCTGTTTGAGCGACCTTCCACGGAAAACTTAGAACTCATTTTTCAGTGACTCATGAGGCCGGAAATGTATGCTAGGACATATTAAAGGCGCTCTTGTGAAAGACAGGCGAGAAGAGAAGGCCACAGTTAGGAGTTGACATTGTTTCTTAAATATAGTGCAGTTTGAGGTCGATTTTGACAGCTTCCGGGATGTTTAAGTAAATCTATGTCTAAGCCAAGAAAAATGCCTTTTTCAGAAAGTGTCACTAGATTCGTGCTTATCTGAAGTAATGAAAAAAAGGTACCTAAATTAACCTTCTCTGCACACAAGGCATTCGCATTGGTGAATTCTCTAAAATTGCATCAGAACTTCTGGATCCCTGTGTTGGAATTAAAAATTAAACTGCGGATGTATAAAAAAAAATAGTAATAGAAACCGAACTGTTACCAACAGTCTAGACAGACAGTTGGACATACCATTTTCTGGAAAGGTAAAAAATTTTCTTGTTAGTTTTCAGTTATGAAAATATTGGAGAAGTTCGAGGCCAGCCTGGTCTACAGAGTGAGTTCCAGGACAGCCAGGGCTACACAGAGAAACCTTGTCTCGAAAAAAACAAAACAAAACAAAAAAGAAAATATTGGAGAGTCAGAAGTGAAAGTTTTTAAGCTCTATTTTATAGGTTTAAAAAAATTAGCAATTAATTAGTAATGACTAAAAGCTTACAATATATGACTTGTAAGAATTGCCTTAGAGCCGGGCGGTAGTGGTGCACGCCTTTAATCCCAGCACTCGGGAGGCAGAGGCAGGTGGATTTCTGAGTTCTAGGCCAGCCAAGGCTACACAGAGAAACCCTGTCTCAAAAAACAAACAAACAAACAAAAAAACACAAAACAGAACAAAAAAAGAATTGCCTTAGACTATTGGTTTTGTAAGTGCTTATATGTACAAGGAAATACCTACTTTTTTCAGCCTTAAATCTTTCTTTAGTACGATCTAGCTGCTGGCGGTGGTAAACACTTTTAGCCTCCGCACGTTGGAGACGGAAGAGTGCCAGACCAGCCAAATAGATCACAGTGAGAGACTCTGTCTTTTTATTTTTATTTTTATTTTTGTTTTTTAAAGTAAGACATAATCTTTGAAACATGAAAGTAGTAGTCCATCTCTCCTTTCTCCACTTCCCCCATCTTCCCCACCCCCATCTTTTGAAACTGTATTTCACTGTAGCTCAGGTCTTCCAACCTGTCATCCTCCTGCTATGGGTTTCTAAGTGCTAGGATTGCAGAACCAACTGGAATTTTTTTGTTTGTTTCAAGTTTTCTTAATCTTGCCACTTAGATTTTGTTGCTGTCAGCATTTTTACATATTTCCTTTCTGGTCTTTTTCTGTGTATTTTCATAAAAATATATTATGTACATTTATTTGTTTATTTATTGGCGTTTTGAAACAGCCTCTTTCTCTGGTCCAAGTTGTCCTGGAATTTGCTTTGGGGGCCAAGCTAGCTTCAAAATTCCAGATAGTTCTCCTGACTCAGCCTCCTAAGTGCTGAGCATGAACCAACAGCACCAGTCTGAAAGTTTTCTAAATGTTTTGTTAAGCTTTTACCTGTCAAGGTTGCACTGTTACCTAAGACTTCTTGTTTGAAGTCTCTTTATTAACTTCTTTTCAAAGTTTGGACCTGATTGCTGCTTATTGAATCTATTTTGTTTGGTAGAATACATGTATGAGGTCATGAGGAATGGAGAAGAGCATACAGATCTCTGCCATGTGAGCAGAAGAACTTTTAGAAGGGCACTGAAGGCCTGGAGAGGTGGCTCGGGGTTAAGAGGGTGTACTGCTCCTGCAGAGGACCTGAGTTCTGCTGCTATTGGGTTCCCAGCATCCAGTTTGGTTTACAACTTCCTGTACAGCTCCAATGAGTCCACATACTCCTGTCTTCCATCTGAATTCATGTTCACATACCCACATATGTACACAATTTACAAAGAAAATTAAAGAAGGACACGATGAAAAGATTATAGTCATGGCTGATATATAATCTGTGGAGCCCTGCCTCCCCTCTGCTCTACTACGGAAAAGTAGTCTACGCTAAGGCTGTCCACAGAGCTAGCTACTTTTTGATCATGACATCAGAAGTCAGCCTAAATTTTTGTTGTTGTTTTTTGTTTTTCGAGACAGGGTTTCTCTGTGTATCTCTGACTATCCTGGAACTCATTTTGTAGACCAGGCTGGCCTCAAACTCAGATCACCTGCTTCTATTCCCAAGGGCTGGGCTTATATGAATCTGTATTGTATATTGCAAATATATATACTGTATAGTATCTTGGTTATTTTCTAATACTCAAAGCTTTTCTCTTGGTCCATTTTTGTTAAGTATAGATTTTTATGGCAATTATTGTTTGTTACCAAGAGCGTAATTTTCCTGAGAAAGTTGATCACTGTTGATACTTGTTCTGCTGGCCTTATAAATATTTACATACAGACACAGACATACAAATTCCCCCTCCCCACAAGCATAAAAGATAAAATTCAGTAGTAGAATTTCAGGTAATGTCTTTTGGTTACCATTGTTGATGTATGTGGGTTGTTTTCTTTTGTTGTTGTTGGGTTTTGGGTTTGTCTTTTTATTTGGTTGGGTTTTTTGTTTTTTGAGACAGGGTTTCTCTGTAACCCTGACTGTCCTGTAACTCAAGCTGTAGACCTGTAGACCAAGGCTGGCTTTGAACTCATTCATTGACATCAACATCCTGTGTGCACACACATATGTGTTGGTGTGTATGGTCCAATGCTGTGCCATTTTTATCTTACAGAGCTTACGTATAGTGTCATTTTAACTCTCCTCAGGAAGAGGAAGATAGACTCTATAGGAGTTGTGAATTTAAACTGGCAGACAAGGGAGAATGGCATGCTGCGAATTGCGAGAGGTCAGTCAGGTGTGAAAGTAACCCCAAAGGAGAGCCTGCCCATGCCATTTGTGTTGGTTGTGTCCAGCGCATACCTTTTCTTTGATTATTTCTTCTAACTTAAAACCTTGTTACTCTTAATACTCAGATTCAGAGCAGATTGTTTCAAGCTGTAGTTTTATGTTTGCTTGTTTATGTGTGTATTTGGGGGGGGGGAATCCAGGCAGAATCTCATTGTAAGCCTAGGTTGTAGCCTTTGACTCACTGTTGTAGACCAGTTTAGTTTCCAGTGCATTGTCTTCCTCCCTCACTTTACCAGCTACTGGCTTATGGGCATGTATCACCACACTCAGTTCTGTGTGTGATGTGTTGTGCATTTTCAGGGCATTTTACAAAGAAAGAAAACCTAGTTAACCAATGTTTAGTGGCAGCCTGGTTTTATTTAGCAATTATTCTTTGCAGCATTATCCAGTGGGTACATTGTTTAAGACCAAGGAAGTACTATAATGTTAAAACATCACAACTCATTGATTAATTTTGATAAAATGTTTGCTTGAGAAACAAACCATAGGTTTTGTGGCTTGGTGTTAAGTTGCTACTTTATAGCCTTGTCTAATGGCCAATAGCTTGCCTTCTAATAGGGTGCTGTTAATTATATTGGTCGTAGTTCTTCCTCCACAGATTACAAACTTGCTATATTAAGCACAGGAGGAAACAGCCTGAACAGGTTGTGGTTTACAAGTCTTTGTGGCCCACTCTTGGGTTCATGGGATTTGGAGAGCAGGATTAGTTTCGGGTTAAAAGCATTCTGCTTGAACTGGGATCCTTAATCTCCTACAGTGGGTTCTATAACTACAGGCAACCCCTGAGCTCCTTTTTAGCTTAGATTCCTCAGATAGGAATGATGTAATTACATTGAAGAGGCTTGTAGGGATAGTAGACTTGTCATGTACTAACTGTTCAGACATCGTAAGTTTTGTAATGCCAATAATAGACTGTTCTGGGTGGAATAAAACTTCAGAACTTCAGAAACACTCTAGTCAGAATGGTTCTTTCTGCATATGGAAACACTGAAGCCCACTGTAGCTGGAGGCAGTGTTTGGTTAACTTTGCAGGTAGTTTTCTGTAAAGTGCAGCTACTTGCCCAGGGGTGTACAGCTGCTTATGAGCTGTAGGACTGGAACTGGAACTGGGTCTCTTTGCTCTTCTTCATGTAGATTACTTGAGTGGAATTTTTGTACTTTATGCAGTAATGTCTTTAGAGCCTGTCGTTTTAAACATTGACAGAAATTATATTCAGTATATATTAAGTGGTGTTTAACACATAATAGGCATTTTTGTTTTAGCATACAAGTGTTTATAATTAGGTTTGGGTAACAGTCTGAAGATTAAAGGTGAAATAGAGATCAGGGGAAATGAACAAAGATTAATAGATAAAATTGGCATGGCTACCATTTCATGTTGACAGTGTAAGGCAAACGTCTAAGGAGGGTCATGCTGACCCATCATCATTACAGATGGGAAACCAAAGGGAAAGGCTTATCTAGGGTCTACAAATACTGCAGCTGAGCTGGGATTAGAATCCAGGTCTGCCTCACTTCAAAGCAGGAACTCTCTGGACTGTGTACCACTTCATCATCTGAAATAGTTTGTTTTCCTCAGTAAGGATTGGTTTCTTGTAGAGGATTTTTGAGTTAGTGTTAATAAAGGTTTATAAGTAAAGGCAGTTGGGGATTTTTAATAGATTTGTAAACAATAGCCACATTTTATAATCCAAAAAAAGATGTTTTGCTTTAAATGCTTTAGCTGTATAGTTATAATTGCTTAGTAGTTTATAGTTTATGTAGGCCAGCAGGTAGCATTTATTTTTCTTATATTACTCCTACTTTGAGGATGGGAGGCATGTGGATAATAGGCAGCGCTGGGTTCTGATGGGCTGACTAATGTTGTAACTCTGGACTTGAGTCATTGTTGATTCTACCAAGAGACCTAGGTTGGAAGCCCCTAGAGTCTAGATTGCTCCTGTTTTCTGCGACTCTGTGTGGGGATGGGACTTACCTTTTTTCCTCTGGGTTTTTGTTTGTGGTCCTGAAGGCTGTTCCTTTATGAGAACTTGAAGGCATGTGACTGCACTTGAGCATTTTTCTCTTCCAGTTGGTCAGGTGCCTGGAGTTACTTCACACTATTTAAGTACTCTGCATAAGGTAAACAAAAAAAGTCTATTTTCTAGTTCTCTACCTTTGTACTTACAAAATGTTGAGAGCTAATGTTATATGGTAGTAAAGTACAAGTTCAGAAGTCAGACAATGATTAAAAAGTTCTAAAAGCCTTCAGTAGTAACATTGTCACTATTGTGAAGTCCCATGAGCTGTTTGGGGAGAAAGGAAAGACATGAGCCAAAGGCACTGAGCAGAAAGGAAGGACGCGGAAAGAAGGACCAGATCTGTAGAATCCAGTCAGAGACAGCAAGGACAGTCCTGTAGAATCCAGTTGGAGACAGCAATATACTACTCCTTGCTTGCTTAGGGTTGCTTAGGGTTGCTTAGGGTTGCAACTGTGATAAAAGACAAAGTACTCACAAAGTTGCAACTCCTCAGATGACTTTTGCTTGACTCACATGTTGTGAACATTCTGCTAAATATTGTTTTAAATGCCTGGCTTCAAGAAATTGTTCTATCTAAACCATTCTTTTCTGCTTTAATACCAAACTATCAGCCAGTTTATCTTCTAGATACTCCTGGTAGGTAGGCAGGCGGGCGGGCGGGCGGGCGGGCAGACTTGACTCACCAGTTAATCTATGTAGATTTTCTGGTTCTTACCCCTTTACAGTCATAGCTTTATCATTTGTTCAGCCTTTGAGTTATGCTTGCTATAGAAGTTGTAAGTTGTTTGAAATTTAAAAAGTTGTTTGTTTGTTTGTTTGTTACAGGGTTTCTCTATGTAGCTTTGGCTGTTCTTGAACTAGCCCTGGAAACCAGGCTGGCCTCTAAGTCACAGAGATTCACCTGAGTGCTGGAATTAAAGGCCTGTGGCACCATTGCCTGGCTGAAAGTTTTTGGTTTTGTTCTCTTTTTTTTTTTTTTTTTGTTTTGTTTTGTTTTTTTTGAGACAGGGTTTCTCTGTGTAGCCCTGCCTATCCTAGAACTCACTCTGTAGACCAGGTTGTTCTCACTTTTGAAAAACTTGTTAAGATCTCTTCTACAGTTTGTACTTTAAGGAAATAAAACGTTTCTGTAAATAATAAACGATGCAGGCGTATGATAGTGTGATAAAATTTGTAGCAGTAGAGATGAACTGCTTCACTAGAGTACATTTCCTGTTCACTTCTCTCTGTTGTGTTTGCACTTGAAAGAGATTTACATAATAGAAGAGATTGTAGTAGAAAAAGTTAAAGGACGCCTACCCTTTTGTATTGGTCTTTGATAGATCAGTAGCTCTGTTATTATGAGTCTTTGGGGGAGTTGGGGAGGGAGCAGGATCTCATGTCCAGGCTGGCCTTGAATTTTCTGTATAGCTTAGGATGACTTTACTTATATTCCTGATTTTTCTGCTACTGCTTCCTAGGTGTCGGTTATGAGCATATGCCATTTTTCTGTTTATTTTGTTTTGTTTTAATGAGTGACCC
This sequence comes from Grammomys surdaster, assembly GCF_004785775.1. Taxonomy (NCBI): domain Eukaryota; kingdom Metazoa; phylum Chordata; class Mammalia; order Rodentia; family Muridae; genus Grammomys; species Grammomys surdaster. The sequence goes on from NW_021620672.1 coordinate 1,467,289, forward strand.
CAGGACCTCATGCATCCTGAGTGGATATGCTATCACCAGGCTCAGGTTTATTTATTTATTTATTGTTTGTTTGTTTGTTTTCAAGACAGGGTTTCTCTGTATAGCCCTGGCTGTCCTGGAACTCACTCTGTAGACCAGGCTGGCCTTGAACTCAGAAATCCACCTGCCTCTGCCTTCCAAGTGCTGGGATTAAAGGCGTGTGCCACCACTGCCTGGCTTCAGGTTTTTATTTTTGAAGGTGATTATTTTTCTGCAGAGCTTGTCTGAGAAAAATAGTGTACATTATGCCTTTTCCAACTGTACCATAATGGACAGTACTTGCTAAGGTTATTTGGTCTTGATGTCCTTTCTCTGGGAAGACTGACAAAGACCTTAAAATAAGTTCCATCGGAATAGTTTGAGAAATGTTCTCTTTGCAGACTTACTGGTATATTTCCATAGCATTTATTTTTCTAAGTTAACTTTTTTTTAAAATAGTAGTCTTACTTTGTACTTCTGCCTGACCTAAAACTTGCCAGCTAGACTAGATTGGCCTAGAACTTTTGTCAGTTTTGTTTCTTGCTTCCTGGGTGCTGGGATTACAGGTGTGTGCTACCATACCCAGCTGGGAGGTGATAACTTTTTATAGAGTTAAATTTGTTATTTTAAAGTGGGTATTTTGTCTGCATATATGTGTATGTACCACATGCATACCTAGTGCCCATGGAGGCCAGAAGGTGTCTGTCAGACCCACTAGAACCAAAGATACAGATGGTGTGAGCGAGCATGTGGATGCTGGAAATGGAATCCTGGTCCTCTGGAAGAGTACTGTACCATATCTGCAATGCATGAAGCAGTTTTTAAACCTTATTATGTGTGATGTGTTCCAGTATTCTAGATTTGTTAATGCCCGTTATGAGCTATTAGAGATAACTCACCATGCTATTTAAGATACTCTGTTAAGTTACACTGATCTATAATCACAGGAGATAAAAGAATGAAGCTGTACCAAAGAGAAGGTTCTGTAAATGAAATAGCTTAAACGCTCAGTGTTACTAGGACCATAAGAAAGGACTGAAGTCCCACTTACATGCTTCTGAGGGTCATGTTGTATGCCCGTTCTTCCCTGACTTTCCTGTCTGTAAAATAAGAGTAGACAGATGTCTGTAAAGAAGTTATGGACGTACAATAGGAAAAATGTCATGTATCTGGCATGTTCCAAGTTCCTAGTCCATGGTAGTAGCTATCATGGTGACTGAAACTCTTGGAGCTTTTCTTCTGTGCTGTGTGTATTTTTCAGAGATACTTTATGACTCTGGAAATGCTTTAAGTAGCCAGCAGTGAACTGTCACTTGTTGTGATGTCAGCAGAAAGAACACACTTAAAAGTTTTACCTCCTAGTTATGAGCTTTTAAGCACAGTATTGCGTAATTAAAATATTTCTGTTACACAATTTCTTAAGCATGTAATTAGATACAAACATCCATACTACTAACCCAGCATCATGGTAAATGCTGGTAATCCTAGCTCTCAGGATGTTGAGGCAGGAGGATCACAACATTTGAACCTAGCCTGGGCTACATAGTGAGACCCTGTCTAAACAGTGTACATGCTTGCAGTGGTAATTAGTTTCTTGTAGTTCTTTTTAAAAAAATTTTTTAAATGATTTTATGTGCATTGGTGTTTTGCCTTCACATGTGTCTGTGTAAGGATGTATAAGGATGTTGGATTCCGTGGAAGTGGAGTTGACAGTTTGTGAGCTGTCATTGAGAATTGAACCCCAGTTCCCTGGAAGATCAACAAGTGCTCTTAACCACCCAGCTACCTTTCCAGCTCCTTTTTGTATTTTTAATTCACTAAAACAAAAATAAAAGTTGGTGTTTCTTATTTTATCCTCATTTCTACAGGTTATTTTTAGTTCTTCTACTTATAGTATTTCTGCTGCCACCAAGGCCTTACCCCAAAAAGAGACGTTTAGAAGAGGTCAGTAATGGTGGAGGCCAAATCAACTATTATATTTATGTGACCCATGACACATTTGAATTTTTCCCCACTTGATTTTTTCCAAACACTTTGAAAATTATGTTTCATAACACCCCCAAATAAAAAAGGTCAGGTATAATGGCTCATTTCTTTAATCTCAGCACTTAGGAAGCAGGCTGATCTCTGTGAGTTGGAAGCCAGCCTGGTCTCAGGAAAAAAAAAAAATGTGTTTCAGCTATAGTATATTTGAATGTAGGTGTGTGTACAAAGTTCAGATGCTTCCAGAAGATGGGGTAAAGAAACCCTTGGACCTAGAGTTAAAGGAGGTTGTGAGTCACCCAACATGGATGCTGAGAACTGAATTCAGATTCTCTTCAAGAGCAACAGGCACTATTAACTGGTAAGCCATCTCTCCAGACCCCTTGTGAACAGTTTTTATGGGAGTTCTGGTGTACCTGAAAAAGGGCTTCTTTGTTAATTAACTACAAGTAGTTAGTGGAGTCACTAGTAGTCTACAGTATGCAAAAGGTCCTAACATAAGAGCTGTAGACCATGTCCTCTACACATGCCAACTCAGTATGAAAATAGCTCATTGCCGGGCGGTGGTGGCGCACGCCTTTAATCCCAGCACTTGGGAGGCAGAGGCAGGCGGATTTCCGAGTTCTAGGCCAGCCTGGTCTACAGAGTGAGTTCCAGGACAGCCAGGACTACACAGAGAAACCCTGTCTCGAAAAACCAAAACCAAAACAAACCAAAACAAAAAAAAAAAAAACAAAAAAGAAAATAGCTCATTAATTCTGTGCTGGTATAAGCAGGAAGAACAAGATTAAAAAGTAAGTAATTGCCAACTTACACATGTATATCAGTTTCTGGTCCATTGTCAAGAGCTATATACATATATATTCAGCCCAGTATTTTTTTCAGGTGTTTAGCCTCAGTTATAAGTCTAGAAAGGGTTCTGCATTCAGAACTCTGGTGCAGAGCCTAACCTTGACCATGCAGTAGAGTTTTTTTGTGTTCACAAGAGAATGGGTTGTAGACTTATCCTGGAGCATAGCCAGGCCAAGCCTCCTGGTCCTGCTGTGTGTTACCAAGTTACCATCAGTGCTGGTTAAGGAGCTGAGAAGAAATGAACTCTTACAGGAAGACAAGAGAAGTTCAAGTACTGTTCTTCCTCAGACAGGAAGTAAAATCTACAAACCTCAGAGCCAGAATTTGGTATGATTGCTGGAGGCCAGGTGTTGATTCCTAGAAGCTCCAGGCCATTTATTAGATAATTTCTTTCTTTTAGGATCCTAAGTAGGGAAAACATTCAGACTGTTTTAAGTTGGACTATTTTTGATGTCTTTATGAAGTAATTCTATTGTGCTAGTTAAGTTTTGGGGGTTTTGGTTTGTTTGCTTGTTTTTGTTGTTTTGGTTTGTTGTATATTTGTTTCAACTTGTTATAAACTAGAGTTACTTAGGAAAGAAGGAACCTCAACTAAGAAAATACCCTCATCAATCATATTGGCCTTAGTAAATCCTGTGGGGGATTTTCTGGATTCCAGACTTAGGAGGATCACAAGGTTGATTGTAACCAGGCTTGGTTGCAGTGAGATTTTTACCACAAAAATCCAATATTGCTATTCTTTCCCTTTATGTAACATGCTGGCCAGGATAGCAGGTAGGAGCAGAGTTGTTTTCTAAGCACTCATGCTCAAGAAGAACTGTCTAGTTAGCACTCTCATCTTGGAGAATGCTAGACAGAGAAAGCCCGAGGCTGAGTATCCACCAGTGCCAGGCCCACCCAGGCTTTGTGGCTTACATCCTAAAACTCCTGTTGAGTTTCTGTGTGACTAGAAGAATAATCTCGGGCTTGCTGTGGGATACACAGGTGAGGTGAACAGAACAGCACATAATATATATCAGTCGTTACCCTCTTTAACAATTCTCTGTTTAACTAAATAAACTTACTGATATTTTATAGTTTCGAGAGCCATTTTGGTAAGTGCTGGAATTATCAGCATGATTCATTGCGCCTAACTAGATAGTAAACTAGTAAAATCAAGTTCTACTCAATAGCCATATCTTATACTAAGATAGATACTTGATTTCTTGTCAGCAGTATTATAAAAGTCAGAACAAAAATACTCAGACTATGAAAAAATGAAATCTCTAAGAAATATATCACTGAAAAAAAATTAAACTTTTAAGAAACTCTAAGATCCTAAGAAAAGGTGACTTAAGAGTTACTGTGCTCTCAAGTAGGAAGACTATAAGCAAGAACAGTCTCTCATCAATGTATTACTGGCCAGAGAATACTTTTCAGGTTTATTGTTATTATTATTATTATTATTATTATTATTAAATTGTATTTATTTAGTGTATATACATTCATGTGTATTGTGTAGGTGCTTGGACGCGCACACACCATGCCATACCTGTGGAGACTAGAGGACAGTTTGGATGACTTGGTTCTCCCTTCCACTGTATGGGTCCCAGGGATCAAACTCATGCTGAACCATCTCAGTAAAGCCAGCTTACAGAACTCAAGATATTTAGGGACTTAATGACTACAATCACAGTAGTGGGAAGGAAAAAGGATTGGGGGAGTGGGGTATGTATTACCCTGGCAATTCTGGAACTCACTCTCTCTATATAGGCTGGCCTCTAACTCAGATCCACCTGCCTCTGCATACCAAGTGCTGGGATTAAAGGGGTGTACCACACCACACCTGGCCCTGAGAGAGTATTTAGTAAGAAACTTTTAGACAGTCGGTGTTGAAGAGAGATCATGTGAAGGCACTGGGCTTTGGAAAAAAATCCAGTCAAGTCAGTGCAGATCTGAGGGTTTACAAGAAGAGTGGCTGCCTAGCATGCCTGGATTCACTCCCCAGCACCACCAGAAAAAAAAGTGCAAGCATGATGTAGAAATAATGAAATAATGAAAATAATTGATGAAAATAATGAGCTGGGCAGTGGTGGCGCTCACCTTTAATCCCAGCACTTGGGAGGCCAAGGCAGGCGGATTTCTGAGTTCAAGGCCAGCCTGGTCTACAGAGTGAGTTCCAGGACAGCCAGGGCTACACAGAGAAACCCTGTCTGAAAGTGTGCCTGAAAATGGCATTCAGTTCACCATCCAGGATAGATGGCTCCTGATGGGAGATTGAAGAATTGGGACATGTGCCTCAAGTGGAAGATGTCATCCTGTCTATCATGGAGGTGGGAGGTTAAAGAGTTGGACATGGGTATATTCTCCTGTAAACATAAGGAATTGTATTTGCTAAGGGAGAGTTGCCCTTCATTTCTAAGAAAGACTTAGGCACAGGTGACCCTGTGGAGGGTACTTTGCACTTGCTCGATCGGAATGTGAACAGGAACAGACTGGAATCGTTGGCTAGATCGAGATAGTGGGAGATGAAAGACCCTAATTTGTCAGAGTAAGTATGACTTTGTGTTTGTCCTCACACAGTTGCTCAGTTAATCTCTGTTGTTTTCAAATTGCTCTGGTTTAGAAGACAGTATCATTCTACCATTGAATGATGCAAGAATACAGCTGTCTCCACCTAATTTGACTCAAAGGACTAATTCTGGAGTCAACCCACTCATAGGTCCTTTGAAAACAAAGTAGTTTTTAGGATATTCACTTCTCTCAGAATGAAAGCTGTGATGTCACAGTACATCTAACTATAAAGTGTTCTGCCTAGCCCTGAGTCAGTCTTGAAGACATTCTAAGCAACTGTGCCTGCATTCTCTCTTCCTTTCACATTACAGCCTCAGGAATTGTTTCAAAGAGAATTTGGTGTTAGTGTTTTTCCCGATAGTTTTGTTTTTAATTTTGTGTATATGTGTGTGGGATACGTGTGAGTTTCTCTGTGTGTATGGGTGTATCTTTCTCTCACAGAGTTGGGGACCATGTCAATTTCAGGTGTCTTCCTCAGTCCATCTGCACTGTATTTCAGGGATGGAGGGAGGGAGGGATGGATGGATGGATGGATGGATGGATGGATGGATGGATGGTTGAATTAGAGGTAGTCCTGCCTGGACTCTAGTCGGATCAGACTGGCTAATCCATTTTGTTTTGTTTTGAGAAAGACTTCGCTGAGCCTCAAAGCTGAGCTCCAGGAGTCTGCCTGACTCTGCCCCCCACCCGCACCCCAAAGCTTTGGGCTACAGATGTTGACAGTCAGTGTCAAGTTTTTATAGTGGGTGCTGGGGATCTCCACTTAGGTTCTAGTGTTTGCATTTTACTGAAAGAGCCATCTTCCCTTCGTGTTTGCTTCAAACTCCCATCTTCCACCTTACCATACAAAACAAGATAAGGAACAGTAGAAAAACAGGAAAAATTAACTCTTGGGTCAGGGTTAATACACAAATAAACATCTGTCTTGTATAATGTTGGGTGAAATTCCACATTTGGCTTTGAGTAGGATAGCTAGAATAAGGAATCAGTTCCAAGACTATATGTAAGACACAAGCTGGTCACTTCAGAGAAAGAAGCCTAACATGTCCAGGAATTAAGGTCAGTATAGTGTCTACAAATGAGATACTTAGGCTTAAGATATTTTAATTTAAGACCTAAAAGATAATATTGTTCTGGAGTGCTGTATTATTAAATCACTTTGACCTGGAGTTCTGGGATGTAGGCATGTACCACTGTACCATGTTAAAGTTACTGATTTTCTGATGCTCTGGAGCTGTAATAGTGGCCTTGTAATAATGCCTCCAAACATCTTATTAGACACCAGAAAGATTCAAGGTTATAATCTCAGGTAACTGCTCTGAGGCTAACAATTGGCTAATCCTAGTGGACAGCACTAATAGCTGCCTCTGAAAAGTAAAGAGCTTACGCAGGGCTTGGTTGCAAATCTTAAGTCCCTACATTGATTTGGATGCCAGTAAAATGCCAGATGACTTGGCATATGCCAGCAATCCCAGGACTTGGGAAGCAAAGGTAAGAGTGTGAGGTAGCTTACATAAGACTTAGAGATTCTGTTCTGTTCATGACATAGAGGTCCATTATCTAACACAATAGGAATGAGGTGTTGGGGCTGGAGTAGACTGACCTCTTACTCCAGAACTCAGCTACCACAAAGTTGGAAAGCTGCTTTCAGCACCATAGCTAGTACCGTTTCCATCTGAAGATCTCAGTCTTCTGAGCTCATCCATCTCCCATTATTTTGAAACAAATTCACCCGATTTGCATCACTCCTAGAACACCTGTAGGAATCCAGTTTTAATCAGTATAACTTCCTGTTCAGACCACTGTGATTCTGACACTTCAGTTAGCAATAATCTCAATATTTGGAAGAGGTCAAAGAAAAAAGCCAAGAAGATGCTGGGCATGATCGTGTACACCTTTGATTGTAGCATTTGGGAGGCAGAGGCAAGCAGATCTCTGAGTTCCAGGGAAATTGTGAGAGTGTATCAAAAAAAAAAAACTAAAAAATAAGAAATTAGAAAATCAAGATGAAAGATGTGGGGTATATTTGCATCTGGATGATAATCTGTGAGTTGTTTCTTTGTGCGTGACAACAGTCTTGGGTATTCAGTCACTGTAGTCACTTGGTAGCATTCCACTTTTGAAATAGTAAAGGAAACATTAAGTTCTTTGAAAATGTGTAGAGGTCAGAAAGTTTTCGATGTAGGTAGCTCTTCCTGGTTTGGGTGCCTCTCAGATGCCGTGCTCCCTTGGCTATAAAAAGTGATGGCTTCCTCATTTTAGATGGAGACTTCAGATGAAAAGGCAGATTTTCCTGTTTGACTGTATTGTGCTGTCAACACACCAGGAGTGAGTGGAATGTTCTTTGAACAATAAAAGAAGGCATGTGGCCATTCTGTAAACAGCACTTGGGCTTCTCAACTTTTGCCTTCCTTTCCACTCCATACTATATTACCCATAGAGCTTAAAAAAAAAAGACAAAATAATTTGTCTCCATAAAAGACTTTAGACTGTGACATACAGCTCTCTAGCCAATTGTAATACATCTTCTAGTTTCCCTTCAAAGGTGTCAGTGTCTTAAGAGCCAGTTCAGGGAGCATCATCTCCTTGATGCTTGTCCTCTGAACTTGGTATTAATGAGGGATTTTATTAGGATAGATTTTAAGTCTGCTCTGTGCGCACCCGTCTTCTTAATCTACTTCAAATCATGGCCTCATCTTTTTAGATCCATGAGCTGAGTTGTTGGTATGTGATGGAAATCTTCATTTCCTCTAAAAGCACATACAGCCACTCTTTGTGTTGACAGCTGCAGTCTAGTTGCTTCTCTGATGTTAAACACTATTTAGCCTCATTGTTTCATTGAGAACTCTTCTCTCAACCTAAGAGCAAGCATTTGTAAGCCAGTTAATGTGTTGACAAAGAGGCTAGAAAGGATATGGTGTTTAGGTAGGAGAAAGGTCATTTTTGATAGAATGTTCTACACCAGAGATTCTCAACCTATTGGTCACAACCCCTTTGAGGGTTGCATATCAGGATATCCTGCATATGAGATACTTATTATAATTCATGACAGTAGTAACACCATAGTTATGAAGGAAGAACAAAGTAACTTTATGGGTGGGGGTCATCACAGCATGAAGAACTGTATTAAAGATTTGCAGTATTAGGAATGATGAGAACCACTCTTCTGTATGACCCTCAGTCCGAAGTGCCATGGAGTTGTGCATTCTGTGTCCAAATATTTCTGCTGAAAAAAAGTTTATTTACACTAAATACTACTATTTGACAGCCTTTGGACAGTTACAAAGAAAACAAACCTGCAGATCTCCAACTATGGTGGTGCAGCTTAGGCTGGCTGTGCGGTCTGTGCTTTTGTGGGCCTTTGGCCAGAACAAAAATAGTAATGCCAGACTTTGAAGGAGAGTGATTTCCCAGGTTTATATATCTGATTCTGTAGACATTTAAAGCTGTAAGTTTACATTTTGTTTCAAAATATAGTTCTTTATCAGAGTAACTAAAGGCAAATTTAGAAAGTATTTTTACAAATCTGACTTTTTAAAGTCACCAAACTTCTAACACATCATTAATTCCTCAACCTAGAGAGAATTTTCCAAAAAGTACTTTTGTCTGACCATACTTGAGATTTGTGTTAGGTTTTTCTCATCTGTTTACTGTTCAAGTTTGAATATTGCGTTCTTCTTCAGGAATTTGCTTTCTAAAGGGCAGGGTTGGCTATTTGCTTTTCTTATTTACAAAAATGTGGGTGAGACCATGGTGTTTGTTCATGATCATATGGACTCTGTTTGCACAGCCTTGTGGCAGAGCAAGTAAAGTTTACCCTGGAAAAGTAGATTGCAGTTTCTTGAAGATTGATACTTTTTCATTATTTTAAAAAAATCATTTCTGTACTGGTTTATTATATGTATGTCTCACTTTGCATATGTCAAGGTCAGAGGACAACTTGCAAGAGTGAGTTCTTTCCTTCTACTATCTGGGTCTATGGATTGCACTGTCGGCCTTGGAGGCATGTGCTTTTACCCACTGAGCCATCTCATTAGCCCAGTTTGCCATACTTTTTTATTTTATGTCTACAAGTATTTTGCCTACAAGATGTGTATGTACTACATGAGAGCCTAGTGTCTCGACAGTAAGAGAGCGTGTCGGATCTCCTGGCGCTGGAGTTAGAGTTGGCTGTGAGCCACAGTATGGGTACTGGGAGTTGAACATTCTGCAGGAACAGTAAGTTGCTCTTCACTGCTGGGCCATCTATCAGCCCCAGGTTTCTCATTTTTAAATGTGAAAATTGGTTAACTTTTCTTATTAAATTACTTCTTATTAAGTTACATATACTGCTTATAAATCATTGAAATTCACATTTTTAAAATTGGTCTAAAATTATACTTTAGCTTTTATTTATTTATTTATTTATTTATTTATTTATTTATTTATTTATTTGGTTTTTCGAGACAGGGTTTCTCTGTATAGCCCTGGCTGTCCTGGAACTCACCCTGTAGACCAGGCTGGCTTCGAACTCAGAAATCCACCTGCCTCTGCCTCCCAAGTGCTGGGATTAAAGGCGTGCACCACCATTGCCTGGCATACTTTAGCTTTTAATTCCGTAATAATATGAATCATTTTAGATAGGACTAAAAATGGCAAGTCCATATTGATTTTAAAAGTTAGAGAAAGCAGCCAGTTATATATTATAGTTGTTTATAAATAATAATTTGTAATATGTATAGCTATAATTTCCAGTCTCAAATTATATGATGAAATCTTTATCTTGTAACAGTTTGAGAAGTCCAACATTTGAATAAGAAAGCTGCCGAAGCTTTTCAGATTGACTCATAAAGAAGTTTTATTTATTTACTTAGTATGTGTATATACATGTTGTGTACATATACAGTGTACATGTGCATACCACATGCTTATCAGTGTTCACTGAGACCAGAAGATGTCATCATAACTCCCAGAGCTAGAGTCACATGAAGTTGTGAGCCTCCTGATACGAGTGCTAGGACCCTCACTTAGGTTCTCTGAGAGGCAGCTTCGAAGTAATGTTCTGAGCTATCGTTTTAGACCCTTCAGATTAATTTCTAGCCTTTGTTTTGCATATTGCAAGTCTCATCAGTAGATTGAGAAGTCACTTTAGTGAATTACCATTAGCCTTTTGAAAGAGGGACTAGGATGGAATAAAATAAAACAGAATGCAGAGTAAAATTATGAGAAATTAATGACAGTATACAGTATAATTTTACCAATTAGCGATAAGTACTGTTTGGTGATATTGGTTGGTTGGTTAGATTTTTGTGTGGTTGGGTTTTGTTGTTGTTTTGTTTTTCCTCTTTCTTTTTAGTCTTTTCCAGGCTGACCTTGAATTCCTGATCCCCCTGCCTTTATCTCTAAAGTGCTAGAGTTACAGGTTTATATCACTATACTCGACTTGTTCTTATTGTATAAATGTGTGTTGTGGGCTTTAAGAAATCTGTAAGCCTCCAGTGTAACAGTAATAAAGTTAGATACCTTGGTCTTGCAGTTGTTTAAGTAACTACCCAGGAGAGACTGACTGCAGAATTTAGTTGAAAAGTTATAGTACTGTGTCAGACTTTAGTTGGAAAGTTATAGTACTGTGCCTGGGTTTTTATCTTTAACAGAAAGTGAAGTAAAGGAAGACCTGTGTGATTTACTCATCAAAGTTGTAGCTGGCAGGAAATGGATTGGAGAAACTAATAATACAATAAATGACAGAATCAAGATTCAAGAATAATTTGTATTTTGGGTTGGGGGTGGCTCTGGGTGCACATGCCTGTGCCTGTGTGTCTGCATATATGGAGGACAAAGGACAGCTTTGGAAGTCAGTTCTGTCCTTCCACCAGCTCAGGTTGTCACTTTGGCAGCAGATGTCTTTACCTGTTAGACCATCTCATTGTTCCACATGTACATATGCACCCTAATTTAAATGTACTGTGTATTAGATCTAAATCAGAAGACATTTAGTAGAAGTAAATGGTCATTTCTATAGGCTTGTCCCAGATGGACCTGTAAACAGGTGAGGATGTAGCAAGAACACACAGGAAAGCCGAGAGTTGATGGAATTGCTCAGGAACTTTATCAGCTGCATTCTTTAACTATTGAAACTATCAATAAGGATCAAGACTAAATTTAATACTTATGCTGATAAAGTCTTGGCTGGTCAGAATGTGGAGTTGAAAGTTAAGTTTGAACCGCCACACTCAGGCAAACAGTTGAAGACCTGCAGAATAGTTTCAGAACTCCCAATTGTGCCAGCTGCCTCTGCACTCATCATTTTTACCTGTAACCAGACTTGAGCTGGATGAACTTTAGAGGAATTATGTTGCCAGCTTGGCTAAATCTTGTACAGATAGCATGTGCACACATTCCTGCCTTTACTTATTTGTTTATTTTAGCCCTGGGGTTTGAACACTAGGGCTTCATGCAAACCAAACTAGCACACTGACAATGTGCTATACTCCCAGCACCTTGTTTGTTTTTGAGACAAGGTCTTGTTCTCTAACCCAAGCTGGCTTCAAATTCATGATCTTCCTGTCTTCTGAATGTTGGGATTGGGATTACAGCCATGTGCAAACTCATGGTTCTACTGCCTCTTCCTGAGTGTTGGGGGTTGTAGCCATACACCCTCCTCAAGGCCTTTGTTACTGGATATCATTTGTACAGACGTGGATAGAATAAGAGAAAGCCATAGTGTTGGGGCTAAGCATTTATGCGTACAATATGGGAAATATGTCTGGGTCTAGTCTACAAATAGCAGAGTGAGTGTAACTAAAGCCTAGAGTAAGGGAGGTGGGTGAGTCCAGAGAGGAACAGATCACAGAAGCCCTTGTAATCTTGGTGAAGAGTCAGTTTTACTGAATGAAATGATAAGTCATTGGGTGGAGATAGAGGTTGAACTTAGAAGGAACAATGCTTTGTAAACTGTTTATGGGAGATGCTACATTGTTTTAAATATTCCTGGTACTGTTGCCATTCCTACCAGCATCCGTTTCTTATCTAGGCTGTAAAATTTTACTATCAAGTCTTTGATTAGCACTGGCCAGGAAAGAAGCCTCCTCTGCCCTTCTACTCACCCCCCCATCCTGTGCCCCCAGCTTGTGCTCGAGCACATGTGGGTGTGTGTCTGTATGTGTCTGACAGAGAGAAGAGTGTGTATCTGTGGAGGGAGTGTGTGTGTGTGTGGGGGGAGTAATGTGGATATGTCTGGGGGGGGGAATTATGTGTATAAGTGAGAGTGACAGAGAGGTAATGTGTGCCTGCATGTGTCTGTCTGTCTCAGAGGGAAAAGGGGAGGGGGCAGGGGGAGGGGTAGAGGGGGAGGGAGGGAGAGAGAGAGAGAGAGATTGATTGATTGATTGGTGTGGGTCTCACTATGCAGGCTGACCGCAAAGTCTCAAAATCTAACTACATCCACCTCTCTAATGCTAGAAGGGTGTGGGCTACCAAGCCTGGGCCTGAAAGTCCTTGTTAATTATAAAACCCACTCTACCCAGTGTCTTCTGGGCAGTTTTGGTATAGTTGCTTTAGAGTTATGTTTCTGGTGCCTTTGGTAATTAACCAAGGCTTCAGCTGTCTCTCTCTCTCTCTCTCTCTCTCTCTCTCTCTTTTTTTTTTTTTTTTTTTTTTTGGTTTTTCGAGACAGGATTTCTCTTATAGCCCAGGCTGTTCTGGAACTCACTCTGTAGACCAGGCTGGCCTCGAACTCAGAAATCCACCTGCCTCTGCCTCCCAAGTGCTGGGATTAAAGGCATGTGCCACCACTGCCTGACTTCAGCTATCTTCTTAAAGGTGGTCCTGGTTTAATTTTAATAAAGCTGAGTTGTCAGATCTTATTTGCAGTTGAGATGGGCAAGCCTCCTCCTTCCCTCCAAAAGCTGAATGGAGGTTTTTAGTTACAGCACAAAAGCACTTTATTGTATAGTATCTAGTTATGTAGATAATTACCCATTGGTTTTATTCTGAAATTAGTAGTCATAAGTCAATTTAGAGGCAAGGATAGGTAGCAATCCCTTTCTATTCAAAATTTCTATGTGCTTCAAACAGCAGCTGCTTTACAATATGATGTAAAATGAAAATACATCAAGCACAAGTTTTCACTTTGCACATCATGGTTTGGAGAGGTGAGTCAGTGATTAAGAACATGTGCTGTTCCTTCAGAGGACCAGAGTTCAAGTCCCAGCACACCACCATGTGTCTCCCAAGCACTCAGAGCTCCCATTTCCAGGGCCTCTGTCAGCGTGTGCATTCATGTGCATATACGCACACCAAGACATGCATACAATTTAAAAGTAATAAAATATCTACCTCAAATAGCTTGGTACTTAGAAACAGTATCTGCTTATTTGATAATTGTGTGGATTAAACGTCATTAACATGGTAGTGTAGGATTGGGCCTTAAGAGTCAGCTGAAAAAAATAAACATGGATCTGTATGTACTGGGTTCACACTTTCCATGACTGCATACTCAAGCAAGAACACTAATGGGCCTTGGATGCAATCACTTTACAGTGTGTGGGCTTTTTGTTCATTTATATGAAGTTTTGCATTTGACCACCAAATTGAGTCAGATTGAATACATGTGTTAATATAGAGTTCTAGGAAGTCAGCTGTCTAGGAATGTGTTGTCACTCAGCAGTTTTCATTATTGTCTCCAAACACACACCCTCATCCACGCATACCAGAATTTTGTGTGAAAAGCAGGCACTAGATGCCTTTAGTTTGTAGCATATATTACAGCATGAATGGCTATGTCTTCATACTGGCTTATGTGTTGTCTGATTATTTTTGAGTATTTATTAGCACTTGGGCAAATAGGAGTGTGGTGCATAAGCCAAAGCAATCCAATTGCCAAAGTGACACCTATGATTTCTAACTTTAATGGTGTGGATATTCTGTTAATAAAGTTCTTAAACAGAAGTGACCATTGCTAACATCCTCTGGTTTCCCATCTGTTTTAGAGAAGAAAGTAGATACCAGTGTAAACAAGTACAAATATAAAAGCAAGAAATAAAAAAGAATACATTGATCCTTTAATAGCTTCTTACTCTTTCTCAGGTTAACCTTCGTGTTTGAATTTTGCAGAATGAACTTCAGAACATTTTCTGTAAAAGCTAGGTGTTTATTTGTAAGTGGTAGACTTAGATATAGCAACAGTTGGAAAATATTCATTATTCTGACTTAGAGCCTACCAAAGAATATGGAAATTCACAGGGTCAGGCTTCTGTAACTCCCAGCCAGAAAGTAGTGCTCCTTATCTAATGATGGCAGTGCTGTTTTCATCAGTCAGGTAATGCCTCACTCATTGTGACAACCAATATTTCTTCATCATCCTTGTCTTACTCTGTACTGCTATGACAAAAGACTTAGTTAGCATTAGGTAATAGTTCCAGAGGCTAAACCCCATGAGCAGGTTGTTGGGTTGAACAAGTGGTGAGGTCCATGTCCTCACATAGCAAAAGAAAGTGAATACATTCTTGCAAGCCCTTATAAAGACAGCATTAATCAATCCACGAGGTTCTGTGAAAACTTCCCATTTAAGACTCAGCCTCTTGGTGTGTGTTGAGATTAAGTTTATAGCTTATGAATTTTCATATCATGTCATACAAGTACTGTTGGTTTCATTGCAACCCCTGGCCTATATAGAGAATTCTGACTGTCCAAAAGAAAAAGTTGAGCAAGTAGCATCTGTTATCAGGGCCAAGTGTTGTGATGGAATGGAATTCTAGGATGTGGCACTAAGAACAAGAAGTAGGGCATGGTTGAGTGGTACTGGCACACATCTTTAATCCCAGCACTCAGGAGACAGGGGCTGCCAGATCTCTCTGAGTTCAAGGGCAGCAAGTTCCAGGAAAGCTATGGATACCCAAGAAAACCTGTTGAAAAACAAAATATGAGTTGTTGAAATTATAGATGAGGCCATCAGCAAATAAAAGGCAAGGGAGACAGAAACACTGGGGCAAAGATGAGTCATTGAATTAATTTTAGAAAAAGTAACAAATGCAGAAAGAAAAGAGGAAGGTAACTGATGAAGAACAAGGAGACCAAACAAGATGTGCTGGGTACCAATCCCAAGTTCAGCTTTCAGTGCTATTCGTTGGAGCATAAAGAGGAGTGTTAAATTATCCTGCCTGTTTACAGGTAACCCTTGGGCTCCAAATCCTTAGAATTCAAGCACATATCACTGATTGCCATCATAAATAGTTTTCTATACTTTTACTCTAACTTTAGTTTTAAAAACTTACTCATAGTAATATGTAAAGGGGGGGGGGGTCTGTGTCCATTGTGAATAAGTTTCCTGTTGTGATTGGATTCTTTGTGGAATATCTATTTGTTGTCATGGGTACATGTCAGGGACTACTTATATCAGAGTAAATTGGATTTGTTTTTATGTTCCTGTTGGGTTGATCAGTTAAGAAGAATGATTACATCATAAACTTTCCTGAATAAAGGAATATGAGACACATGTGCTCCCTGGCAGCTGTGTGTTGTGTTGTGACCAACACTTATAGGACCTTTTATATCTTCAACCTGGCCCATCTGCACTGGGGAGAGTAGAAAGTCCATGATGTAACTCTCTTAAAGGAGATTGATCCAGGGTTGTCAGGGTTCCCTCCAGCTCTGAAATACTCAGATGCTAAGGAAGTGCATGCATGTAGGACAGTGCTACTGGGTGTTGCAGAAGTATGCGTGGGCAGCATGAACCCGGGGATAGGAACGTGTTACTAATGCTATGTGGTTGAGCTCTCTGCCTTTCAGTCTCACTTTTGTCAGCTGGAGAATAGACAGTCTTAGTTTGGGGAATAATATTGCAACTAAGGACAAGGTCAGTAGGAACCAGAGCTTGTTTTACCTTAAGCCAGATTGTCAACCTTACTAAACCTCTATAAGGGAACAGTAATAATTTGCCAGGGTTGTTTGAATAAGTGCTTAGCAGTGGGCCTGACAGTAGTAGTTGCTCTGTGAGAGAGAGGTAGACCCTGGTACATATGTCAGCAGCATCCACATGCACCTGTTTGGTAGGGGTTAGGGAAGAGAGGACTGGGGAAAGAATAAAGTAGTGCTTTAAAAATTAAGAATGTTTCAAAGGGCCTCTCTGTAGCAACATTTTTACACATCTTAGTAGGCTTGCCGGGTTACCAAAACTTTGGACATCTTGTAAAATGTTTTTTATGTGTATATGTGATTTTGTTTGCATGTGTGTCTATACACTTACTATGTGTCTGAAGAGGCAAGAACTCTGTCACAGAGTTGTGAGTGCTGAGAACCAAAGCCCTGTTTTCTGGGAGAACAGCAAGTGCTCTTCCCTGCTAAGCTGTCTCTGGCCTCCAATATGGCTTTCTTCATAGGTTAAAATGTAGACGTGTGTCTCTGTTAGCCCTACTTGTCTCACACGAGCCTTGTACTGTGTTGCAGGTCAAGCAGGTAGAGTGCAGTAGAAGCCTCTGGTGCTGCCGTCATGCCGTTCCCATTTGGCAAGTCTCACAAATCTCCAGCAGACATTGTGAAGAACTTGAAGGAGAGCATGGCTGTTTTGGAAAAGCAGGACATTTCTGACAAAAAAGCAGAAAAGGTATGCATCTGAACATCCTTTAATTCCTTCATTAAGGACCAAATGCAAGATAGACTACAAGGTAACTTTTAAAAACCCATAAATTCTTGTTTGGACTCCCGTTGCGTTTTGTTTGTTTGTTTGTTTGTTTTTCTTTTTTTCTTTTTTAAATAAGGTGTCACTGTAGCTCAGGCTGGTGTGGAATGTGGAAGTCTTCATTTCTGTTCTACTATCCTCTGTTGCCTTGCCAGTGTCTTTTGGTATATGATCCAGGCTCCTTTTGTTTTCTCATTGTATATTTCCAATGCCCTTTGAACCAGGAAACCAAACTGATTTAAAGTTGTGAAGTGTGTGCATGTGTGCGTGTGTGCACAAAATGTAATACTGTCCCAATTTATGAAAGTGGTTCGTAAGATGTAAAAATAGGAGCCAGGCGGTGGTGGCGCACACCTTTAGTCCCAGCACTTGGGAGGCAGAGGCAGGTGGATTTCTGAGTTCGAGGCCAGCCTGGTCTACAGAGTGAGTTCCAGGACAGCCAGGGCTACACAGAGAAACCCTGTCTCAAAAAACCAAAAAAAAAGTAAAAATAAGGAAGCCTAGTTGCAGACAGTGGAAACAGGTTTCTCAGGAAGTTAGAGGAAGCAGTTAGCAGAACCATAACAACACCTGCAGCTCACAGGGCCAGAAGGTCCACATGCACACCCTGGCCTCCCTCTCACTAGCAGTCCTGATAGACCAAGGGTCTGACATCAGTTGGAAGTAACTGTAGCTATCAAGAAGCAGAACCAACACCTATGGCTGCCACATGAGCTGGCCCCTGATCTAAGGAGGCAGTGTGAAGGAAAACAGACCCCATAGAAGAGTGATTCGTACCGTAGGAATTGCCTCAGTGGCTGTTCCTTCATCCTAAATTGTTTATCATTGAAAGCGTATGTGTGTCTCTTAAGATGATGATTTGTCTTTTGCCTGTATCTAAAGATATACTCTACTCCTTAAATTCTGAATTATACCATTCTGTTCATCAAGCTGTGTGTGTGTCTGTGTGTATGTGTTAGCTATGCTGGGGATTGAGTCAGGGCCTTGCAAATGCTAGGCAGGTAACTACCAGTGAGCTACACAGCAGCAGTCTTATCAAACTCACGCCATTTTTGGCACCAGGAACCTCAGACATACAAGATGGTCAAAGTCTCTGCTTCAAGACAGGGTTTCTCTGTGTATCCCTGACCTAGAATGCATTCTGTAGACCAGGCTAACCTCAAACTCAAATTGCCCCCACCTCTGCCTCTCGAGTGCTGGCATTAAAGGTGTGCACCACCACCTGGCAGTTAAGTTTTTTGTTCACAGGACCCCCTTTATACTCTCAAAATATTAAGACTGCATGCATGTGGAATGTTGATATTATCCCATTAGAAATTAAAATCAAAATTTTAAATAATCATTCAAAAGTAATATACATTCTGGTTTAACAAATAACATATTTTTTATGGAAAATAACCATATCATCCCAAATGAAAAATTCAGAGAGAAGAGTAGCAGATTTTAAATCTCTTTACTGTGCTGACAGAAAGCATTGGATCCACACAGCTGTGCTTCTGTACGTCATGCTGGTAAAGAGAGGGCCAGGGCTAGAGAGATGGCTCCGCACTTGCTGCTTTGCTGAGGACCTGGGATCCACTCCCAGGACCCACATGGCATCTCAGAACCATCTGTGATTCCAGTTCCGGGGAACCTGACACCCTCTCCAGATCTCTGTTGTGCATTCCTGCATACATATGGTAGATATAAACTCATGCACATACATATTTTTTTAAAGAGAGAAAGCTATTTTAATAGCAGTTGAGACAATTTTGAACATTGATAACCATACAAGAATTTGATAATTGGCAGTTACACAGTTTTTCTTTTAACAGTCATATCTGTAAAGACTCAAACACATTTCCTATCTTCTATACCAAATTGTGTACTTAAAGAACAAAATTTAATAACATTAATGACTTTCTTACTTCTTCCTCATAGGTATTCCTCTCTTCTTTCTCTCCACCTTCTTTCTTAGCCTGGACTGAAAATTGTGATCCTCCACCCTCAGACTGTCTGATTACTGAGATTATAGGTGATACCATTGTGCACAGATGTCCTGGTCATCCTTAGGTGAAACCTGAAGGTTTTTAAACTAAGTGTGTGGTCATACAGGGTTAAGTAACTGCTACTATAATTTGTTGGCACTGCCTTGTGCTGTGCTGGAGTGTTAGCCCTTTTAGTATAAATAGCAGTCCAGTGGGCACAAGGCAAATGATGTCTTATCGTTGATGTAAAAACCTCAGTCTAGAGGAGCTCAAGAGCCCACACTTTGCAATGTACTGTGATAGTAAGAATTATGACAGGGAAGGGACTGGCTTGAGAAGTGGAGAATATCCTAATTTCTGTACAGTAACAGAAGAAACTTAAGAAGGTGGCTTGATGGAGGTGGTAGAAGAAAGTGCTGGGATCTGTGTCGTCTGCTTGACTGAATGGAGCTTTTTGTTGTTGTTGTTTTGTTTTAGTCCACGAGTTGTTTTGTTCTGTTAGAGTACAGTTGGAATGCCAGGATCATTTTTGGTTATAGCACTAGGGGGAAGGCAGCTACTGGCATTCAGTTAGTAAAGCCATGGATGCTAAAAATAGAACAGCAACAAAAAGAATTACCCAGCAAAAATGTCATTAGTGTGGAGGCTAAGAACTCCCACTCTCAGCCAACATTACACAAGCGTAGGCTTGCTGTGAGTATAAAACATGGGAATTTCTGAAAAATAAACTTCAGCTCAAGGAGTTAGGCCTAACTGAAGAATAACATGTAAATTTCTTATTGTGAAACAGATTAAAAATAGAGGAGATGGTTATAAAATCAACTCAAACAAATCAGTAGCCTTCCTCTACATGAAA
Organism: Grammomys surdaster; assembly: GCF_004785775.1. NCBI lineage: Eukaryota > Metazoa > Chordata > Mammalia > Rodentia > Muridae > Grammomys > Grammomys surdaster. The sequence goes on from NW_021620672.1 coordinate 1,487,174, forward strand.
GATAAACAGACTGAAAAAGAAATTAGGGAAATGACACCCTTCACAATAGTTGCAAATAATATAAAATACCTTGGTGTGAATCTAACCAAGCAAGTGAAAGACCTGTATGACAAGAACTTCAAGTCTCTGAAGAAAGAAATTGAAGAAGATCTCAGAAGATGGAAAGATCTCCCATGCTCATGGATTGGCAGGATTAATATAATAAAAATGGCCATCTTGCCAAAAGCAATCTACAGATTCAATGCAATCCCCATTAAAATCCCAACTCAATTCTTCACAGAGTTAGAAAAGGAAATTCTCAAATTCATATGGAATAACAAAAAACCTAGGATAGCGAAAACTATTCTCAACAATAAAAGAACTTCGGGAGGAATCACCATCCCTGACCTCAAGCTGTACTACAGAGCAATAGTGATAAAAACTACCTGGTATTGGTACAGAGACAGGCAGGAAGATCAATGGAATAGAATTGAAGACCCAGAAATGAACCCACACTCCTATGGTCACTTGATCTTTGACAAAGGAGCTAAAACTGTCCAGTGGAAAAAGGACAGCATTTTCAACAAATGGTGCTGGTTCAACTGGAGGACAACATGTAGAAGAATGAAAATTGATCCATTCTTATCCCCTTGTACAAAGCTCAAATCTAAGTGGATAAAGGACCTCCACATAAAACCAGATACACTGAAACTAATAGAAGAGAAGGTGGGGAAAAGCCTCGAATACTTGGGCACAGGGGAAAAGTTCCTGAACAGAACTCCAATGGCATATGCTCTAAGATCGAGAATTGACAAATGGGACTTCATAAAATTGCAAAGTTTCTGTAAGGCAAAGGACACTGTCAATAGGACAAAACGACAACCAACAAATTGGGAAAAGATCTTTACCAATCCTTCATCTGATAGAGGGCTAATATCCAATATATACAAAGAACTCAAGAAATTAGACTCCAGGCAACCAAATTACCCTATTAAAAAATGGGGTATAGAGCTTAACAAAGAATTTTCAACAGAAGAAACTCGAATGGCCGAGAAGCACCTAAAGAAATGCTCGGCATCCTTAGTCGTCAGGGAAATGCAAATCAAAACAACCCTGAGATTCCATCTCACACCAGTCAGAATGGCTAAGATTAAAAACTCAGGTGATAGTAGATGCTGGCGAGGGTGTGGAGAAAGAGGAACACTCCTCCATTGTTGGTGGGACTGCAAGATGGTGCAACCACTTTGGAAATCAGTGTGGCGGTTCCTCAGAAAATTGGACATAGCATTACCCGAGGATCCAGCTATACCACTCCTAGGCATATACCCAGAAGGTGCTCGAACATATAATAAGGACATATGCTCAACTATGTTCATAGCAGCCTTATTTATAATAGCCAGGAGCTGGAAAGAACCCAGATGTCCTTCAACTGAGGAATGGATTAAAAAAATGTGGTATATTTACACAATGGAGTATTACTCAGCTATTAAAAACAATGAATTTGAGAGGTTCCTAGGTAAATGGATGGAACTAGAAATTATCATACTGAGTGAGGTAAGCCAATCACAAAAGAACACACATGGTATTCACTCACTGATTATTGGATATTAGCCCAGAACCTTAAAATGCCCAAGATGCAACTCACAGGCCACATGAAGTCCATAAAGAAGGAAGACCAAGTGGGGGTGATTCGGTCCTTCTTAGAAGGAGCAACAAAATACTCAAGGGAGCAAATATGGAGACAAAGCGAGGGACAAAAACTGAAGGAGGGGCCGTCTGAAGACCTTTCCACCTGAGTATCCATCCCATGTGCAGTCACCAAAGGTAGATGCTGATGTGGAAGTCAGGAAGTGCATGCTGATAAGAGCCTGATATGGATGTCTCCTCAGAGGTCTTCAAGAGTCTGACATATTCAGAGGCAGATGCTCACAACTAGCCATTGAAGTGATTATGGGGTTCTCAATGGAGGAGTTAGAGTGAAGACTGAAGGAGCTGAAAGGATTTGTGGCCCCATGAGGAGAGCAACAGTACCAACCAACCACAGCTCCCAGGGTCTAAACCACCAGCCTGGGAGCACTTATGGAGGGATCCAGGGCCTTAGCTGAATATATAAGAGTGGAGGGCCCTGCTGGGCACAGGTGGAAGATGAGATCCTTGACCTCATGAAGGCTGGACGCCCCAGGGGGTGGGAGTTTTGAGGGTGGGGAGGTGGGAGTGGGGGGGTAGATAGAGGTTACATCCACAAAGAAGAAGGAGGAGGTGTGAGGGGATTGGGGGTTCCTGGGTGGGTGGGGGATGGGGTAAGGGGACAACATATGAAATGTAAATAAAACATCCAATAAAAAAAAAAATAGAGGAGAAAACCCGTTATTTGTGACTAATTTGTCAGTATCTAAAGGGAAATGACAACTACTATACATGGTGAAAGAGAACTGAGACCTAAAATCTAACTACTACAAATAAAAGTGGGTCAGCAATGGCAAGCTGTTAGTAAATGGCTACAAAATGCAGACGTGCTGGCGTAGTCCTTAATCTCTGCACTCGGGAGGCAAAGGCAGAAAGGTCTCTGAGTTTGAGGTCAGCCTGGTCTAACTAGTGAGTTTCAGGGCAGCCAGGGCTACATAGACAGACTTTGTCTCAAACAAATAAACAAAATGCAAAAGATGATAGGAAAAGGTTGGACTGCTAAATGAGTAGCATATCCAGCCTTCTTTAAATGTCAGCTGTAGAATGTGTCTGTCTGTACCAGTGTCATCTGTCTGTCTCATTCACTATAACAGAAGTATAGACTGTCTAGGATTACTTAAGTCTTTTTCTGCAGAATCTTCACCCTAGCTCCCTCTGGTTCACAGAGGATCTTTTTTCAAGTCTTGACTCAAATGCCACCTTTTTACCTAGTTTGCTATTTAAGATAAGGCTTGCTGTTCTGCTTTCTGCCCCTTACCTTGAGATCTTTTCTTGTGTGATATATGTAATTATGTTTCTTCAGTGGATTATAAGGCTTTGAAAGACATACCTCAGCAACAACTTGTATTTTCTGAAGATGAAATAGAGAGCAGAGTTAATGTGAACTGCTGCCACCTTGCTGTCATGCAGCACTAATGACTGCTGAGTGTGATAAAGCAGGAGCTGTAACCAAGTAACACCTTAGACTGACTGTAGATGACCAAGAGCCATAGTTCTCTTTCAGTCCTGCCATCCAGAGCTGTATAACTCACTGCTGAGTTATGTCTGTCTTGATGCTGCACTGTTGCTGGGACAAAACACCACAACCATGTCAACTTATTAAAGAAAGTATTCAAGCCTATGGCTCTAGAGGTTCAAGTCTTTACTGAGGGAGTGAAAGCTTGGCAGTGGATGGCTGATGCAGCAGCTAAGAGCTCACATTCTGGTCCTTAAGTAGGAGCAGAGAAGACTCAAAATGGCATGAGTGTTTTAAACCTTAAAGACCACCCCCAGTGACACACATCCTCCAACAAGATCACGCATTCCAGTTCTTCCCAAACAGTTCCACCAAGTAGAGACCAAGTATTCAGATATATCAGCCTCTGGGGACCATTCTCATTTAAACCAGCACAGTGACCACTGCTCCCCTGTAGTTAAGGATAGTGAGAAAACATTGTTATGATTAGATAATCATGTAGAGTGATATGCCTAATAATAACTGTAAATCAGAGAGGTTAATCACAGGGTTCCTGAGATCTGCTACTAAATATAGCCCTCAACTCTGAACTTACATTGTGGTTAATTGTCTGAGGGGAATCAAAACTATAACTAGCAGTTTGATTGACAAGGAGAATAAAAACCTATGGGTGAATGAAGTTAGTCACCAAAGAAAAATCAGTTAACAGAGCTTAAGTTTCGTATGGTTTTAATACGAACCATATTTACTATGTCAGATGTTGAGTACAGAGCAGCTGGGGCTGCTGTGAGTATGAGATGGTATAGCCACTTTAGAAGACAGGCAGCTTCTTAAAGAAGTGAATTAAATCAGCTTTGATCTAACCATGGCACTCCTAAGTATATACCGGAGAAACCATGAAATATATATCCATACAAAGACTTGTCTAAGTGTGTGTAGAAGTTTTATGTAAAATAGCCCAAGTCAGGAAATAACCAAATGCATGAATAAACCACTTGGGCCACATTGTTAATAGAACACTATTAATAAAAGGATGAACTATACACAACAGTCAAATCTCAAAATAATTATGTTGCTAAAAGTAGCCAGTGTACATGATTTATGCTTTATACAAAACTGTGGAAAATGAAATGAATCCATAGTTGCAGAATTCAGGTTGGTGGTTGCTTTGGAATAGAAATAGAGGGAGAAGAAATCAAGAGGAACTCAGAAGGGAACATAAGGAGACTTTTGGTAATGGTCACTGTCTTGATGGGTATATACACACATCAGCATAACAAACTGTACCCAAACACACAAACTGTATTTAGTATGTTGTAAATCAGCTATAACTCAGGAGAAAGGAAAAAGAGATGTTTGTTTCATATATCAGCTGAGGCAGATGTGACTTAGAAACCACGTATATGTGAGGGCATATGTGTACCCCAAGAATAAATAATATAATAAAGCACCCAAAGAGACTATTGAGGACAGGTTGCAGTAACAAATGTATTATTTAAATTCTGTTCCATGTGGGCAAGTCCTTGCTTGAGGTTGTACAATGATAACTGTGTTAAAAGGAGTAATTAGGCTGACATGGCAGTTCAAAGCTACTGTAAGTAACAGTTCAGTGAACCAGGAGTTAGATTCGAGCAGTGTCTTTGAAGAATATGGAGTCTCAGTGTAGTTACTAGCAAAATATTTTTAAGGGACCATCTACTATAAAGCAAGGGTTAAACCTGCTTCACATGTAGCAGGACATAGAACTCAGACCTATGGGTGGAAGTCCAGTAGGGAATCTGATTTTGTCTTCATATTAGGTGACATAAAGTAGGAACCTGGCTTCCTCAGAAGTTTCTCCTTTCTGGGGTGTTGGCTTGGGCTCAGTGACCACTTGGTTAAGTGCTGTAGAAGGAGTTCTAACTGTACTGTTGGTACATCCTACATCACCATCCTTCTGCAATGTGCCTCACAGTGAGACCTCTGTTACCATTCTCAAGTGAGGAAAACTGCTTCTTAAGCAACTCATTCTATGGGAATGGAATTCACAATTAGCTATGCCAAGCCATAATAAAATTGTACCTTTCTACTTTAGTCACTGTATCCACAGGCATTTACCCATTGAGTGTTTATTCCTTCACTTGCATCATGCTAGAATTTTTACTTGTGTTCCATGGTGCATAGTTACTGTGTTGAGATTGTGTATTATACACATAGGTCAGTCCCTTTTTAACTTTGCCACAACCTTTTAATTTTTATTTTTTGTTTATTTATTTATTCATTCATTCATTTTACAAAACCCCTTTATAAAAAGGGGGGGGGACGCAAAGAAAAGAAAACAAAAGACTTACTATCCTTATTCAGTAATTGGCAGACAGGAGTAGGGTGAAACTTACCACTAACAGCCACTACCACTAACTGTGCCATAGTAACAACTATTTTCATATTCTATCCACTACCTGCCATATACAGAAGATATGGCTACCATTTTCAGCTTGTACTCAGTTCTCCTCACCAGCATGACTACTAGTATTCTGGGAGAAGTATAGGTAGGTTTGCCAGCATTTATAAGAGGGGGAAGGGAATATCCTTTTTATAGCATGACCATTTAAAAGTGACTTGTGGTTAAAGAAATGTTTGACACTAGGAATTAATAACAGATTTTTCTTAGTCCATGTTCTTTTAGTTGAGCATAGTCAAATACTTTCTATACTGAAGAGGTTGGGGATGGTGGGCTTTTAAAAAGCATTCAGCAAGGAGTTAATATACTAACAGAGTCTTTTCATCAAATATTTACCACAACAATATCTATTCTTTTTTTTTTTTTAATTTTGTCTTTACATGAGAGTAGGCAAATGGCATGATGTGCCTAAGATTGAAGAACAAACCTCAGAAGTCGTTCTTCTGCACTGTGGGACCCAGGGCCCCTGCTCAGGGGTTTAGTCCTGTGCACAATTTTCTCTACCTGATGAGCCATCTTACTGTTTTCAGTTTACTTTAGATTTCATCCTCCAACGTCTTGTCTTCATATCTTTCTGTATAAAAACTTTGATTCTTCTTCAGTTTTTAGACAGTTTTACTCTGTGGGTCTAGCTAGCTGTCTTGGAATTTGCTCTTTAGACAAGGCTGGTCTTGAACATAGAAGAGTTCTGCCTGCCTCTGCCTCCTGAGGGCTGGGACCAAAGGCACTTAGCCCCACACCCTCCTTTGTTTCACTTGAAATATTTGTTTTGAAACTGCTGATCATAAAACCCCTTTCCCTACTTGTACCCAGTGGACGCCGGCCTTTTTTCTGTCTTCTCTCTGTCTGTTTGGTGCTGGTGAAGCACTAGCTCTGTGCCCGTTGACCACAGGGCAGCCTGAGCCACAGCAACACAGAGGAGTGTGATGAGGATGTCACATTGAAGGCAGAGAGGCTTTCTGGTTTGGGGAGGTCCTGGAATGACTAGTTACACCAGGGTTTTAGTTTCCTGAATATTTACCTTTCCCCTTCATGGACCCATGCACCCTCAGGTATGTTACCCAGGCTCTCCTTGAATTCCTGTACCTTTTGCCTTGGATTCCCAACTTACATGTAAGGGGAAAATCTTATAGCTTGGGTGCTACTAGGGGAAGTTATACAGGACACAACCATAATGGCTGGAGAACATCTGTCCATTCCTCCTCTGGGAAGGAAAGAAGTTTTATTCTAATAATATTACCAGTGATACATTACGTATGGATTTTGAGATACTGGTGCTGTTGACATTGACCTGATAAATATTTTAAAAATAATTCATAAAAGCTAAATAAAGTTCTCATTTGGTTGTATGTGGATGTTCAGGAACTTTCCTACTTCAGGAGTCACTTGCCTTCCCTCCATGGGACTTAAGAGACTTATTCTCTGCTCTTCTACCCCAGCACCTGAATTCCAGGGAACAAACATGCCCAGGCTCTGCTCACTTCGGGCACTTCTAAGCCCTAGTACATGCAGCTGCTTCATAGGTCACGTCTCAAAAGTCCTGAGGAAACAACTAAAACCTCAACCACAATCTTCCTCTTGTCACATAGAGTAAGAAATGAGGGACATGGGACTTCATTTTCCAGTCAAATGAGTAGCTTGTCACAAGGGATACTCTTGACTAAGTATTTATAAACAGTTGGCTGCTGTTAATAAAGCAGTCTGCCTGTGAAACCCAATATGAGGTTCCCTGGCCGTGCAGAAGTAGCATCTGTGTCTCAGAACACCATGTCCAGCTGATGAGCACTCAAAGAGTGTTCTGCCAACTAACAAAATCATGAGATCATTCTATGTGTAAATTGCTGTCAGACCCTGGAGTGTAGGAAATGAGAGGCCCATGAGAAGGTTCAGCCCTGCAAGGCTGGCAGCTGAAGGAAGGCATAGCTGCTGCATCTGGAGTCCGCCTGGAAGGGCTGGGGCAGAGTGTGAACACTTGGGCTTCACCTGGAGCCGAGCTGAAGCTACTCAAGGTGAGAATGAAAGTAGATGACAAGACTGAAGAATTGAAGACTTTGAAATCTGAAGTCAGTTGAAGCAACAGATGATCCTCTAAGACACAAAGGGTATCTCTGAGGCCCCTTGTTTAAAGGCCTTTCTGCAGCACACAGAGATACAGCCAGAGATTTTGGTACTGAAGTAACATGTCCCTTACCTGCAAAGAAATGGCAAAACAAGAGGGCTGGTAAACTTGTCAGCCTCTACCTCACTTCCACAGATGTTACATTTAACATCACCACAGTGGAAAGATGGACAGAGTGCATTGTTAATGAATGCAGCCTTTACTATACACCTCTGGACCAGTCATCCAAGTCAGGATCACTTATCGCATTTAGTTGCATCTCCCTAGCTGCTTCAATCTGGAACAGCTTCTCAGTCTTCCTTTAACCTCGTGACCTAAATACTTGAATGATTTATAGAATGATCCCTGATTTGGGTCTTGCTAGTGTTTCTTCATGATCTAGTGTAGTTTGGACAGTTTGGCAAGAGCTCTACAGAACTAATATGCCCTGTGAGAGATATAACATTAGGAGATCCTTGATTCAGTAGTCTAGTTACAGGTAATGTTCGTGACATGCACTTGGTCAAAGTGGTATTACACCACAAAACTACTTTTTTTATAGTTAGTATCTTGGGAGCTGGGGTTTTAGCTCAGTGGTAGAGTATTTAACTAGCATGTTCAAAGCTCTTTGTTCAGTTCCTAGCGCTGGAAGGCAGGGCTTGTATTTTAGGCCAAACATGGTGGCATATGCCTATAATCCAAGGAGGGTAAGTTTGCTGTCAGTTTTAAGTTGATTCAAATTGTATAATGAGTTCCAGGTCAGCTAGTGCTACAGAGTGAGACCGTGTATTTGAGGGTACAGCACATGTAGTCAAAAGGTAGCAGGAGTGTATCAATATGGAACAAGAGTTAAGAAAGTTTTTACTGGACAGTCTCAACTTAGAGGAGTAAAACTAGGTATCTGTATCCAGAGTAGGATACTAAACAAAAGTCTGGAGGGAAAGTGCAGCCATTTTGAAATGTATGCTCTTTGAGTTACTACTTGGAAATCAGTTCAGCTGATAGGAATGTTTCTGAGCTGGATTGAAGTCAGACAAGCAACACAAGTCATTAGTAAACCAAGTGTGCATGGGTTCTGTCACCATTTACAGTGCTTACAGTTCTAGGAGCTGGTGAAGAAAAGTTGTGGGAAAAATCATCCAGGAGTGTAAGGAATCCAACGTCATTAATCTCTTGGGAGAGTGCTGAAGCACAGTCTTAGCACTCAGGTAATGAGGTCAGTGAGGGCCAGTGGGTTAGGTGACTGGGGATTTCAGCAGCTTGAAAGGGAGTGTTGAGAGGTGCTATAGGTGTGAATAGCTACTCAGTAGGTGTGAGACATAAGTAGGGGGGTGCAAATAAGAAGGATGTGATCAGTGTGGTGAGAGATGCAGCGTATACATTGACTAATGCAGACCCTCCAGAGTTGGGGCTTGGGTGTGTCCACTATAAGAACACTAAAGGAAACCAGTCAGATTCAACATTATCTCCTGTTCTCCTATTCTCTGTGGCAATTAAAGTCAGTAAATGCCTGCTGAATCACCTTGCCTCGTGAAACCCAACCCTATCTCTGTTCTAAGTGTGTGCATGTATGTGTGCACAGTACAGACTTAAGGGTTCCTGGAAAGTCAGTTGGGTCGGATGATGTTTTGCTGGGGCAAACACATAAAGGTTTTCCTGAAGCGTGACACACGTGAAAGGATGTTTTGCTAAGGCTGACGTTTTGCTGAAACAGACACAAACAAAAGGATGTTTTATTAAAGCAAGCATGTAGAAGGACGCAAGATAAAGGATTCTTCACTGATGACACCTTACATTTCATAGTTGAGCTCCATTTGTTGGGACTCCATAGATAAAAATTGCACCAAAAAACTTCTGTTGGTGTGCTGGTAGCTTCTTGCCACTTCTGTGGACTCTGGCCAATTGTCAGAGTGATGTCAGCTGATACAGACTCAGGTACTGAGGCAAGAACCATGGAGGACTTGATGTTTGGAGGAAGTATGAATAGGACTCAACAGACTGTGAGAGGGGCCTGCTTTAGAACTAACTTTATAACACTTCTTGGTCTCTAGTCTTCACTAATCTTTGCTTCATTGTGAGAGGCACTACAGAGAACTTCTGGCATCCCTGACAGTCCTGTTCATCTGAGGCCTGGCTGTTCCTGCTAGGTCATGGCACTGCTGCTGCTATCCTGACACTACTGAACTAGACTACTGGTGTATCCACGAAGTGTTTGCTAGTGGATTGAGCTGCTGCTGCTGCTGCTGACCTGTGAGCTAAACTGCTGATTTCCTCAGAATGCAGATGAGATTTGTTCCAAAGAAATATTTCCAAACAGGTCCACTTCTTCTATATCCTAATAACCTTTCCCACTACCTCTAGTGAGTGGTGGCCTAGAAAAGAGGTTAAAACATTTAAAAATCATCATTAATAGTAAGTCTTTAAAAAATTAAAACTTACATGCGAGTGTGTGTGTGTGTGTGTGTGTGTGTGCGAGAGAGACCTTTCTCACTAGATTGCTTGCTTTTTGTTTAATCAGTTGAAAATTGTTCAGGTTAATAAGGATCAGAAATCACACAAGTGCACAAATGAATAATCAAACAATAAATAGATAGATAATTAAATAAATAAATAAATAAGCCATAAATTGGCAGACCATTCAAACAAGTCTGACATAGAGTGAATGAGAAGTGAAGAAGCAGACAGTACTCAGTTTAGTGTGGAATGTTCTTTTAGAGCAGTGGTTCTCAACCTTCCTAGTACTGCAACCCTTTAATGTAGTTCCTCATGGTGTGGTGACCCTCCATGCAATTATTTTCATTGCTTCTTCATAACTCACTTTGCTACTGTTATGGAGTATAAGTATTTGATATACAGGATATCTGATATATGACCCCTTTGAAAGGGTTTCTCTACCCTCAATGGGATCACAACCACCAACTGAGAACCTGTGTTTTAGACTATGTAGTTACAGGAATTAGGCTGTAACTTGAGCAAAAGACACACTTAACCTTTGAACTTACTGGTTTCTCATACAGAGTAATATACAGTGTGGGTATGCTGTCACTCAAGATTTTCAACACCGCCAGCATGTAACAAACTATTCTTTTCAGTTAGTCAAATACCAGATACAGAAACTGATTTTCCTTGGTGTTAGCTTGGGGAGTTGTCTGCACTATGACCATATGCACACCAGGATCCAAGTTTAGAGTACTTGGCCCTTAAGTAAAATGGCAGCCTTAATGAATTAGTCAGCCAGTTTGCTTCTCTACTCACATTGTACCTTGGCAAGCAGACACTGTTGCAGTTGTTGCTATAGTTGTTGATTCTCTTTCATTGAATTACAGTTCCTTTCTCTTCACACACTCTCCCTCCCACCCAAACCTCCCCCATCTAGATTTTTTTTTCCTTTACTCATCATTAAAGTCAAGTCTGTTTTTATTCCAGGTACCAGATAGAACATTTGATTCCTAATTCTAGTAGCCACTGTCTTTCCTTTATCAATAACTGAAATATTGACTCAGTTATCTGGCGTTGCCTCTGTGGTAAACCAGCAGTGCTGGGGGTCTGAATTTAGTGGCTTCTCACTCCTGCATATTCCTCCTGTACCTCCTCCCAACTGTTCTTACATAATCTGGTCTGTTTCTGGGCTCTTTTAAGCACTTCCTTTTGCCATCTCAGTGGAGTCTTACAGGGTTGCTCTGCCCTCAAGGCCCTATATCTACTACAAGCTCTCAGTGTAGCAGAAGGGACCAGTAACTGGGAAATTACAAGTAACAGAAGAATCATACTCAACTATGAGAAACAATGGGAGGGAAAACTTAACCGTAGGTGAATGTGTGACAGAATTTACTTTGGGAAACTTGAAAAAGTGATCCAGTACTAAGGTAAGCACTGAAAAAAGAAAAGGAGTTGGTCAAGAGATGGGTGCAAAGGACACATGAGCATAGCAAACCACATATGCAAGACCTCTGAGGAAAGACATGTCTGCCCATACAGCTTGGGTAAAGAGAGAAATTATAGTGCAGGTCTAGGTTAGACAGTAGGACCAGACTTCATAGGGGTTATTTAAGAAAGATTTTGCTCCATTCTAAGAGAAATAAGTAATCATTGGAGCATTTTAAACAGAATCTCTTCATCATTTGTGTTTTGATTGGAAAAGAATGTACAAGTCTAACAGGAATGTAAGGAGGTCAGTAGGCTAGGTAGTCATTTTGGCAGGAGTTACAGGACTTGGGTTTGGGTGGCAATGGCAGAGGATACAGCAGATGGCTCGATCTGAGAGAGTGGAGACAACTTAGCCATTGCTGGTTCAGAAGAAGGAAGAGCCGATGATGACCCCTGAGTTTCTGACATGTGTCTGTGTTGCTGCTATCTGATCTAAGGACAAGGGAAGACTACGAGGCAGTGGGCAACAACATGAGCTCTCTTTTAGATACATTGGGTTTGAGATAGGTACCATACTGTGAGACATCTGAATACAGACACTTTGTGTAGACTGCTGACAGACAAAGCCTGGGAGACCTGAAGATAGGCATCTGTGAGGCATCTGCCTTTAGGAGTTAATTAAAGCAGTGGGTGTGGATGAGATCACTTAAAGAGAAGCTGCAGAAAAACAAAACACAGGAAGGAAAGCCTCAGGTCTGGCTTGTGGGATGCTTGATATTTAAAGGTTTGGTTAAGAACAAACTGAAAAGGAAACCAAGAAGCACCTAGAGAGGTGGGAAAGGTAAAAATTAGGATAGGGATGGGTGCAGTAAGCAACAAGTACAAAAGCTACAGGTGCCCAGGCATAATGAAGACATGCCTTTGATTGCATGTAAGTCATTGTCGGCTAGCCAAAAGCAATAAAGTGTGAGGCACAGGAGCTATGTGAGATTGACATGAGCAGTGAACAAGGAAGGAGATGTGGATTGTGACAGACATGAGTAAATATTGGAGAGACCCAGGTGAAGTGTAGCTGTGAGGAGTTTGTGATGTCCAGAGGAGCTTATGTGGTTCTTCTATTAAGAAAGCCTTGATCATATGTAAAAACTGAAAATGGGCTGAGTTGGGAATTGGCTCTATGAGAAGGAGAAGAGATAATAAGATACATGGGATTCTCAACAGGGCAAGAGGGCATCAGAACCCACAAGCAAGTAAGCAGTGAGAGGTAGATGTGTGTAATTCTGTTATCATTGCCTCCCATTCTTACTGTGACAGGTAGTGCATCTTCTGAAAGGGAGAGGACTTCACTAGTGAGCCTGGCTTTCAGCTCAGAAGTGCACTAGCTTTCTATTTTGTCCCCTCCTCTCTTGTGGCTTTTAAAGACAGCTTTATTGAATGTACACATCATGCAGTTCAACATTGAAAGTGTTTAAGTCTGTGTCCTTTAGTTTCTGCATGGATATATGTGACCATAACTGCAGTCAGTTCTAGAACATGTCATATCTCACAATGAAGCCTTGCCCTTCAGCTGTCACTCCTTTCAGCACCTGTTGCTGTCAGAATTCAAAGCTTAAAATCATGAAAATTTTAAAATTGATAAACTAAGAGTTTCTAAGAGTATTCAAACTTGAGTTTAACCAAAAAAGCAAGGGGGGCTAAAGGAGATCTGCCTTAGACTCATGGGCATAAAGCCACAGCGCACTTAGTAACCCTAGTAAGTGCCAGATTGTTTTTTCTTGTCAGTGAAAATCACTTGGAATAAAGGAACTGAAAAGGCAGTGCAAGTAAGTAGATTATAATAGAATATCCTGCTTCTATTTGATCTTTGTCCAGAAAAATTATATTTGGGGTACCTTATTGCATATGAGATTTTGAATTACTGATAAAGCTAAGCCATGTAGACAATAAGGTAGATAAGAGGCCTAAGGGTCCATAGGACTGAAAGGGGACAATTTGTAAGCACTAGGGGGAAAGTCTTAGAAATCAGAATAGGTTTGATTTTTTTTTTTTTAAAGTCAGAGTCGAACTATATATCCCTAAGTGACCTAAAGCTTCCTATGTAGACTAAGCTATCCTGGAACTCAAAGAGATCTGTCTCCCTCTGCCAGGAATAAAGGCATACATCGTTATACTTGGTCAAAATGGTTTAGTGAAAAGATTTTACTAAATTGACTTTTTTTTTAATCTATAGTCAGAAAATATGAAATGTCATTTTATTTTATCAAGATATTAAACAATTCTTTACAAATATGATTTGCAAATAGTCCTGAGTAGCCATACCCAAAATTATTAGACCAAAGCCAGAAAGCCAGGTGGTGGTGGCGCATACCTTTAATCCCAGAACTTGAGAGGCAGAGGCAGGCAGACCTCTTAGAGTTCATGACCAGCCTGGTCTACAGAGTGAGTTCCAGAACAGCCAGGACTGCATGGTGAAACGCTGTCTGGAGTCAGGGAGGGAGAGAGGGTGTGTGTGTGTGTGTGTGTGTGTGTGTGTGTGTGTGTGTGTGTGTGTGT
>NW_021620672.1:1501262-1619996 GCF_004785775.1 Grammomys surdaster
TGTGTGTGTGTGTGTGTGTGTGTGTGTGTGTGTGTGTGTGTGTGTGTATTAGATCATTACTAAAAAGATACGATAGATAGGTTCAATTGTGGTTCTTTCCTGTTAGGCATTTTGGTTAGCAATTTAGGCAGGCCACAGAGGCATAACTAGATAAGTGATTCAATTATAAGAGTAATGTGATTTACTGGATATCCTTTAGAACACAGAAATGTCTGTGCAGCCTAGGTGTTAGGCTGATGGTGAAATACAGTTAGATAGTGAGGAGTTAAAGCCTTCAGTGTGGCATCATACACTTCAGTTGGCCATAGCACCCATGGAAGATCCACTCCACTCTGAATTCTTTCTCATGATTGTCTACACTACTAAAGATGACCTCAAGCTGTGTTGGCGTGTCCCATAGGCAGGAGGATCTTCTGTATCTGGGGCAGGGTTAGGCATTATCCTACCTTTCTTGGAACAATAGTTCACAAAATTGAAAAGAAGTTTTCTGAAGATATTCTTTAAAGGAAGACAGGTGGACTACCTCAAGCAGGAATAGAAGTTACTGCTTGGGTCATCAGACAGTATAGGGAGGCCATGTCTGGTTCTGGGATCCTCCAATACAGCATTACTAGGAGCAGGAAACACTCAAGGTGAAATTGTGTGACCATTTAGTAAGAAGTTTTGATGGTTGTAAAGGAATTACTGTGGGCTGTTACAGTTGTTCTGAATACTGTCATAAGCTGATGTCCTATAGCATGGCTTCTATATTTTAACTAGGTTTTTGTTTGCTTGCTTGTTTTTATGAGACAGCTTCACACCATGTAATAATATAAGCTGGCCCTTAGTTGACTGTGTATCTCAAGCTCTCAGTCTTCCAGCCTTGGATTCCCAAATGGTGGGATCACAAACATTCACTACCACCTTTGTCTGAATGGAGTTCTTTAAATGTTTGCTTTAAGGCTTATGTTTATAACATCTATAACTTGCAATAGTCTGTCTTGAGGAAAAATGATACTACACACTGCACCTTATGCTATATTCCATGACCTTCCTGAGCTACTGCTGTCATGAATTTTCTTCCTCTACATGTAAAAATCTTTGAGTATGCTATTTTTGCTTCAAACAGCCAAATTTTCTTTACTCACATTTTCTCCTCATTTGTATCTTTTAGTTTTAATGCATCTCCAAAACTCTTCATTTTTGTCTTATTCTGAGGGTTTTTTTTTTTGCGTGAGGTGGCTATTTTATTTTGAAACAGGGTCTCACTGGATAGCCCTGACTATCCTAGAACTCACTATGTAGAATTATTTTTATCTTTAAAACATTTTTATTGGGTTATAAAATTCTAGGGTGATAGCTTAGTAGTTTGCTTTTCTTAATAGTTTTAACAATTCCCTTCTATCTTTTGACATATATAGCTTTGTCAAGAAGTCCATTGGCAGTCTTTGGTTTTCTTTGGCTGTGCTCCTCCCCCTGCTGCTCCCCCACCCCCTAATGGTTACTTTTAAGATCCTCTCTTTATCACCAGATTTGAACATTCTGTTGTCGTGAATGTCTGCATGAACATTCATGTAGTGTCTGTATCTGTATCTGTCTGTGTCTGTATCTGCTTGTGAGTGCATGTGCGTATGTGTACATGTACATGTGAATAAATGTGCATGTTTGTACATGTGGAGCCTGAGGAGGGTGTGGAGCCCTCTGTGGCCTCCTGTGGGTGCCAGCACCTGAGTTCAAGTCCTGTGACTGCACAGCCAGTGCTCGTCATCACAGCCATCTCTGTATATTCTTGTTCTATGTCTTTTCTTGTTCTAAGTTTTTAAAATGTATATGTGTGTTTCACTTGCATGTAGACTGTGTAACCGCATGCATGACTGGTGCCCAGGAGGCCAGAAGAGAGCATCATACCCCTAGTAACTGGTGTTACCAGACTGTTGTGAGCACACTAGTAGGGGCTGGAACTCAAACCTGGGCTGTCCTGAAGAGTAACCCGTGCTCTTAGGTACCACCAAGCCGTCTCTCCAGTCACCTTAGTTCTAGTTCTTGCACTTGAGATTTAGTTGCCTTTTACCAAGATTTATTTTGGCAGGGTTGTTTTTTTTTTTTTTTTAAAGAAAAATCAGATTTATATTTTTTTGTTTAGGCTTTGTTTTGTTTTTGAGATAGGGTCCCTCTATGTAATCCTTACTATCCTGAAGCAATGTAGACATAGGCTGGCCTCAAACTCACAGACGTATGCCTGACTCCAACTCCCCAGTACTGGGATCGAAGGTGTTCACCTGGCAAATTCAAAGTTGTTTTCATTCATGACATTTTCAAATATTTTGTCTGCCCTTTACTCTCTTTGGGACAGTAGTTATGCATATTACTAAAGTTACCCTAAAGCTTATAAGCACGATGTCCCCTCTGCTCACTCCCATGATTCATTTTTGTGTTCCTCTTCAGCAGTGTTTTCTTCTGCAGTGTCTTACCTGCTGTTAACATCCACTGTAGTTCTCAGTCTGTGTGGCTTGGGTTTCTCTATTTAACATCCTTGGTTTTTCTTGAATGCGACATGTATCCTTGTAGTAACTCTTCACGTCCTCTTTACTCTATCAGTGCCATTTCTTTTGCTTGCTTGTATTTCCAGTTTCCTCTCCCTCATTGCTGCCTTTTTTGCTGCTCCTTCTTCCTGACACTTAGTTGTTAATCTCACCCACCACCATCACCTCCACCAGCAGCTCACATGCCTCTTCTGAAGAGCTTCCCCAGACTTGAGGAGAAACCCAGTCTTGTCATTCCTGTTTCTACTTTACATTAGCTGAGCTTCCACTGTATATGCAGAACATGTCATCCTTTCAGGGGAGTGCATGCAACCCTCTCCCTTTCTTCCTCTTTCCCTTCCTCTCCTCCCTCCTTCCTCCCCTCCCTCCCTCCTTCCCTCCTCCCCTCCCTCCTTCTCTCCTCCCCTCCCTCCCTCCCTCCCTCCTGTACAGTGTCCAGCTCCTGAAGATAAAGCTGGAGCTTGCACATAGGTCTGAGGGTAAAAAATATAAAAAAAAAAATAGATATTTAGCTAATACAACCTGTAATATGTGTTTATTAAAATGAATTGTTTTTCTCTTCTTCACCTTCCTCCCCAAATCAGGCTACAGAAGAAGTTTCCAAAAATTTGGTTGCCATGAAAGAAATTCTGTACGGCACAAATGAGAAGGAACCTCAGACAGAGGCGGTCGCTCAGCTGGCTCAGGAGCTGTACAATAGTGGGCTCCTCAGCACCCTGGTGGCTGACTTACAGCTCATTGACTTTGAGGTAAGAAATTTGTTTCCTAATTCTCAAGAACACTTCTTGTGGTCCTTTTCCATGCATTCTGTTCTTTGGGATATTTTAAGATCCCTGTTGACTCAGGCTTCTAACCTTTGTACGTACATTTCACCACATTGTATGTGAAGTTTCTTGGGTGTTTGTGATACCCTTTCATTTAGGTTGTATTTCATAAACTGCTTCTCTCTGAGTCAAGGAATCAGCAGTCTAAAGAAAATCATAGAATGTTCGAAGACCCTAAAAATGTCTATTACAGCAGATATCATGTGTTTTGTGTTTGCTTGGCACTACTTTTAAATTTTTTATTTAGTGTAATGTTAAAATGGATTTTATTCACAATTCTGAATTTCTGACTTCTGTAAAATTTATTTCTGGTAATATGGGGCCTGTAGTCCTTGGCCCCACAGTTAGAGCAGAACAACAACCAAGCCATTGACTCTTGGATTAGCTACAGATAGCATAGCTTTCTTTTTCTCTTAGGGCCTGGTCTCTCTACCAACACTCTCTCCCCCCCCCCTCCCCTCCCCTCCCCCCAGTTGCCTCTGTGTATCAGTTGGATCATGACGTTAGGTAGATAGTGAGTTCATGAAGATAATGGCCCTTGATTCCAGCCTGAGAAGCATATCTACAAAGTACTCTATCTACATGGTCATAAGCAAGTTCCTCTTTTACTGTCATGAGTGTGTTTTAAGTCTCAGTGCTCATCTGCCTGAGTAGTTAGGTATCTGTGTGGATTTTGGTAGAGAGAGGTATGATAAAGTTTGAAGAAGGGATGTCTACTTCAATAATTCTTAAAAATAAACATTTTTGTCCTACTATACGGAAAAGATTGAACGAAGATATTTCCATTTTATATAGCTAATTTTGTGTATTTTTAGTAGTGTATCAAACTCTAACCATTTGTTTTCTCTGTTAACTTGAAAGGTGCATTTGGGATATCTGGTCCTTCTCTGTATCCACCTATTTGTTCTCTCAACTGAACACTGAATTTAATATTCATTTGACTCTTTAGGGGCATTGGTTTTTGTTTTTGATTTTTTTTAAGTGTGTGCCATGGGACTGATTTGTAGAAATTACCATTACTGCACCTGAGCCAGCACAAGCCCCAGGATGTCCATGGACTTCAGTGCTCTCTGGGCTTTGTCAGCCTTGTGACAGTGTCTTCTGAAACATCTCTTGGGGACCTGTTGTCTATTATTAATTTCTTAGGCAGCTTTCTGATTGTTAAGGTTCACTAGATCTGTTTGTGTTTTGTGCAGTGGTATTGTAAAGTTCTCATCTCTGAACTACTGTATTGTAATACTTGGTACTTTTATTATTTAATATGTATTTAAGTCTTTCCTAGGTGAGTTTAGTAGAGGAGTTTATCTACTTGCCAAAAATTCTCTAATGTCATTACACTGAGAATACAATCTCCCCCCTTTCTGTTTCTGTAAAAGAAAAGTGTGTACACTGTACTGTTCACAACAGAAGTGTCCACTTGTGTAAGGTTCATCTCCCTATAGATTGGAAGTGTGCTACCAACATCTGTTTTCCATAAGTGAGTCAGCATGCTTCTGAGAGTTAGAGATGGTTGAAATTACTTGTGGATTATAATGAGATTTCACTTTGTTGATAAAATTGTATTAGAATTGCACACTATTAAATTGTGATTATAAATAGATAAAATTAGAAGTTTAATGTCTACAAATGTTGTAAAGTCAGATATCCAGTCATAACTAATACACAATGGCTCTTTGACTTTATATTGAGGGTGGATGGACATTTTCATACTTAGACAGGTAAATATTTTAATGATTGTATTCCTAATAGGGCAAAAAAGACGTGGCTCAAATTTTCAACAATATTCTCAGAAGACAAATTGGTACAAGAACTCCTACTGTTGAATACATCTGCACCCAACAGAATATTTTGTTCATGTTATTGAAAGGGTATGTACAATGTAATAAAGTTTATATTCTTAGTTGAAAATAAAAAGAAAAATTTGTTTGGGTGGGAAAAGATCACCAGGTTGGTAAGTGGGAAGATATTTATTCTCTGTAGTGTGAGCTCACTTTCATCTAGCTCTTGAATAGACTGCCCTTTGAGAGTCCTCATCTGTAAGTACAAAAGTACTCTATAGGTGCAAGCTTAGCATTGGGTGAGTAGTGAGCCCTTCACAGATTAAAGAGAGATAGAGAGAAAGAGAGCCAGTGTGGCCTTATTTGTATTCTGTAAGATTGAAACCACTGAAATCCATGAAATCCCAGCCAAGTTGAGTCCAAAGATGCCTCCTCTGCACCTCCTCTCATCTCACACCTCACACAGCAGTGAAAGCCTCCCTGTGGGGCTTCTCACCCTCACTCATCAGAGCATGTCCTGCCGGGTCACTACACATCTTCCTGGAGTTATTCCTAGACTAAGCAGGTATTTATGATTTGGGTAGCTGTCTGTTTCAGAAACAAAACCAAAACTTAGATCTAAATTAACAAAAGTGAAAAGACCCTCCTCTTTCTGAGCACTGAGCCTACGTGGCTGGCAAGGCAGTCGGTCAGTCTCTTTCACACTGCTGTTGCCTGGCACCTCTTGAGATCATCCCAGCATTGACAGTGTTGTGCTAAACTAGTAGGCAAGCATGTTTGCCTACTACAGTGACTGCTGGTGTGAACTACCTTGCTCCCCTACTGCTTGCTTTACACATTACCTCATTTGGATTTGTATCTGTGGTTTAACACTTGCCCCAAGTTCAGACTTGTTTAGACAAAGCATGAGTCAGTGACATGTCACATGCCAGTGTCCCGCTTCTTCCTCTCTATTCCCATCCCAACGCATCCATGTTGCTTCTTTACCTGTTGCTGTACAGAACTTCCGTTGTATCAGTCCAGTGTCCCTGTGGAAACATGCTGTGTCAATAGTCTGACATTTGAGTGTTCATAGAACAGTGTGATACTGACCAGAGTTTCCTTTGCTATAGAAACCAAAGGTTTATTGAAATCTAAAAATTAACACTTCCTATTAATTATTTCATGGCAGCTTTGATGTAAATAATTTCTAGATAATGTATAAAATTAAAAACAGCAACAACAAAAAAAACCCTTTGAAATAGAGTCTCATTGTGTACCCCTTGCTGGTCTTGAACTTAAAAATCCACCTACCCTTAATTCCCGAATGATAGTGTTAAAAGCATGTTGTCACTGGAAGCTGAAAGAAGATTTTTGGGAGATAAAGTATAAAGCTCTCATCTGAGCTGGTCAGAGTAGAATCGTCAGCCAAGGAGATAAGAAGGAAAAGCCTGAGAATGAAGCTTTACTTGAGACCCACTCCCCCTCCTCCCACCATACTTGGTTAGGGAACTGAGCAGTCAACCATTAAAGAAAAAGACAGCAGCCTTCCCTCCCCACCACCTCACTTCAGTCATTAGCCTTTCCTGCTTTCTGAGGCCTTCCTCTCTCCTTGCACACAGCTTGGCTGTGTCGTTCACCGTGCTTCTCATGCATCTGTAGTATATGCACTACACAGGCTATTTCAGAGCCACAGCACCTCTGCACACCTGCTACAGTCCAGTGCCCAGCCTTTCTATTTCCTCGATCTTAGCAAAATGAGGCTGTTTAAAATGGACTTGTAAACAAGGTCTACAAACTGAATTTTATAGATAATACTCTTGCTTTCTACTAATCTATAATAGTTAATCCTCTCACTTAAAAAAAAAAAAAAAGCTAACTCGGCATGCTTTAATCCCAGCACTTGGGAGGCAGAGGTAGGTGGGTCTCCATGAGTTCGATGCCAGCTTGGGCTGTATAGCAAGTCCCTGTCTCAAATAAAGAATGAATGAATGAATGAATGAATGAATGAATGAATGAATGGAAATCAGTTTACTGATTCTGGTATTGCTTCTTCTAATTAAATGTTTTCCTCTATAAAACAGAGCCTCTCCACAGTGATGACGTCAATATCCCAGATATAGCTAGTGGGGAAAGCCAGTGCCATTCTTCTAATGCATTATAGTGCTCTAGCCACTGACTTGAATAAGCATCGAATATATTGTTTAAGCAATGTTATTAACTCAAAATAAATATTGGACATTGTATTAGTTACCTTTCCTGCAGTAGTCTTGACAAAAGCAACTTAAGGAAGAAAGGGTTGACTTTGTTTTCACAGTTGGAGGGTAGGTTAGGAAGTCAGGGTGGAAGGGGCCATGATCAGGAAGCTGAGTGGTGAGTGCTAATGCACAGCTCACTTTTCCAAGACTGTAGGTCTAACCCATGGGATGGTGGTATCCATAGTTAAGGTGATCTTTCCTTCTCACCCTAATCAAGATACTCCTTCACAAGTGTGCCCAGAGGCTACCTAGTCTAGATTATTCCTCACAGGTGTGGTGGGAGGCGTGCCTCTTAGATGATTTCCATCCTGTCAGGTTGACAGCCAGGATATTAACATCACAAACCTGGTTTAGTCACTGTAAATGTTACTTTTCTGTATTTAGGTTGTCTGGTCTTAGGCCACCGTGTGCTCCTTTGATTACCTCCGTTGTTCTCTTGGCAGAGCCCAGTTGGTCTGGGATGGCTTCTTTGCTTTCTGACACCTTACTCCTTTTGTATGATTCCTACCTGACCTGGAAGGTAGCCCTCTTAAGAAGCACTGTGAGCCATCTTCGGAGATATCTGTATTTGAGCTGATTAAATGGTTTAAATTACTTATGGTCAATGTGGTTGACTTAGTGGAGACTGAGTATTTTAGTGGAAGCTTTTGGGGGAGGTGCTGCTGATTCTAGTATGTCTGCAGGAAGTACTGGCATGGACTGGATTTAGAAACAATAGTATTTTACTAGCTATTTAATGTGATCTCCAGTCTGATGTTAACAGGTTGAACAGTATAACTGTATGCCTTATGGTTTAATCATTTAGACAAGCTTGAAAAACTCTGATCAAAACCTGCCACACTTGTACCCCAAACTGTCTTACCCTTGTCTTGCAAGTGTCCTGCTTATTAGAGATAAGCAAAGATTAATGCTATGATCAGCTATCTTGTGAACAGACATTTTAATCTCATGAGAGCCAGTCTGCATGCTGCTTACCATGCCCTGAGACAGAGCAGTGCAGTCCTGCTCTTGAGGATATGAGGCAAACATGCACAACAAAAAGACAAGGGTTGCTGCCAGGCAACAAATCAAGACTAGAGGATTTCAGTGGCTAAGTGGGTTTGTAAAAGGAAAGGATCTTAAGGTTGGAGTTGCAGAGAATTTAGAATTTACATAGACAGAAAAAAAGAAAGCATCCTGATGGGATATCACTGGTGTAAAAGGTACAGGGGCCAAAATGAATACCATGTGATAGGCAGCAGTAAGCTGCAAAACTGGACCCTTTTATGACAGGCTAGGAGATGACTTGTACCAGAGCAATAAATCCAATAAAGGAAAGATTGGACAGTGTGCCCAGAAGTTTGTTTGGCAATAGTTTTGAACTGCTAAACTAGAAATGCTGGTGGTAAACTTTGTTGGCTTAGGGTTAGGGTGCATTTGCAGTTCTTACGGTTTGAGTCAAGGCAGCAGTGGAAATAGAGGAAAGGAAATAAAACTGAGAGATTTGAAGAAGAGTAAAAAGGCCTGGTGATTTCAAACATAGGAAGTGTGGAGAGCTGAATATTTGCAGTGAAGCTAGTATAGTAGTTACCATGTGTAATGACTTAACTTTAAAGTATGGCTTTTCCATCTGTCATTTGCACAGCCACACCTGTGGCCTAGTAGCCACCATAGTGGGCAGCATGGGTACAGAACATTCCCCCATGATGGCAAGTCTATGGTGCTAGGTGTCAGGCAGAGAACTGGTGCCAAGATGTAGAGCTGAGCGGTGGGGAGTTAGGCCTTGGTTTTGAGTGGTGGGGTTGAGGTTTCCTGTTAGATATGCCCAGCTTACATAGACCTTTACCTGGGGGTTTTCAGATACATTGGAAAACACCCAGCCTCAGTTCAGAAAGACTGAACTGGGGGAAGGAAATTCAGTCATAGTGGGGGCCGTGAGATTGTGGACTCTGCTTAGCAGGTGAAGACCTCAGCAGAAAGAAGGAGGAACCACGGAGGGGATAAAAAGGAGAACTGGGGGGACTTTTTTCTTCCCTACTTTAAAAGAGAAGGATAGTGCTGGGGTGTAGCTCAGTGATAGAATGCTTGCCAAGTATTCACAATGCCTTGAATTTGATCAGCCATACCAAAAACCAAAGGGGGAAAAAAAAACATAGATATGCAAGCAGAGAACCATCAGAACATTATCCAGACAGATCTTGGTCAGTCCTGTTTTAGCCAAGAGGAAGTCTCTACTGGCCAAATAATTATTTCACTAGAGTATTGGGAAATTTCTTTGACTACCAAAAAAACAACGGATGTGAACTTGTCGGTGGGGAAGAAGTAGAGAGCCAACATTGGTATCTTGGAACAAGAGAACAACCTGTCTGAGCAGGTATCAGTCTATGAAAAGGTAGTGTGCTTGTGAGAAGGGAAGGCGCCTGCTCAGCTGAGAAATTTTCTTCATGATCACAAGGGAAGAAATGCTGAGACGGAACTGAGAATAAAGGAAAAGGCAGCATCTGGAGTCAGTGGGGAGGTGCCAGTGTCTTGGGATCCACTCTGTGTACTTTTAGGGTCCCCAGGTTCTCCATGGCAGAGATGCTTTGTAAAGTCTTCAGAACGAGGCTTGCCATTTTGTGAGCGTTACATGTCTCCAAGAATCTGGACTCCAAGAATACTGTTTTGAGTATTGAAGCAGTGATGCGTAATTGCTGTATATTTAATGGATGGACATGTGTTTATACTGTCAGTTTCTGAGTTTGGAAAATACTCTCTTACTGTTCTTTTCAAGTTGTGGTTCTTTTGGTTCTTGGGAGCACAGTGGATAAGAACTAAGGTCTCGGATAGTATAACTCTTCCTTCTAGACTTTTCACACACAGAACTTCTAGTCTAACGGTCTCTGCCATGGTTGATTTTTCTTGATTGAAGGCAGCTGTCCACCTCTGCACACAGCTGTAGGTTCCAGATTAAATGACCCTGCTGTGACTTGGCTGTGGTCACTTAGGAGTATCTGAAACTTCCAGTGAGGAAGTTTGAAATGTTCACTTTGCTGTTTTGAAAGAGAATTCATGTATGGCTTTTGTTTTGTTTTGTTTTGTTTTTTTTAACAGGTATGAATCTCCAGAAATAGCTCTTAATTGTGGGATAATGTTAAGAGAATGCATCAGACATGAACCACTCGCAAAAATCATTTTGTGGTCGGAACAGTTTTATGACTTCTTCAGATATGTTGAAATGTCAACATTTGACATAGCTTCAGATGCATTTGCTACATTCAAGGTAACATTTAAAAACTTAAATTCTCAGCACACTTGCAAGTCAGAGTGTTTCCCCATCTTTATCTCCTCTACTCACAACTGCCCTCTAGTGGGAATAGAGAAGATGTGTTTTATGTGCATTTGGTATGCCTCAGGTATTTGTAGTAAAAACACAAAAACAGCCAAAAATGTGAAAAAATTAAATTCTCAAGTCTTATCAGGAAAGCAAAAGTCCTGTAAGATCAAAATTACACTTTCTTGTTCAGTTATTCACTAAGTGTGGCATAGATAATAGGCAGATTGTCCAACAACCAGGCTTTCTCTTGTGACGGGACACTCTGCAGTGCCTCCTTTAGCTGGCACTAGATGAGGTAATGAAATTGGCCTCTGCTCAAAGGCCATGTTTTTTTGGGAATATATGCATTATCAAATACAAGAACCACATTGAGAGTGGACAGCCCAAGGCACGCCAGAGTATGCCTGACTTTCCAGCAAGGGAGCAGGGTTACCTACACTGGGCCTTCCGTTGTCATCCTGCACCCCACCCTCACAGATTTGTGTGACCACAGTTTCTTTAGTTGCAGGCCTCTCTTTATGGTATAAAAATGATGCAGCAATTTTGTATTTTTTCTTTTTGTTTTCAGTTAGAATAAATCTTGATGTATTACATTTCCTTAAATGACCTTATAAGTTGTTGAATTCTTGTTTAGTACATGTAGCTCACCTATACTCAGAAGCCATGAACACTAACACAGTGAGAAACTGTCACTTTTCTTGTAAGAGCTCAGCTTCTTAATAAAGAGCCCTTGAGGTAAGGACAGCTCTGGGTAAAGTTATAAGGACAATGAATATGTTAGGACAGGAGGAAGGCCTGGGGACTGATGGTAGGGTTTCACCCTGACTGATTAAGGCGTGTGTAGTGCCAAGGATTTATTTCCCAGAATCAGTACAGCTTCTGAAGAAGCTTTAGGTAATTCCTCAGTTTTATATATATAATTCCTCAGATATATATATATATATATATATATATATATATATATATGGAAATGTCATGTATAAAGCAAACTGCAGTTTATTTGGGGTCATAACATAGAGTGTCACTGTGAGGTCTCAAGTTCACCGCAGTTTTGGGTTTGGCTCATGATAAGGATGCATTGATGGAAGGGAGTGCTCCGTTGAGGAGCAGCAGCCCAGCATGAAGGGAGGTGTAGTAGTTAGTGCCTTGTGTGGAACAGGGTCCTTTGGCTGCACTTACTCAGATTACCCACAAGTATGATTCAGCCGCAAAATTGAAGTGGCATCACCGTGTACAGATTCTTACATGTTAGTCTCTTACTCCATCCATCCAGTTTCTGGGTGCCTGACTTGTTTCAGGCATTATTCTAGGGTCTGGGGGTTCAGCAGTGGCCCATACATAGAAGCCCCGTCTTTGTGGTACCTACTCAGGGGACATCAGCCTTTAGTCAGTCATGGTAGCAGGCTAAAGGGTGGGGGTGCTCTTTGACCTGGAGGCTTAGATGCTTTCTCTGTTGATAGCTCCCTTGGAAGTCATTGTGTTCTTCTTTGCATTGCAACCGCTGATGCTTGCTAAGGCTCTGGACACACTGCCACTGTCCTTTCCGCCTGTGATGGGAGAGCTATAGCACCTGTCACGTGGAGACCCTGCACGTAAAGTCATGCTGAGCAACGTGGGTACAGAAGGTTGCAGTCAAATGACTACTGCATCTCCAGAGATGCTGAAACTTAATTCCAGCTTTTTTATTTCACTTGTTTAAGTCTCACAGGAGACTTGGGGGGAAATTAACAAAGTTTCTTGACCATCCCTATTTAAATGAGAGAATACAGCACAAGCCTTGTGCAGAAGTTTGAACAGCTGTAAATCCTGGGGGTGGGGTTAGAAGCTTTCT
Organism: Grammomys surdaster; assembly: GCF_004785775.1. Lineage (NCBI taxonomy): Eukaryota > Metazoa > Chordata > Mammalia > Rodentia > Muridae > Grammomys > Grammomys surdaster. The sequence continues at coordinate 1,513,750 of NW_021620672.1, forward strand.
TTAAAAGTACAAAGAACATTAAGTGTGATGCTTTCCCAAACACACCTAATTTTGCTGGCTCATTCATTGATTTATTTATTTAATACTATGCCCTTGCTATGTACTGGGAAGAGTTTAGGTGCCAGAAATTCAAAGCTTGTAGAAATCAATGTGATCTTTGTTACAGAACTGACAGTCTGATGAAGGAGAGACCTTACTAAACAATCCCACAGCACAGGTAGAGTCACAGCTATAACCTGTCAGGAAAGATGTTCTGAGGAAGTGATGTTAAGTCAGAGTCTAGGGTCGGGAGCAGACGCCTGGACATACAAAAGGCTTCTGTGAGAGTGTTCTTGGGAAGTGAGTTCAGATCACTCCCTGCACACCTGGGTCTCAGTGTATCTCCACAAAGGAACTCAAGCCTAGGGCCAGTGCCACCTGTAATGAGGCATAAACAGTTCTGACTTAGTGAGACCAAGTCATTTCATGGTCACTTTATGGTCCTGAGTAAAAATCATGATGAAATAGTAAGTACCTACTGTGTGCTAATAGTTAACACCAGTTTATTAAGCAGTTTGGCAGATATTTTAGAATTCTTTCCTAAGAAAGCATTAATGGAGAACAACTGTAAAAATTCATGTTTTTTTTTTCTTTTTCTAGGATTTACTTACAAGACATAAATTGCTCAGTGCAGAATTTTTGGAACAACATTATGATAGAGTAAGTATAAGAAATATTTTAAATGTTTGTAATTTTTAACAAAAATTAACTTAAATGGAGATTTAAGTTAAATTTTGCATCAGAATATTTGACTCTAGTGTTCGTAAATGATGCTATGATCACTTTACTGAAACAGCATTGAGTACTACTAAGTCTGAAGCAAAATTTGACCTTGATTTATACATTGCCCCTTGCATCTTTTCTTACTTTAGAAGAGAAAAGTGGTCATTTTTTGCTCCTGAGTGATAATCTAGTTGAGATGCAAAGAGAATTTAGTCTGACTATTAAACCTTTCCTTCCTTTTTCATCAGCTGCTACATACAAGCAGAGAGAAAGAGGCAGCAGCTGATAGGGTGTGAGCAGCGCTGGCCTAGAGTGGGCAGGAGTTCCTGCTCCACTGCTTACTCCTTTGTGGCCATGGCCAAGGCACTCACTGCTTGGGGGCTTAGAAACCCTCCTTATTTGTAAAGTGAGGACACTGGACTAGCATTAGTAAGGTTGCTTCCAGTTTGTGTCAATGTGAGTCAAACTCAGCAGTGATGACCTCCAGAGAGTTGTCTGTGATCCTGAGTGCTTGACAACCTACTGCCCATCAGCTGTACAACTACCCCAGGGCTACAGTGCCTGTGTTCACTCTATACATCTGCCTTCCTCTGGAGGGCTTCTCACAGTGCCACAGTTGTTCCCTATACATTGTCCAAGATGTGATGGGTAGAGAACTTAGAATAACTCTCCACTTAAACTTCCCGTCCATCCACAAGACTTGGCTTAGTTTTTAATTCTTCTACTAGTAGTTTAAATCTTTGAAGTTTTAAATATTGTTAGGACTTCATCATTTGCTTTCCTATTCCACTACAACATAAGGTTCTCGGAGGCAGAATCTGTGCATCCCTTCCTGTTTCCCCGTCTCCCAGCAGCAGCATGGCATGTGGCTAAGAAAGCAGCCTCATAAATGGCTTACACATTGACAGCACTTTAGTTCTGCCATGAGTGTTTGGATGTGGATGTTTCCTTTGTGTGTTTCTGGTTTGAGGTAGCAACCTTCGTTTCTTTGGAGTGTCAACAAGCTTTTTAACAGGGTGGTTCTCAACATGTTGGTCATGGCCCTTTTGGTGGGTCATACTAGATATCCTGCATATGAGATATTTATATTTTGGCTTATAATAGTAGCAAAATTACTTATGAAAAAGCAATGAAATAATTTTATGGTTGGGGTTCTTGACAACCCGAGGAACTGAATCAAAGGGTCAAAGCACTGGGCAGTGGTAGCACACGCTAATCCCAGCACTTGAGGCTGAGGCAGGCAGAGCTCTGAGTTGGAGGCTAGCCTGCTCTACAGAGCGAGTTCAGCCAGGGCTACATAGAGAAACCCTACCTCAAAAAACAAAAAGAGAAGGGGAGAAGGAGGAAAAAGAAAAAGGATTGCAGCATTGGGAGGTTGAGAGCCACTGCTCTAACATCAAAAGCCCAAGGCTTCAGATCCTAAGAGCAAAGGCTTTCTTCACTCTCTGTGCCACCTTGAGCCTCAGAGTACACGTGCCCACTAATAAGAGTGTGTGCAGTGTGTGGCCTGCTAACTTATCAGTCGCAGAGCTAGTGCAAAAATGGAAGAGTTAGGAATTGTTAACCTACCGTATTTCCACGGCACCTCGAAACTTTTTAAAATATGCTACCAACTTCATTTAAAGCCTCCCACAGATAGACTACCTTATTTAAAGAGATTTCTATAGGTGATGATGTCTATTTTAATGTTGAAATCAGGTGGTTTTTACATAATATTTGTGGATGTGACATCAGCTAACAAGATTTTAGAAAAGCATTTTTACAGAAATGTGTGAAATACAGTCATATCTAAAGGAGAAGGAATATCAAGTCCCATCGAAAGTAAATTTATATACTTAAAAAACCCTGACCACTTTGACTCTTGGTTTTGTTTGCTTGTTTTTATTTTACCAACTAAAGCATAGGGAAAATAATCAGTTAAAAGACCAAAAGATGTGTGCTGGTTGCTCAGAGTTTCCTGTTGACATCTTAAAAGGGAGTTGGATTGCCTGACACGGGTTGACTTTAATTGTTCCTGTCCTGGTGACATGTTCTTATTATCTTATCCCCCACCTTGAAGACCTGGTGGTCCTTTATCGGCTCTGATTTAAAGCTTTGCACTCCCCAGGTCTCTCAAGCTATGACTTCCTTGTACTTCTTCCAGGAATATCTTTTTCTTGCCCCATTTCTTTTTTCTTTTCTTCTTCTCTCTCTCCCCCCCCCCCCCTCCGTTTTTTTTTTTTTTTTTTTTTTTGGTTTTTCGAGACAGGGTTTCTCTGTATAACCCTGGCTGTCCTGGAAGTCACTGGTCTCGAACTCAGAAATCCACCTGCCTCTGCCTCCCAAGTGCTGGGATTAAAGGCGTGCACCACCACCGCCCAGCTGCCCCATTTCTAAGTTATACTGCTTCCCTTCCTTCACCTTTGAACTAAGTTCTTACCTTTTCAAAACCTCTATCTACTTAACACACTGCAGGTTTCTCCTCTCTCTCAGCTTTGTTTTTTCTCCTTGCTTGCTTGATACCTTGGGTTAGAACAGGCTCATTTTTCAATTTGTGCTTAAGATGAATTGAGTTTCTGTGTATGAAATACTAGGAATGTTTAACACTAGGCAATGAATATTGAGTGTGAGAGAGAAGGTGTTAACGCAGTGGTCCTCACTTAGCAGATATCTGCGTTATGACTCATCACAGTAGAAAATGACAGTATGTTACAGTAGAGGGTCAGCACATGTCATAAAGGGCTGTAGCGTTAGGAAGGCTGAGAACTACTGTGTTTTATGCACCTAGACTTAGGGTGTAGAGGGAGACTTGTCAGGGTAGTCTCTGGATCTGACTAGAGCCTGGAAGGAACCAATCCCATGAGCTCTCTGAATAGAAATGACGGGTGGCATCACCAGAGGGGCCCAAGAGAAAAGGAGATTTGACATCACTGTCAGCAGGAGAGTGCAGGCCTTCGTTGATCTCAGAGTCTGTTCTGAACTTTGCAGTGTTGTCTAGCTGCCTTTTCCTTAACCCTGATGTGTGTTTTCTGTTCTCCTAGTTTTTCAGTGAATATGAAAAGCTACTTCATTCAGAAAATTATGTGACAAAGAGACAGTCACTGAAGGTATGGCACATTCTCTTTTTTCATGTCATTCATTTTTCTTCATTATGTATTTGTGACTTGAACTTGGAGAACCAGGGACATGCCAGTGTTGGTTGTAGACCATTAGAAAAACGTACATTTGTGATTTGGGCATAGTGAGGCTTTGTTTTGTTTTTCTTTCAGGGTTTAGGGTATGGTAGTGGCCTGTATGCACCACAGTATAAAGTAGAGACACCAAAGGGGGGAGATGCTACTCGGGGCTACAGATCTGAACCCAGGCAAGCTGGCACCAGGATGTGCCCTCAACTATCTGTCTGTCCACAGGATAAAACCTGTTCCCAGCTGGGTATGTAGCTGATAGCCAGCCTCAGCTAGAGCTCAGTGCAAGCACAACCTGAAGGAAAAGTCTCAGCCGAGCAGTGGCCGTGTGCACACTGAGTTTATATGGATGGTGGGGAAGCTCAGAGGCCGGGAAGGTGCTTTCAGCTCCCTGCTTGCTTTCTTGGCAGTCAGGGTTATCTTGAGGAACCACTGCTAAAGATACAGCTTTGTGAGGCAGATGTGAGAAAATGAAAAACTTGGCATGCGTTTAGGCAGACACCACCCTTAATCCTGAAAAGCCCTGCTAAATAGAATTTAAAACAGGAAAAAAAATTAGTTAAAATTAATAATCAAATCTTCCTAATCCTTTCCTTTTTTGGGTAGTGGTGTTTGTTACATTGTTCATGTTTATTTTTGTTGTTTTTTTTTTTTTAAACCAGTCTTCTTCTAGCATCAAGTGATGACTATCAAATGGGTTTAATTTTTTATTTGCTATAAGTTGTTATAATTTAAGAGTAATGGCCTAATGTCTTCTCAGCTTCTGGGTGAATTGCTGTTAGACAGACACAACTTCACTATTATGACGAAATACATCAGTAAGCCTGAGAACCTCAAGTTAATGATGAACCTCCTCCGAGACAAGAGCCGCAACATCCAGTTTGAGGCCTTTCATGTGTTCAAGGTGAGCTGCATGGGCAGACAGTGCCCTCCTCTGAAGCTGCTCATTACATTACTAAAGTGGTGCCTATTTTGGTAACCAAAGGAATAACTCAGTTCAATCAGAGCATTTAACAGGAGTGGGACCTGGATGGAAGTGGCCCTTGGATGTGAGAATGGGAAGTGTAGTCAGAGAGGAGTGTTCCTCTCTTCAGCTTGCACAGAAGGTATTCAGAGACACAGAGACAAACTCGGCCCCTGCTGCCCTTCTCCCCCACCCTCCCATTCTCACATTCACTGTTTCTGCAGCTGACTCGGTGAGGGCCAGTGCAAAGCCAGAGAGAGTTGTAATGCTTTCCTTGGGGGTTAGGGTGTTGTTCTTAAATTTCAGTCTGACCTCCTGTGCCCAGAAATAATTTATTTAATTGTAAACTCAAAGTCAGTGTTTAGTCCTAAGTACTGTGTTTCAGGGTTGGCAGAATGGCTTGGCAGTCTTTGTGCTAAACATGTAATCATTATTATCTTCGCTATCATGTAAAAGTAAGTTCTAAAGAAAAAACTACTGTCCCCGCCTGCCCAGGAGCTTGCTGGGTGGACACCGATGTCTTTTCTGACTGACATGGCTTTCTCTTCTGCAGGTGTTTGTGGCCAACCCCAACAAGACGCAGCCCATCCTAGACATCCTTCTCAAGAACCAGACCAAACTCATCGAGTTCCTCAGCAAGTTTCAGAACGACAGGACCGAGGACGAGCAGTTCAATGATGAGAAGACCTATTTAGTCAAGCAGATCAGGGATTTGAAGAGAGCAGCTCAGCAAGAAGCCTAGTTCCCAACAAACCCTGCCGTCCCATCCAAGCTCAGCACTTGCTGTTAGCTCCTCGGCATCAGGCACTCTTACCGATTCAAGAGGAGCGTTACTGCTAATCTGCTGTTAAGTGAACGGTTTTTCATTTTACCTTTTTGTTTTTCAGTCCAGGTTGGAGAACGTAGCTGCTGCTGCTTGCACATTAGAGCGCACGTGGTCTTTCTTTCCCTTGATCTCTGTGTCATTTCAGAACTCACAGACTCCCATTTGCTACGGGAGTTCTGAACATGGCTGGGTTCACGAAAGCAAATGTAGTGAGAGTGGTCTAGGGAAAAGACGGTGATGACATCGCTGACACCTGCCTGTCCATCGACACCGCTCTCTGCAGGTCTGTGCAGCATGGCACGGGTCTACCCATCCCAGCACCAGATTGTCCATCTCTTCTGAAGGAAGATGGCTGTACAGAGATCGTTGGAGATCAGAAGGGAGAACTGTGTCCAGTGTGAGCTTTGGGGAGGAGAAAGTTGATGTGCAAATAAATTGATACTGAAACTTAGCAACTTCTCAAGTGTGGAGCTTCATAAGGTCATATGAAAGTGTATATATGCTTTTTCACAGCTTTCTAGAACTTTTTGACATTTGATTTTCTTGAAACTTGTAAACCTGGATATGTTGAAGGGTGTTTGTTAATTTTACTTTTGAAGGTGTTTTAAACAGTAGAGCTAGCAGCCAACACCTTATGTTTCATTTCAGCACTGCTTACAGGTTTCTTTTGTATATAATTCTTAGAATGCTCATTTCTTTTAAATCGCTTAATTTGTACAGCAGAGGAATGTTATTGTAGTAGTATGTAACTATTACCTGAGTTTTGCAAAAAAAAAAAAAAGAATGCTCATATGTAATTGAAATACTTGAGATTACATGAAAATGCTGATTTTAACATTTAAGGATCACAGCATTAAAAGAAAAAGAACCAATCCCTTGTATTCAGTTACCCAATGGGGCACCGTTGGCAGGCAGAACTACATACCAGGAACTCGGTCTGCTACATATTCTTGGAGAATATTGGCCTTATTCATTTAAAATGAGTCCTAAGATTGCCATATCTATGAATGATACCGATTATGCTAAATAATGCTGATTTTTTTTTGTGTGGGGGACCTCTTGTAGAGCACCTCTTCTTTCTTAGAGTAAGTAATATCCAGTACAGTAGTCGTGAAACTGAATAATTAAAACTTTGGCTTCTCTTAGGGAAAGAAGAGCCCTGGTTCTAGATGTCCTCGGGGAGATTGATGGCTTTTAATGTCCTTTTCCTTAATGCTGCAAATTATCAGTATTTATAAAGTAACTGATTTTGCACCACTTTTTGTGACTGTGACCACAGCAGAACAGTGTCTCCTAGACTGTATCTACATAGCGTTCCTAGAATGGTGTCTGTCTGTCTTAGTGACACACGGATCATAGCTAACAACTTAAAATCAGAGTTTGCCCAATCCAATTCAGCATGGCTGTAGCTGACTAAAAAAATTTACATAATTATTCTTTGCCAGCCTCTCTTACTAACTGAATTATTCATTGGCCAGTAAAAGGAGCCTCCTAGCTGATGTTTTAGCGGGTTTTAAGGTTTCCTTCAAGGAATACAAGTCAGAAAAACCACTCCAGAAAATACAGGTCTGTTCTATTTCATCTAAATGGCAGTCTACAATAAGGGATTTCCAAGGCTCTCTTTACCCAGTGTGTGCGTGCGTGCGTGCGTGCGTGCGTGCGTGCGTGCGTGCGTGCGTGCGTGCATGATAATTCATGTTCTCTAGTAGAGATAGAGAAAGCATTCAATCTCCTGGACAAGGAAATCCTCAGCTGGGTAGGAGGCAGACTCAGCCAAGCTAAGTGACCTAGTCCTTGCCACCCTGTGCTGTAAGTCAGGATTTGGTGAGACAGCAGCCATTACACCAAGTGGAAGGAGTGTCTCCTTGCCAAGCTAGCTCTTAGAACTTGAGACGTCAAAACAGCTTCCACTTGGTCAAACATGAAGTAGTGCTAGAGTCTTGCTGTGGAAGATGGGGTGCAGTGTGTCAAAGAACTGTGTTACTAACACATTGGAAGCTGAAGGCTGAGAAGGCTTCCTGGATTGTTTTTAAACAGAACAATGTGAAAACATTCAAGATTGGAAAGTTGCATTTAAAGTGTGATCATTTCCTAGGTTCCTATTACCAGAACGATTATCCTGGGTGTGGTTTCTTTGGTGTTATAAAGGGTTAATTTTACTTAAGGCAGTTACTTAATGCGATTTTTTTTAACCCTTAAAAAAAGTGGAAGATGTATACAATTGTTAATGACATGGAAGTGTTTTCTTTCTCCTGAGGAAAAGTGAATTTCTTATCAGAATATCTGGCTGGCCCTGTAATTTAAATTAAAATAAAATTTTGGAGAAACTGTCTTGTGATGTCCTTTAGACAGTCACATGTCACAAGAGACAAAAGCACACATTTTGTCAGCTGGCAGGAAACAGTTAACTCAACACTTTTTTCCCCCTACTCAAGATTTAGTGCACCTGTAGTTTTCCCTCATCTTGCCCCTGTGTGCAGAGTGATTACTGTGTCACATAGCCCTTCCTTGTCTCCAAGTTCAGTATCATTGTTACCATTTTATGATACCTCCCCACTCCCAACATTTGGAGTGTAGATCTATTTTTTGCTCCATTCTCAACAGTGGAGAGACTTAACTGCTTGACAGGGAGATTCACAAATCACTGGAACATGTCCACGGTGAAGGTGAGACTTGACTCTGCCACCACCCCTGTTCTGGTCAGAGATAGCTCCTTGTCTGTGTACAACCCTGCCAACACTTAACCTTGTCAGTAAGCTCTCCATGCAGGACAGAGGGCCTGCTCTTGCCAGAGATACTTCAGTAGAGTAACCACATCTTACTGTTCACCTACTGGGCCAGAGTTACCTACCCTGCAGCTCAGATTCCACTTCCCTACCCCCGTGGTCTCCATGGAATGCTTGCAGTCTTCCAGCTGCATGCTGACCAAGCATCCTGGGCTGCTTACCTCCATCCTAACCTGCGAGGTTAGATGAGCTCATGATTATGGAATCCCCAAGGGCTACAGTGTCCCACAGTCACATCAGGTCATAGGGGATCCCACAGATCCCAGTGAGATCCTTTAGAGAACAGGGACAGCATGATACACTGCCCTTGCCCTGCTCTGGCTCACAGATTGCTTGTTCCCCTGCCAACCATCTCTTAGCTGCTCCCAGAGTTTCCCATGAGACATTCATTCTCAAAGCCCAGCTGCTTCCTCAGAATTCAGCTCCTAGACTTTAGGAGTGGTCTGAACATTTCCTACCATGTGTGATCAGTTTTTTCCTGCTAAGGTTTACTTCTAGTTACCCCATGTATCTCCCTCCAAGAGGTACTGAGGAGGCTAAGACTTGTCTTACTAAGGCCTGGAAGCTCTAGGCCTCCAGGAATCTGCCTCCCTCCACTACCTGGGGGTGTGGGGGAGGGAATGACTGCACAAAGATGGAACTCTTAAGACACCATCTATAATGGTGTCTCAGAAACCTAGGTGTCTGGATTCCCTGTATTACTGTCCCTGGAGAGCGCTTTCTCTCTCTCTCTCTCTCTCTCTCTCTCTCACACACACACACACACACACACACACACACACACACCAGGTTTCTAGACAAGAGATTACATCACAGTTACTTTTCTTCTGCGACTCAAGTACCTTTTTGTAGGTGTCTGTGAACATTTCAACACAGGTGACAGGTTTTGTAGTTTTAGCTGATGAAATTAAAACTTCCCAGGCAGTAACTTCTTGACCACCTGCATCTCACTGGTCCCTGGAGTTTGTCTAAGTGATACACTCCATGCAGTCGAAATATGAATAGATATATTTTGCAGTAGGTAGGGCTTCCTTTCTGTTGAGATGCAAAGGTGAACAGTGCCTCGGTGACTAGCAGGCCACCAGAAACTCCCAGATGTCATTGCCCAGCAGTTCCTTTGCTTGGTCTAGCCTGTGGTCCTGGTCCTCTTGGAGTTTCCGCTGGTGGATAGAGCTGGATGCCGAACTGTGATATAGGACCATTAGTTTCTTGTGCATTGCCTGTGTATGATGGCCACAGGGCCCTCTGGACCCAGCAGCTGCCCTAACTGATGATTAATGACAACTGGCTGTTGGGAAAAGAAAGACTAAGGCTTCTCAAACCTGTCTGAAGTGTTCATCTGCCTTCTGGACTCTGATGCAGGCCTGAGCCCCAACATCCACCATGACACCCAGCTTTGATCCTCTCTGACCCAAGTGTTTCTCAAGACCTGGTCCCAAATAGATGACAGCACTGCTTTGGAAGCTTTGTCCCAAGACTGACCCAAACAGCCTGACTAGCAACCCAGCCGCTAGGTGGCTGCGCTGAGCTGCTTTCTTTAAGCCCACTAGAGGGCAGTGTAGTTCCTTATTTAGTGCTGCAGACCACTGGGCATTGAAAAGCCCCGGGAGTCCTGGGGATGGGGGTGGGAGTCTCCCGAGCTGGACAGCCTGGATATTCCTGGAGGGACAACACTTTCAAACAAGATGGAATAGGTAGGTATAGAAAACGGATGTGGGGAGCCAGAGGAACCCCTGGGTGAATGTGTGTTGTTGACATGAGCATGCCAGTGGTGTTTCTGCCTCCAGCACCAAGCAAGCAGACATTGTTCTTTGTGGTTCTGAGTGGCAAGCTCTGAAAGTCCCCCTTCATTTTCCAAGCATCGGCCTGTTGGAACCAGCACAGAGGGGACCAGCATCTAACATTCCTTGTGGGCTACAGAACCTATGGACATGCTCTACTGATGGCTGAGAACAAGATAACATCTAAGACTCAATGTGTTCTCTTGAATATCCCATGGCACCCACACTGAGATGTTAGCCTGGGGTGAGTCCCCACAGACCAGGACCTGCTTGTTATGGATACCCCCATGCCCTACCTCCACCCCTAGAAGACCAGAGCCAAATCTCTGGGGTCAGGGAAAGCATTCCAGGCCTTGATACTCAGGGGGCATCTTATGTACATCTGAATAACAGCCCCCAGAGTCCCTGGGATCGTTGAAGGGCAGGAGGCACCGTAAGTGTGAGAGTGGGCTATCTGGGTGGCAGTTTGCTCCTCGTGGACTGCATGGACACAAAGGGGTTGTCTACAGAGCACTTCCAGTGCACACCCTTTATTCTTTGCGAAAGATGTAGAATTTCGACCCAGACTTGTGGTTGGGAAGAATCAGATGTTAAGAAAGAACTGTCTGACTGAAAGGATCTGTCCGTTTCAATCTGGCTGTGGTTTTGAAAACAGATGAAGCAAAATCTCAGGATCACCTGGAAGCAAACGTGAAGAGCCATGACAGAGCAGGTTTTCCTGTTCTCCCAAGCATGCCTTGCTTCATTTCTGACTCCCTGCTGGCCTTGTGCCACACCTCTGTTCAAGACGGGGTGAAGAGTAAAATCCAACTCTTGGGTTTTCTAGGGGGGCTGAGGAAAGTGCCCGGCCACAGTAGATCATCAGTACACGATGCCTTGGAAAGCCCAGTGGGAGGGGGCCCTAAGTTCACAATACTCCCCAACTTTGATTCTTCCTCCGGTTTCAGAGATAAAAACCATATCCTTGCTGGATCTGGTGATGGCAGCCTTTAATCACAGCACTGTGGAGGCAGAAGCAGGTGGATCTCCATGAGTTCAAGGTCAGCCTGGTCTAAATAGTGAGTTCCCAGAAAACCAGGGACCATCATAAGACCCTATCTCAAACAACAAAATGAAAAGCCAATCCCTTACTGGCACTGGTGATGTTAGAATAGCCCGGGTGCTTTGTCATCACCATGACATTTACTGTTTAACACTGACACCCGCTGCTCACAGCATCACTGCACCAAGAGAGTGTGCACTGGCTCTGCAGTCAGAGGGACAGGCAGGTGAGTGGGGACAGCACACTGCCAGAATGACAGGACCTGAGAAGCTCTGGCTACAGCCCCTTCCAAACACCATTTGGAAGGTTTAAGTCTCTGGTCTTGTGCCAATGAGGAGAATACAAGCAACATATGCCTGTTCACCTCATGAAAGCAGAGACAAAGGGAGCCAAATTAATTCCCAAGATGCCGGAGGATTTTACCTGAATGTCTCACCTAGTGAGGGAATGCTTCAGGGGAGCACTTAGAGATTGAGGAAGATGAGGGATAAGCAGCAGGGCTCTGGAAAGCAGAGTGGGCTTATATGTCAGGTTAGAGCAATGCTTCTCAACCTGTGCGTCATGTCCCACAGGGTCATATGTCAGATAGTCTTCATATCCAATATTTACATTATGATTCATAACTGTAGCAAAATTACAGTTATGAAGTAGCAACAAAAATGATTTTATGGTTGGGGGTTATTACAACATGAGGAACTGTTTAAAGGGGCTCAGCATTAGGGGGCACTGGGAGCCTGGAAGATCTCTGAATATGAAAATAGATCATTTGGCCCAGAAACAGTTTCCTCCATATTTTGCCAAGAAAGCAGTGATCAGGCAGTAGAAGGAACTGCAGATCCTGACCACTCTTGGCTGCTATGTCATCCTGGCGGGCCTCAAATTTACGAATCCTTCATCCTCCATCTCCCAACTGCTGGGATTACAAGGGTATGCCACTATGCCCAGTTTAGAATCTAAAACATTCCTGAGGTGAGTAGATCCTATGGCCTCACCAGAATCTGATCCAAAGGTGAACCAAGAAGAAGGAAAATAGGAAACTGTCAGCTCCAGGTTGGACTCTAATACAAGGCTAGGGGCTCTGAAAACTGCACACTGGGCCCAGAGTACAGCCAAGTTACAGTTGCCCCCCCAGTCAAGATCACATAATTCTAATCTGAAGGTCACTTTACAGTCACCCACACATAACACCTCTGCTAAGTGCATCCAAGACAATCAATGAACTCCCAAAAAGATCAGTGCAGAGGGCTCCAGAAGAGGACTAGACTTTGACAAAGCCACCAAGAAGAGAGCTTTGAAACAAGAGCCGCTCACCTAGCCAGAGCGGTGATACCTGCCTGTGGTTTCAGCACTCAGGAGGCTGAGGCAGGAGGGTGGAGACGTCCTGTCCTGCCTACTGAATAAATAGTGAAACATTGTCTCAAAACAAAACAATGTTTCTCTCACCTAGAGGGATAGGGGCTAGAGGAGGATAGATAGTGTGTGCGTGTACCCGCGGGCGAGAGAGACAGAGAGAGAGAGAGAGAGAGAGAGAGGGAGGGAGGGAGGGAGAGAGATTCTATATCTAGAAATCCTTAGATGAAGTGAAACATCACTCAATGCCCTGAGTTTGATCTCTAGTACCCACATGGTGGAAGGATGACCAATGGCACAAGGGCACACAGAAGTAAGAAAACACGGAAAAAGATGCAGAGTAATAGCTAGTAAAGCTGACCTTCAAGAGTGAAGGTGAAATGAAGGCATTTTCAAATACATGCAGATTGGGAGACTTACTGCTCACCGACAGGACTCAGAAGTAAATACTAGAGAAAAGTCTTAGGCTGAAGAAAGTGGAGCAGATGCTAACTAAATCTACTGCAGGAAGAGTTCCAGATAAGGTGAAGATGTAGGTGTTTGAAACAGATAGGTATGCTTTTCCTCTGACTTCCAAAAGACAAGTTCATATAAAGCAACTACAGTACTGTAGTGTTTTGTTAATTTTGTAAATAGGTTTGCTGTCTATGATGTAATGGCACACAGGAAAGAGGGGCAAGCTGACTTATGGACTTATGGTGGAGCAAATTTTCACATTTTTCCCCAGTGGAGTTTGCATCAAACGTCAGTAAATTATGGTAAAATGCATACTGATACCCAGAGCAGCCACTTTTTAAAAGACTGGTTTTTTTTTTTTTAAATCAACAAGAGTTAAAATGATACTGAAAACATTTATTGAAAACAGTAGACAGACACGTCTAATGAGAAAGGGGTTGGAGGAGAGACAAGAGCTAGTTATACAGGCCCTGAATGGCAAATGTTGGTGACAATATTAAAGTCTACCCCAGCTGAAAGGCATCTCCAATCTGACCAGTATAAAAAGCCAGATCTGGGATGAAGAGATGGCTCAGTGGTTAAGAGCATGAACTGCTCTTCCAGAGGTCCTGAGTTCAATTCCCAGCAACCACATGGTGGCTCACAACCATCTGTAATGGAATCTGATGCCCTCTTCTGGTGTGTCTGAAGAGAGCAACAGTGTACTCATATACATTATATATATATATATATATATATATATATATATATATATATATATATGCCAGATCTGGCGGTGACATTCTGTCTATGAGAGAGTCATTCCTCAGATTCAAAGACACAAATAAAGACAAGCATGATGAAGGAGTATGGGGCCAGCCTAGGCTACGTAATCAGTTTCAGACCAGCCTTGCCTAATAGAATAGGACATTATCTCAAACAAATATGTAATAAAATAAAAATTCACAGACAGGTTGGAAATGAAAAGGAAGAGGAAGGAAAACATGGAAAGAGTAGAACACTACGCCATTGTGGCCTGCGAGGGGAAAGTAGCTAACACACCTGGGGAGAGAGGCTCTCAACTGAGGAGTTGCCTCCATCGGATTGGCCTGTGGCTGTGTGTGTGTGTGTGGTGGTGGTGGTGGTGGTGTGGCATTTTCTTAATTCCTAATTGATACAGCAGATTCCAAGGAATCTTCTCAAGAAAATGAAGGCATGGACATGAAAGTGTTATGTGCCAGGTATCTGCAGCAGCGGTCTTTAGAACCACAGCCTTGAACAATCGAAGCCTCCAACAGCTACAAGACATGTAGACTAAGTGTGCCCAGTCCCTACAGGGAACACTGAGTGACTGATGCCTGCTGCCACATGGAGGGGCTGGAAGAATATTGTGCTAGGACTCCAGTGAGTCTTGGCACTGGAGACTGTATCTCAGCCACCCATTTATGTGACGTAGCCTGTCTCTGGTGGAAAGTAGATCAGCAATGATTTCGTTCAGAGGACAGGACCAGGAATGAGCCGCGGACAGTGAGAGGAGACATTTTCGAGCAAGTAAGTGTTCTGTCACTGAATTTTTAAAATAGTTTCTCAATTTTACAAATTTACTAAAAAGCATCAAGTTTAAACTTTTATTTTTTTTAAAAAGAATCATTTGCATCTATCCATCTGTCAGTTTGGTCACACTTTAGCATCAGAAGGAAGTTTGTACTTTTTTCTGTTGGCTAAATATAATCCATTGAGAAACTAATACTGATAATGTCTTTCCTTAGCACAATGCTGGTAAATTATCATTGAGACAGAAATAAGAATACTGACGCAAAAAAAAAAAAAGAATACTGAGGCTAGGAGGATAGCTCAGTGGGTAAAGTGCTTGTCTGGTAAGCATGAGGACCTGAGTTCAATTCCCAGGACCCACACAATAAAGCTGGGCATGGTGGCACATGCTTGGAATCTCAGTACTGGGGGAGTTCCACACCAGTGAGAGATTGTCCCAAAAGATGGAATGGAGGAAGAGGGGCTGGGAAGACTGCTCAGCGGTCTAGAGTGCTTGATGCTCTCCCGTAGGACTTGGGTTCAGTTCTCTGCACCACACCGCATGACCCACAACCACCTGTAACTCCAAGTCCAAGAATCCCAATGATACTCTCTCCATAAGAGTCATCCCCCAGATGCAATGACACAAATAAAGACAAGCGTGGTGAAAGAATTTGAGGCAAGCCTGGCCTACATAGTCAGTTTCAGACCAGCCTGGTCTATAGAATGAGACTAACCTCTGTGGGCACACCCTCACACACACATATATGTGCTCACGCATGCGCACACACACATACACACACATACACACACACATGCGTGCACACACACAAGGCCCAAGGTTGTCCTCTGACCTCCACAAGCAGATATACACATGTGCCCACCCATACTCACACCAACGAATATACACCCTCACAAGAGTATGCATAAAATAATATTATTATAATCATATAATACTATAATTATATAATAATTATTATTTTATATAAGAGTGTACCAATAATAAATATTGTACTTATTTCTGTCATACTGGATTTTTAAGTGAAGATGACATAAAGACATTTCAGAATAAACCTCAGTTGAGTGTATTGGTAGCCTGAAGTTAGCTTGCTGTAACTGCCACAGAGAGTGCCGGACCCAGAGAAGATCCAGATGGAAACAGCAAGCAATGACAAGAGCCAGAAGGCAAATGGATGGTGAATGAAATAGCAAAGGCAATTTATCTTTCCTTAATTTCCCTAGAAGGCGATTCACTGTTCAGACCAATAACAGTAATAATATATTGTAAGAATCAAATCAATTAGGGAAGCACATTTATAACAGATAAGAGAAGGGGTGATTGTGTGGTAAGAAATCCTTGTGTTTTCAGAAGGTACTTAGCTTCATTGAATCCCTGAATCAGCCGCTCCCCCTGCAAAGACGAAGATGTATATAGAACATATAGAAATCAAAGAACACAATGTACTTCATAAATAAGAGAAAGGGATGGGCCAGGGTGAAAGAAAATGGAGACATGTAAGTCAGCCAGCAGGAGATGGTGGACCACTCCAGCATAGCTGTACTTCCTCGAATGAAAGCTGGTTCAGACTCCATGTCAAGGGCAGCAAAACAAGACCCGGCTCTACTCTCTGTACAACAGTGACTCTTTAAATATAAAGATACAGGCAAAGGTGGAGATGAAGCTGGCTCAGCAGTTAAGAGCATTGGTTGCTCTTGAGGAGGACCCTGGTCCAGTCCTCAGCATCCACAACAAGCCGCTGTGACTGTAGTTCCAAAGGGTCTGAGCTCTGTTTTGGCACACGTGGTGCACATATATACATGCAGATACTCACTTATACATATAAAAGAAGTATCTATATAGATGGATAGATAGATAAATAGATACATACATATATACACATGTATGTGTGTGTATAAGTTAAAACAAAACATACAAACACTAATTACGTCTTGTATGCCCAAATGAACACCAATAAAACAGATTTAGAACAAGAACTGTTGTCACCAGAGTTGAATCTGGAATCTTCATTTTTTCCTTGCTCATTATTGAAAGAGAAAAACAAAGCACTCCACTTACTTCTTCCTTGGTGTTTTATGGGAAATTGGTCATGTGAGACAAAACCCACTACAAGGCCTCACATAGCCCCTCCTGCATTCCTCCCTACATCCAAGACTCAATGTCCCCAAACCAGGGGAGCTGCATGATCCGTGGCTGGCAAGATGACGTCTCCTGAGAATCAGAATGAAGTTTCCTCCCGGGGAAGACAGAGCCCCAGTCACATCCATCCAACTTTATCCCTTGCCTGGCTCCTCCGTCGGAATCAGCCACAGTCACACTGACTGGTGTGGTCCAGGTGTGGTGCATCTTGCACTTTAGTAGGTCTCCGTGGGTACTACCCACCCAAAGCCACATAGTTTCTTCAAATGGCTATTGTGTTCTGGGTCACGCTAATCCTAAAGGCATACTGTGCCAGCAGCAATAAAGGGACCTTGGACCAGGCTCTGCTTCTCAGGGACCTTTGAGCATGGTGAAGGCACTGGGACAGCCATTATAAAGTTTCACTGAGACTACTCCATGCAGGTAGAGACACATTGGCCGCTGGACTTTCTGCCTACCTAGGAGAAATGCATAAAGGTTTTGGGATATCAGTTTTGTGGACAATGACTAAGAAGCCCTTGATCCAACATTAATGGGTAGGGATGTGGCTCAGTGGGTAGAGTGTTTGCCTAATACTTGTAAGATTAAAACTGATGCATGCCTATAATCTCAGCACTTCAGACGGAGGAAGCAGGAGGATCAAAAGTTCAAGGGCATCCTCAGCTCCATGGTGATTGACCTACTTTGGCTTTTGCTGTGTAATAAAACACTGGGCAAAAACAACCTGAAGAGGAAATGACTTCATTTCCGCTTCCAGTCCATCAGTCAAGGGAAGCCAGAGCAGGAGCTTCCCATAGCAAACTTGAGCACAAACTGAACCAGCAGAAACCAAGACCCCAGAGGAATCCTGTTTACTGACTTGCTTCCCCTGACTTGCTCAGCCACCTTTCTTAAATAGTCCAGACCCAAGTGCCCAATGATGGCACTCACACTGGGCTAGGCCTTCCTCTACCAATTATCAATCAAGAAAGCACCCTACAGACATGCTCAAGGCCAGCCTGGTGGCGACAATTCCTTAATTGAGATGCCTCTATGCAGAGTAGTCCCTTTTCTATCGCTGTGATAAAACACCAATGATCAAGGCAGCTTATAGAAGAAAGGGTTTATTTTACAATTCCAGGGAGATGTGAGTCCATCACCTTCACAGCAGCAAGTAGGCACGGCTGGACCAGCAAGCCACCGGTTCCTATCTTAAACCAGACATGAGCCAGAGAGAGTGAACTAGAAATGATACAAGGTTTCTGAAATCTCAAAGCCTGCCCCCAGACTTGAACTTCCTCTAGCAAGACCACACTGTCAGCAAGCCTACCACCAACTGGGAGGAAGTATCCCAGCATCAGAGCCTATGGGGGACGTTATCCTTTAAGCCACAATTCGAGGAACCTCTCCCTCCACATGTGTCAAGGTGACATGAACAACTAACAACCCTGTCTCAGAACAACAACAACAGCAACAACAAAAACCACCAAACAACCACCACCACAACAAAAACCTTTAATGGAAACCCAATTCGAGATTAAACTACTGGAGAGCTAGGGCTGTAGTTCAGTTCAGTGGTAGAACACATATCTAGCATGCACAAAACCTCTTCAAGACTCACACACAATTACTAGAAATAGACCAGAGGCCATTAATACAAAGCTTGAAATCAATAATTCTTTATTTTGGCTTAAAACAGACATTTTAGGGAAGGTGCAAGCTTACAAAAAGCAGCCTTTAGAAAATGCATCTGTAATAGCCTTAAGGGTGGAAAGGGGAGAACCCTTAGGCAAGATTAGGGGAGGTTTGGTGTGGAAATTGTGGCCTCCAGGGATCCTACCAAAGCCGGATGAGAAAGGATGGGCAAGGAGAACAAAGTATCAAGCCTGTGAGAGGCCATTGCCGGGAGGAGAGCAATTGGAGGCCTTGGGGTGGGGGTGGGAAAGACAGAGTGTGGATCCTGTGGAGCTTGAAACCAGCTATAATAAGCCAGTTCAAAAATGGACGCCTCTTGAGAGGCATTTGAAGAAACACGAAAGTCAAAGAGATCCTTTAAAACAGTTTGAAAGGTGCCAAATGTACATGAAATTAGCTGATGCTGGGCTTATGTAAAGTCTGAAGGAGGCTCTGCTGGGGGTGGGTAACGGCTCTAGCAAGAACTTCAAGTCCTTTTTGGATGCAAGAAAAAGCACTGAATGCTCACCAGATACCCAGTGGAGAGAGAACTTACCCTTTAATTCTGAAGGAAACGGATTCCAAAGCAGATGGTAAGATTAACCATGCCGGACACTCAGAGGACACAAGCCAACATTCTGTCAGGAAAACTCAGACGAAGCATTGGCTGTTACTGAAGCCATCCTGCTTCCTGTGAGAGAAGAAACTCATGCTGACGAACTGAGAAGCCAGGTGGGTTGTAAGAAACCTTGGTCATTTAAGAATAGTTACACCTTGGTCATTTAAGAATAGTTACATGATAGACTAAATAAGTAAGTAAAATAATTTAAAATTTAATAATTTAATAATTTCAAAAGAAGGGCTGGTGTGAGGGCTAAAGTTATGTTTTAAGTTTAAACTAACAGTGCTTAAGAGATCTAGAAAACAACAATGCCTTCTAACCTGTAAGTTCCACTTGCTCACGGACAATAATTCCCTAGAATGCTGGGGGGTCTTGTTCATATAAGACAAACAAGCCACGATTTTTTACTTCTATAAACAAGGTTGGTTGGCCCAACTGCACAAAACTGATCACACATAGGGTGGGAGCTACATAGCCGGGGAAGTACGTCAGAATGCATGCTTGCCCTCGATTGAACAAAGGCAGGAAGACTATATGGGGTTTGCCTTTATAAGCTCCTGACTAACCCTTATTCCTGGCCATTCTCTGGTGAATCCCAGGTATGGGCCTATCCATTGTCCTTGCCAGTATTTAATAAAGCTTGTTTTCAAAAACTGTGGTAGTGGTCTTATTCTCACCTGGTGGGCTCAACGCTGAAGAGACAACTCAGTTGGTAAAATGTTGGCTGTGCAATCATGAAGACATGAATTCAATTCCCAGAACTCACATAAAAAGCCAGATGTAGTAGAACATGTCATCTCTGAGCTGGGGAGGCAGAGACAGGAGGATCCCTGGGGCTTAAATGGCCAACCTAGCTTGGGTGGCAAGTTCCAGGCCAAGTGAAAGATTGTGTCACAAAAACGAGGTGGACAGCACCTAGCGAATAATACCCAAGGTTGACCTCTGACCTTCACATACACAAAGGAGGGGTTGGAGGAGGAAAGAAGGAAAAGATTAAGAGTGCTTGCATCCCAGATGCTGCAAATGGTCTCTGGGCAGAAGCCAGTTAGGTTGCCAGGTTGAACACTGGTGCCCAATTAAAAATGGACAAACTTATACTAAAAAGTTTTTGTTGTGTATACGAAATTCAAGTTTCTCTACGCGTTACCTCAGGGAGCAGCTGAGATCTTGAGTCCTCTGGAGAACTTTGAGAGACTGTCTTGATTAAGTTAGCTGATGTGGGAGGGTCCAGCTTCATCGTGGGTGGGGTTCCAGAACCCTGACCAGGGACAGCAAAGGTATGAAAAAAGGACAGACACAGAGAACACACGAGATGAAGCTAGGATTAGATGGGGTTCTACTGCTCTTACGTACAGCACAGCAAGGGGGGGAGTCTCTGTAGGAGGTCTCTTCTGGGTGGAGAAAGCCACAGTCACTAGTTTTCTCACACTGACCCATCAACACCCATGTCCAACTGCAGAGAAAAGCTTCTCTATTCTACTTCAGCCTCACCTATCTACATAGTAGCTTTGCCAATGCCCCACCCTGGGTCAATTGGTCTTGGAGTCCTTGACAGGTCATGCCCAGGTCCAAATATACACTCAACAGTGCTAGAGAGATGGCTCAGCGGTTAGCACTGGCTGCTTTTCCAGAGGACCTGGGTTCAATTCCCAGCACCCACATGGAAGCTCACACCTGTGTGTAACTCCAGTTCCAAGGTTTCCAACACCTTCACACAGATATACATGCAGGCAAAACTCCAATAAACATAATATAAATACACACACATATCATATATATTGTATTATATATAGTTACATATAGTATATACATATATTATATACATGTCATATATGTCATATATATGATATGTGTATGTATATACACACTTATGCAGGACTTCACTCCCTCAGGGCATCCTCTCCTCCCAACACACATCTCCAAATGCTAGCTCCTTCCTCTGCTTCCCACTTTGGTACATCTTCTCAGAAAGGTCTATCCAACCACAGCTACCAATGGCACTACCCCCAGCTCTCCAGTCTCTGTCACTCTTTTCTGTCCTCTAGGCACTGAGCACTCTCAGAATCAGTTGTTTATGTGCTTATCCCTGTCTCTTTTATCGAAACACAAATGTAAGGGAGGGATGGGACACTCATATGTTACAGCTCACATCCAAATGCCATTGCCTGACCAGCAAGATGCACCAGGCCAACAGGTATTGGATGGACAGGGAAACTTCCCACAGATCTAAGAGTAGATTTCGCCTCAATGTAACCTTTGAACATTCATCTTCAAAGTTGTAGTTACTTTTATCTGAATCCAAAGTCTTGACAAGCATAGAGCGTCCCTCACAGAGAGTAGCTCTAGCATCTAAGCAAGGAAGGAGAACCCAGAGGGAGACAAAGTAGAACTGAAGGTTAGCACAGGCTAGGCCCCAGAGGTGCTAAAAGGAGTGATGCTCATTGTGGTGGTTTGAATATGTTTGGCCCAGAGAGTGGCACTATTGGGGGTGTGGCCTTGTTAGAGTGGGTGTGGCCTTGTTAGAGTGGGTGTGGCTTTGTTGGAGGAAATGTGTCACTTTAGGAATGGGCTTTAAGACCTTCCTCTTAGCTGCCTGAATACAGTCTGCTCCTAGCTTCCTTTGGATGAAGATGTAGAACTCTCAGCTCCTCTGGTGCCATGCCTGCCTAGATGCTGCTGTTCTTCCTGCCATGATGCTAATGGACTAAACCTGTAAGCCAGCCCCAATTAACTGTTGTCCTTATAAGAGTTGCCTTGGGCTGGGCAGTGGTGGCGCACGCCTTTAATCCCAGCACTTGGAAGGCAAGGCAGGCAGATTCCTGAGTTTGAGGCCATCCTGGTCTACAGAGTGAGTTCCAGGACAGCCAGGGCTATACAGAGAAACCCTGTCTCGAAAAAAAAAAACAAAACAAAACAAACAAAAACAAAAAACAAAACCAACAACAACAAAAAAGAGTTGCCTTGGTCATGGTTTCTCTTCACAGCAATAAAACCCTAAGATACCCATTAATCACAGGCAAGTCTAGCAGGTACCCACGTGCTGTCTAGACGCTCCAAGAGGCTGTCCAGGTCTCTTGCTGCCTGCCCTATTCATTGTCAGAAAAGGTGTCTTCACTGTCCAGGTGCCCTGATAAATTACAAAGGACAATGATAATGATGATGTATTGTAATAACAAAAACAGAAGAACAGAAAGATTTATTTTGGCTCATGGTTTCTCAAGCTTCAACCCACAGTCACTGGGACCCATGTGCATGGGCAAAACATCATGACAACGAGGGTCCTAAACAAAACTGCTTACTTCTTGGTCGGAGGAAACAGGAAGAAGGATACAGGACCTGAGGAGCCACAGAGTACAAGCCCCAAGTGACCTATCACCTCCATCCAGGCTCTACCTCCTACCTCTCAGCACTTCTTGATAATGACATCTGGATCCCCTGATTATATAGATTAAGCTGTTGGTTACACTAGAGCCCTTGTGATCTGGTTCCTTCTGGAAGCATCATAGGCATAGCCAGAGCTACAACAAAAACTTATCTAATATCTTAGGCACTTTTTAAGGCAAAACTAGCCACCAGTAGACACACACACACACACACACACCTGCGCATGCAAGTGCACGCCTTGACAAAGATAAACCATGTCTCTAGATAAGAAAATTGCAAAATGTCAATTGTCCCCTGAATTAAGCCAAATTCATAACCGGCCTGGGCTGCATAATGAGTTCCCCTTTGTAGTGAGCATCCGCCATGGCTGTGAGGGGGTTCCTTGAAAGCGGTGGGGAGATGGCAGCGAACATTCAGGATGAAGCCTCTGTTTTAGGGGCTTACGTTCCACAGACACAGATCCTGGAGAGAGAGACAGGTAACCAAATCAATAAATTAACACATTTGAGGAAAGAGTGCTGGAAGGAAAAAGTCTCCCTGGGGATGGCTTTTGTTCAAAAGCCAGAAAGACAGATTCCTCTGTGACCTGACAGACCCAGATCTGGGAAAGAGTGCCCTCGGCTGCCAGTGCAATGCCTAAGCAGGACAGGACAGGAGGGACCGGTGTGTGCAGGAAGTGAGAGGTGTGGAAGAAGGTTGGGGTCAGCAGGGCCTGACTGGACAGTACAGGGTTCAGAACCTTCCGGCTGGGGCTGAAGATTTATTCTGAAGAAAATGAAAAGGCAGAGTAAGATTTAGGCAGAGGTAAGGCCTGACCTGGGCTAATTTATGGTTTACTATTAATTGACCAATTTTTGTGTTCATGTGGGTAAGTACATGTTTGTATGTGCATGTGGCGGTCAAAAGACAACCTTGGCTGCCGAGGTCATGTACCTTTCTGATTAAGGCAAAGTCTCTCATTAGAAGAAGTAGCTGGACTCTGCCAGCCAGGCTAGGCCGCCACTGAGCCTTCTGGGCTCTGCTGGTCTCTACCTCCCACCTTGTCACTCTGAACTGACAAGACTCTGTCATCTGCCCAGTTCTTTACATGGGTGCCGGGGGATCCAGACTCAGGTCTTCATGCTCAGTGAGGTGAACACTCGATTGACTGAGGTATCAGTCAGCACTGAATTACATTTTAAATTGAGCCCCGGCTTCAAGGAGGACTGGTTTGGGGTCAGGGTGTGATCCAAGGGATGATCCAAGAGAGGTGATGGAGGCAGACCAAGTTGTGAGAAGCGAGCAGTCTGATCTGACGAAAGGGGCAGGGTCCAGGAAACACTTGGAGATTCGGCAGAGGGTGTGAGACAGAGGCAGCAAGAATGATGTCAAGGTTTGGGTCTCAAATGTTAGAGCAGCAGTGGCCCGTGAAATGGGGAAAGTGGGGACAGGAGCAGTGTGGAGAAAGAAATGCTTCAATGGAAGAAGTGTGGAGCGAGTCATCTGAAGAACACGCCATCAGCACCAGTCAGATATTTCACAAGGCATGTGCTGTATTGACGTCTCTGGAACATTTGCTGTGCTGGCTTCTGCTTTCTGTTTAGCCATCAGCTTAAATTTTTTTCTACCCCTCTCCTTCTTACCCTGAACCCACATCCTCAGCCTCAAGGCCTACTGGATTTCAAGATAACAGCCCTGGCAGGAAAGAGATTTCTGTCAGCTTGCTTCCAACCTCCTGGTTTGAGCTTTAAGAACTCTTGGCTTACGTTCTTCCTCGTGGACCTCAGGAGAGCCCAGGTTACCTCTCCCACATGCTCTCTAACCTCACTGTGTGTGCACACATGCTATGTCTAGGTGGGTACTGTACATCCCAGGACCTATAAAAAATACAATCTTCATTCCCATCTTGCATTGCTCCTCATCATGAAAAGGAGGTCTCTCCATCTTGAAGATCCTAATTTAAAACCTAGGCCATCTAAAACAGTGGGCCCATGAGCAGCAATTTGAATCTTAGGAGACCAGCAGGCTAGGAAAAAAGGGCTATGACGGGTTTGGAGACATCTCCACGGCTGCTCTGCTTGTCAGAGAAAGCATTTGGGAAAGCGTAGATGCTTCTCGGTGCAACAAAATACAGCGTTTCAAGAGACAGAAGCCTGAGCACCCATTAAAATAGAATCCACATTTGATGACACAGAAAGTATTCAGAACATCTTGTTAAGTGACAAAAGCAGATGGAAGCACTTAGCCAGGCCAGGTACATGCCTTTAATCCTAACACTCAGGAGGCTGAGTCCGGAAGATTATGGTTCTGAGGTAGCAGGAAAAAAAAAATAAAAATAAAAGTGTGGGTGGGGAGAGAAGAAAGGAATGATGGGAAGGAGGGGATGAAAGAAGAAACTGTACGGTTTCTTTTATAAAGTTTCTTTCAACTAAGTGGGCATAGAAGTGTAAATACCCAGCAACTGCACAGCACGGCTGCTGACAGAAGTTATCCTTGAGAGTAATGCAATACATTGACTGTGTAGGCCCCTCTGAACACCTGCATTCTATGCTACAGTCCTGTTCTCTAGGACCTCCGAATGTCCTAGAACAAAGGTTATTAGATATGTCCTTATTTAAAATGTGGTCATCAGAGAGGGCCTGAACCCAGCCTGAGGTTCTTAAGAAGATGAGAAAGCGTGTTGCAGACTCACACAGGGAAGAGGGAAGACGGAGGTGAGGGGTTCACACCAACACTATGGACTCACAGTAGGGCTGCAGCCTCTGAGAGAAAGGCCTGGGGGAGTCTCCCCAAGAGGCATTCGAAGGACCTACCCTGCTTACACCACACTCCAGAATGGAGACAGACTCTTGTCTGCGAATTCATGGCCTTCTCCTTGTAACAGCTTAGCAAGCTGAGCTGACTTTCCACACAACCCGAAAAGCCTCTTTTACACACACATTGAGTTTATCCACAGAAAAAGAAATTGTTTCCATTTTAGATATCATTTTTAATTTAAAGTTGACTCCTTTGATCTCACTTAAGGAAACAAGCAAAACAACAATACAAAAGAAAAAAAAACACTCATTACTTGCTTCAAAATGTATTTTGCATTTCCGTACCTATGGGTGATATTTTTGTTTTCTGAGCAATATCTAAAAATTGTAAGTGTTCTTTTTTTTTAATGTTTCAAATTGGAAAAGAAAATCCACGGCACTACTGGGGTGGGGGGCATAGGAAGGAAATTACAGTGGCAGCAGTGGGGGTGGGTTTTTCCAGGATGCCCTCTGGGGAGGCTCGTACACAGTGATGTTGTCTACAATAAGAAAACTGGAAGCTGTCCAGACACCTACACAGGATGTTATTTGGATTATTATTCCTCCAAATTCTATGCTGTTTATTTTTTAATTTTCTTTCTTTCTTTGTAAAATATTTTATTATATTTTTTGTTTGTTTGTTTGTGAGGGAGGCACAGGGTGTGCAGATGCCATGGTGCACACGTGGAGTCAGAGGACAGCTTGCTTGCAGTCAGTTCTCTCCTTCCACCACGTGGATTCTGGGGATTAAACTCAGCTCATCAGCCTGGGTACCGGGCACCTTTACCTGCTGAGCCATCTCTTAATGTTCCTAATTATTTTGTTAATACTAATACTACTATCTCATGAAATAAGATGTTTTCTTCGAACTGTAAACAAAATAGAACCAAAAAAAATTAGATTTTTTAGGCAGAACTGAAGTAAAACAGAAAAAAAAACCCAAACTGGTTTTAAATAAATAAGGAAATGTATATAATCTGTAAATAACTGACACTTTAAATATTTTTTCATTAAAAATGAAAGTATAGCTGGATTTCTTTGATCCCAGGAGAGGCAGGCGAGTCTTTGTGAGTTCAAGGCCAGCCTGAACTTAACTCTACAGAGTGAGTTCCAGGATAGCCAGGGCTACACAGAGAAACCCTGTCTCGAAAACAATAACAATAAAACAAAACACAGCGAAGTAGTGTGATACCACAGATAAGGGTGTTTGTTTGCTGGTGATATGGGCTCACATCCAAGGTTTGTACATGCTAGGTTGTCACTGAGTTGTCTGGCTGCCTCTGGACTCACTCTGTAGGACAGGGAGGCTTGAACTTTCAGTTCTCCCTCAGCCTCCCATAACAAAGTTACATTTTAACCGTTCAAATTGAAGCGCATGTTTCGACTCACCCTATTTCTGACCTTTTGCTTACTCACCCCTCCTTAGGCAACCTGGTGCTCCCTGCTCCCGGGAAGCCCCACTGCAAGGATGCAGATTTAGACCTCATACCCAAGCCCAAGGCTCAAATAACCTTCCCAACTCAGCCTCTCGGGTGGTAGAACTACAGGGACCCCAGTATGCCTAAAAGGCGTTTTAAATTATGTCACTCCCTGTTGATAAGGATGTGGAGTAACTGGTTCTCTCAACTATGGTGATAAGCTAAAATAACAGCAATAAGAAAGATTTCTGAGGGTGAATGTGGTAACACTTATTAAAAAGCCTGTGATGGGCCTTGAGTTTCCCAGGATTCAGTGAGTAGCCTCTGGCCACGCTTGAATAACTGTGTGTTCAACCTCTCACCTACTGGATCCATCTCCACGTGGGCAAGAAAGCACGGAGCCCTCAGGCTTTCTCCATTCTGCCTTCTGGCTGGTCCTTCACTATGGCCAGACATGCTTCTCTGCCTTCGGGGTGTAGTAAAAGTGAACACACACACACACACACACACACACACAGATCTAGAGTAGAATAGGGTATTCTCCTCCTGTTGAATTTCTCGAGCAGATGACATTCATAGTTTTTTAACCACGTTAGGTAACCAGTTCTCAGGCTCCAGAGAGTGTAGCGTGGGCATTCTGGCAGAGGGAAAGGCAAGCACCAGGGTGGGGGTGGGGGGTCACAATGACACAGACAACTCAGAGACATCTTACAGAGGAAAGGACCAAGATATTGACCCAAGTTCCTTGACCTTGGAGCTATTGACATTTTAGATGGAATGATTCTTTGCTCTGGGACTGTCCTGCACATTATGGGGTGCTCGGCAGTGTCCTTGGCGTCTACCTGTGAGAGGCAAGTAGTTCATTCTACACCCTAGCTGAGATAACGGAAATGTCTAAATATCGCCAAGTTCTCTCTCTCTCTCTCTCTCTCTCTCTCTCTCTCTCTCTCTCACACACACACACACACACACACACACACACACACACACACACACACATTATAGACCCAATTCTACTAAAAAACAAACTGTGCAAACACAGGCTGATGGGGAGAGAAAGAGTTAAAAGTATTGGAGAGGGCTGTAGATGTAGCTAGGTGGGGAAAGTATTTGCCTGGCCTGCAGGAGATTCAGAGTTCCATCCCCAGCATCACAAAAACCTGGGATTTGTGGCACACGCCTGCCATCCTAACATTCAAGTGGTAGAGAAGCCAGAGGATCAAAAGTTCAAGGTCTGGTTTGAGAAGATAACTCAGTGTTTAAGAGCACCAGCTTCAGCCTGGCGGTGGTGGCGCACGCCTTTAATCCCAGCACTTGGGAGGCAGAGGCAGGCGGATTTCTGAGTTCGAGGCCAGCCTGGTCTACAGAGTGAGTTCCAGGACAGCCAGGGCTACACAGAGAAACCCTGTCTCGAAAAAAACTAAAAAAAAAAAAAAAAAAAAAAAACCACCAGCCTCTCCTCCAGAGGAAGGAAGTACAATTCCCAGAACCTTCATGGCGGCTCCCAGCATCTTTAACTCCAATTCCAGGGGATACGGTGCCCTTCTTTGGACTCTTCAGGCACAGACATACACAAGAAAAGCACCCACATACTCTTTTTTTTTTTTTTTTGTTTTTTCGAGACAGGGTTTCTCTGTGTACCCCTGGCTGTCCTGGAACTCACTCTGTAGATCAGGCTAGCCTCGAACTCTCGAACTCAGAGATCCACCTACCTCTGCCTCTCAAGTTCTGGGATTAAAGGCATGCGTCACCACTGCTCGGCTACCCATATACTCCATATACATAAAATAGTAAACATTTTTAAAAATGTTTTGAGTTCATGATAATTCTATGCTATTTAGCAAGTTCGAAAGCAGATTGGCCACATGCAACACGCCCCCCTCCCTCTCATTTTAATTGGAAAATAATGAGGTATTATAAACAGTTCTATTATGGGTTTTATTATAATTGCTATTTTCCCCCTTTCTCATGCCTTTCAAGATGAATACCTACTATGTTAAATCGTTGGATTACAAAGCCACTTCTCCCCTGTCAGTCTTTCAAACCTGAGATGCATGGTGTTTTGGGAAGACACCTGCCTAAGGCTCCTCCCTGTTCCCAGACTATGTCTCTATTCCCAGCGGGGCTGCTGGTTTTCTTTGGCATTTGTCAGAATTTTGTGACCAAATGTATCTTTGCCTAAAATTAATTGACACACTAGTAGAATGAGCTGTTCCTTTAATCTGAGAGAGGCGTCCAACTAAATGGCTTGCCTGTTGAGAGCCATTTGGGGGAGATAATTGCCTGGGAACGTTTTTCAGTAGTTTCCTTGATTATAGGTTATTATGATTTTCTAATTCTTCTCTAGTCCATCTTGGCCATTTATACTTTTCAGAAAAAAAAATCCATTCATTTTACAATGTTTATACTTACTAGAAAGGATTATATGTAAAAAGACTTTATATTTTGTATCATCTACCATACCATGGTTTAACACCATGGAGAAAATGTAGATTCTCCTTGGATCTACATTTTCTCATTATTAATTATATTTTCTAAAGATTATCTGTTTTTTGTTGATTCTTTCAAAAGTACCCGCATCTTCAATATACTTATGAGTTCTTCCAGCTTTCCATTGTTTCTTGTCTGTTTTGCTTTGTTGTTGCTGTTTTTTTTTTATCATTATAACAAAATACCAGAGGCAGGCTAGTGTGATAAAGAAGGCTTATCAAGCTCATTATCTTGGAGGATAATGGGCATGGCACTGATATTACTCATGGTGAGGGCTCTCTAGGTGCCTCCGCATCTTGTAAAACTTCAAAGCCAGAGAGGCCAAGGAGAGCCAGGCTCAGGCTTCCTTGACAGCCTTCTTATGAGGTAGGATGAGGATCCTACAAGAAACATCTAAATTCCTCTGAGAGCAATTTCCCCAATTAGGACCTAAATACCTCCCACCACGTCTCACCTCCTAAAAGTTCTACCCTGCAACACTGTCATACTGAGGACCAGACCCCAGCGTATGAACCTTTAAACTGCAGCTACACTGTATCAACCACATTCCTGCAGGGTACAAGGCTACCATTATATATAGGTATATGTATATGTGTGTGTGTGTGTGATATATATATATATATATATATGTTTTCAGGTGTCTATCACTAGTTCCATGAACTTGGAAAGTCCGACAGTGCTTTATCTTCTCAGCTTTCCTACTCACACTGTTACACTGTTGCTTTGGTTGTCTCAGCATCTCCAGCCATTAATACTTTTGTATTAGTCAGGGTTATGTAAAGGAATAGAACTGATATATATATATATATATATATATATATATATATATATATATATCAGTTTTTATGTATGTATGTATGTATATCATATGCATATATATGTGTATGTATATGTTATATATTTATGTTGTATGTATATACATGTATCATATATAATGGAGGATATATATCATAATATATTAATATATATGATTTATTAGAATGGCTTACAGGCTGTAGTTCAGTGAGTCCAACAAAGGGCTTTCTACCAGTCTGAGAATCCAGTTGTTGTTCAGTTCATAAGGCTGTCTTTCTCAGCTGGTCTCCAATATATGACAGAATCCCAAAGAAGCAGGCTCTAATGCCAGTAAAGGAGTGGACTTTCCAGTTGGAGTGAAGGCAAGCAAGGGAAGTTTCCGTTATCCATGCCCTTTATATATAGGCTGCCTGAAGAAGGTATGGTCCAGATTAAAGGTAGATTTTCTGCATCAAAACATTAGGATTTAAAGTGGGTCTTCCCACTTCTTATGATTTAATTAAGACAATCAAACCCCTCCCAGGCGTACCCAGCCACTTGGGTTTTAGTTAATCTCAGATGCAGTCAGGTTGACAACCAAGAACATCCATCACAACTTCCTTTTTTTTTTTTCACAGTACTTGCCAACTGTAGTGTATGACTTTTCAAGACAGACTTTCCACCCCCCCCCCCGCCTCCAATCTTTTAGGGTTTTGATCACATCTGCTTTACTTTGAGAGAGAGCTGGCAAGTTTATATTCTTCCCTTCCAAGAATGTGGTATTTCTCTACTCACTTGCATTAGAAACACTTGGTGGAATTTTGTGCTTTTTAAAAATTTGGCTTACAGAATTTATTCTTTAATCTGAGGAGCTGATTCAGTGGGTAAGAGAGCTTGCTGAGAATGCTTGAAGACCTGAGTGCAGATCTGCAGAACACAAGTAAAATGCTGCGTGTGTTTGTAAACCCAGCATTTAGATGGAGGAGGGAACAGAGGCACACACACACACACACACACACACACACACACACACACTCACACACACACTTATTTTTTTTGCTGTTTCAAAAAGCTTTACACACACATTTTTTTTTAAAGATTTATTTATTTATTTTATTTATGAGTACACTGTCGCTGTCTTCGGACACACCAGAAGAGGGCATCCAATCTCATTACGGATGGTTGTGAGCCACCATGTGGTTGCTGGGATTTGAACTCACGACCTCTGGAAGAGCAGTCAGTGCTCTTAACTGCTGAGCCATCTCTCCAGCCCTACACACACATTTATTAATAAAATAAAATAAAATCGAAGAAATGTTACATTATAGTCATCATTGCAAAGGTAACAAACTGTTTGCCTGTGATTTTTCCAGCTTCCTGGTACTGAAGGTATTTGCCAGCACAGTGGTGGCAGTGTCCCCTGCCACTGCTGCAAGCCAGCCTTCTGATGAGGTTAAGAAGTTGTGTGAAGAGGACCTTGTGTCAGGATTGGTGCGAGGAGAGTTCTGATGTATCTCCAGACAGCCACCATATCCCCTTTCCTAAAGCCTTGTCACTAAACTAGTTCAGAGTCACACAGCTCCCTTTGCAGATTATCCCAGAGTCCAGATGGCAAATGAAAAGTTAGAGCTGCCTAGTTTTTCAGCCAGGGACTGAAAACCTGCCCAGAACACAGTCATCTGTCAATAAATTGAATGCTACATATCACAAAGTGAGAGGTTTCCAAGAAAGTGCCCCAAAGTGACTTGTCCAGGTATTGATAACAACTGGGGCCAGAATGCCTGTGATGACATTTCTGTGGTAGCATCACCCCAACCATCTCCCTGTTCTGGCATCTAGAAACAAATTGTGGAACACACTAGAATATTACACAATGAAAATGACCTAGCTTACAATCCTACCTGGGGAAAGACTCCTACAACCCTAGTGTTCAGGATCCAAATGCACACACAAAAATTACACACCATGGGATTCATGTGTTGAAGTGTGTGTGTGTGTGCCCGTGTGCACATATGCTCGCATATTTAATAATCAAGGCTGATAATGTGCATGCAGGAAATGAGCACAGTGGTTATATTTGGGTCATAAGTTGTGACAGAAAGAAAAATGATGGTCTGTGGGTCTGTTAATGTTTTCCTGTCTCTTGGTCAGGTACCTTGCTTAAATGGCCCTAGGAAACTCAGAAAGCCACACACAGGAACAGAAACATCTGGAAAAGGCATCACTAGTGAATGTAAGCTCACTAGTGTGAACTTACTCAAATTACAGCGGTGCCTGTGACAAACTGGAGAGGAGTAGGGTCTTGTTTACTGAGGATTCTCTGCAAAACAGACACTAGAAGTGGGCAGCTGTGTCATCACAACCTCTTTCTGGGACAACCCTGAAAGACATCAGGGAAGAGAAACCGTCACAGTGGGCAGAACTTCAGGCAGTACACTCAGTCGTACATTTTGTTTGGGAAGAGAAATGTCCAGATATGTGATTGTTCACCGACTCACGGGCTGTAGTCAGTGGACTGTCTGGATGGCGAGGGACTTGGGAAGCGCATGATGGAAAGTTAGTGAGAAAAACATCTGGGGAAGAAGTATTGGGCTACAAAAAGGCAAAGGATGTGAAATACTTGTGCACTAGGTAATGTGCCATCAAAAGGTGGCTTCAGTAGAGGAATTCAGTGCTCCAGTAGACAGACGACCTCTTCTGTGGACAGTCAGCCTCTTTCCCCAGTCATCCCTGTCATCGTCCAATGGGCCTATGAACAAAGC
The DNA here is from genome assembly GCF_004785775.1 of Grammomys surdaster. NCBI lineage: Eukaryota > Metazoa > Chordata > Mammalia > Rodentia > Muridae > Grammomys > Grammomys surdaster. Next base: position 1,546,428 of record NW_021620672.1, read on the forward strand.
AGCCATGGTGATAGAGATGGAGATTATACATGGACTGGCAGTATGGACTTCCACTCATCAAAGCAACCTGGCTACAGTGCAGCTGAGTGCCAGATCCGCCACACCAGCAGTGACCAGCACTGACTACCATTCCCTGGGTTGGCCAGCCAGCACCCTGGTGACAGATTGACTACATTGGACCATTTCCTTCATAGAAAGCGTAATGCTTAGTCCTTACCAGAGTAGATGCTTCCTCTGGGTATGGATTTGCTTTTCCTGCATGTGATGCAGCTCTCCACTCTCTCAATTCCTGCAGGCCTTAGCACCATTTACACATACCATTTATACACTGCCTTGAGCTATGTATCTCCTGGACTGCCTGGTTCATACAAGATCTAAACCAAGATACAATGGCCTAGCACTTGGGCACCAAAGGCCTAAGGCGACTCTGTCCAAGCCCTGACAGGTAGGAGAGGACAGCAGAACCTACTGGACTGTCCTTAATAAGCTGGCAGAATGCCTCGCCTCTCATCAGCACCATTGCAGAACCAACACCAAGTACAGTATGCTGGGTGCTATCACAGCCTGGGCTAGGGACAGCGAGGAGAGATCTAGGGCTTTGTTGTCAAGAGATGGCCCTGCAACATAAGCCTTGGTTTCTTCCTAGTACCCGTGATACTTTGCAGGAGCAGAGTCGTGACTGGAACCCAAAACCTCTGGGCTAGCCCCTGTAATTCTTGTCATTATTTTCCAGTCACGATTCTGCGCCTGCAAGGTATCGTAGGTTTTGTGTACCACAAGTTCCCCACCTCCACTCCTTGAAGGTTTTGAAGGATAGAGAAAGAGGCATGGTGGAGAATAAAGGGGGCGGGGGTGGATTTAGAATTCAGGATAGAGGCAAGCAGTTAGGCGCCTGGACTTGATGCCTCTTTCCAGCTTTACACACAATGTTGGAGGAGGAAAGCACAGGAACCGTTACTCTGCATGATCTCTCAACATAATCAAAGAGGAGGCTAGATCGAGGAGCAGGGAGATGCAGTTTGTTAGAAGCACGTTGCCAGGCAACGCTGTGTTAAACGAAACGTGAGGAAGCTAGTCATGGGCAGGGAGAAGAAAGGGGCCCAAACTCCTGCGCGACGACTGAATGAATGGATACCAGCAAGAAGTGGAAGGAACCTCAGCATTCTTCAGCTACAGTGCTGCGCGGTGCAGTTCCGCGCAAGCGTCAGGTCCTTCCGTGGAAGGCGGGGCGGGACGTGTTCGGGGCGGGGATAGAGGCGAGGACTCCCGAACCATCCAAACTTCCGGTGCCTGCAGCGCAGCAAGAAGCAGGCACTGCGATCGAGGTTGCACAGGCAAGGGCTGCAGGGAGCAGGCGCCGGTCAGCGCAGCCATGGTGAAAATCAGTTTCCAGCCCGCGGTAGCGGGCATCAAGGCCGATAAAGCGGACAAAGCAGCGGCGTCTGGTCCGGCCTCGGCATCTGCCCCGGCCGCGGAGATCTTGCTGACGCCGGCGAGGGTGAGAAGCACTGGGTCTCGGATGGGAGGCGGGGCGGGGCGGGGACCGTCATCGAGGGACCTAGGCATTCCCCAGTGGCCGCGACGACCAGCGGGACCTCGGAGTCACGAGCAGAAGTGGGATGAGAAGTCTGAAAAGGCTGCTCCATCCCCATCTGGGAAAGGGTCTCAAATCCTTTCCCACAGCGGCAGTCGAAAGCAGAACTGGTCCTTAAGTAGGAACGCACACAGGGTCTCTTCCAAATGCGGGGTCTCCTGGGTACGGAGTTCCAAGATAAGGGAAGGTGGCGGCTCCATGAAAGTTTGGGAAATGTTGGTGAAGGTTTGCGTCTGGTTCCAATCAAGAGGCAGGGGCTGGGAAGCCAGTCCCGGAGTGGGGGAGGGGAGGAGGGTTGAACGTAGTTTCCCCCAAAGGGGGTGATGGGGCCTGATTGGTTGGGGAATTTGGCTGGGGAAACTCTGGTTAGTAACAAAAGGGAGGTGCCATTGTTTTGGTCCTTAAATGGGAGCTGTGGTGGGTGGAGGATGCTGTTGGAACTGGCAGACCTAAGTGATGAGCCTTCTTTCTCCCCATTTCACACCTGCGAGTCTTGGATCTTTGCTTTCTTCTCTGGCTTCCAGCTGCGTTGTTACCATCCCCTGAGTGGGCTCCCTACTGCCCCAGTGCCCTAGACGTCCCTAGTCACTCAGCTGGCTTTGTGTGATCTGGCCTCGGCGTGCCCCGCCTTCCCCTGGCTGAGAGGGCCCAGGTCATTTCCGCCATGGAAAACTATGCTATGTGGAGTGTTTCGGGGAGGATTCATGGCAGTCACTGGCTGGAAGGACTGGTAACGAAAAGTGGACCCAGCATTTTGCTCCAGTAAGGGTGTTTTCATGGCCACTGTCACATGGCCCGCAGCGGTCCTGGGGCACACCAAGCCCAGTCTTTCTATCTAGGCGGAACTAAAAAAGCCCTTCCACTTCCTCCTCCCAGATCAAGTTTTGAAGCTCTGATTCTGCCTTGCCCGGACATATATAAGGAACCCGCGGGGAATGATCTAGAAGAGGGGGTCATGAAGTGGGCCAGTCTGAGCAGAGACTGTGACTCTGAGGAATGCCAGGGACGCAGACAGCTCTGTTTTAGTCACTACAGCATGGAGTTCACACACCAACAAGAATTCGTTGGCCACCCAGGCCGAGGTTGAAGGGTCTCTGGGCACCTCCACGTGAGCAGACTCTTCATCTGAAGCCTAGATGGAGAGGAACACTCCATACTTGACTTTGGTTTGCAAGTTTAAAAGTTTGCCCTGGGGCTAAGCCTCCTTTATTACTTCCAGGAGGGTCCCTCCTCTCTTCCTCTTAACCTGGATATGGGGCCTCAGGAACTGGTAAGTGGCAGATTGTGTGTTCTCAGGTACCCAGTGAAGACCTGGAACTGGAACGCAACTGCCTAAAGCCAGAGATCTAAGGAGCAGGAAGGACTAACTAGAATAACTCGGGAATATCATTATCATCCCCTTGAGAAGGAAGTCCCAGCAGATTCAACACAGGGCACATGCTAGGTCAGCCTGCTGTTGGATGGTGTTGGATGGAAGGGCTGAGCCCAGGGTGAAGAAATTACAGTTTTTCTCATTTGCCTTGGGAGACTTACTTATGTAACTCTATGTAATAATGTGACAGTATACAGATTAACACAAAACACATACTAATAATGAAGAAACCATACAGGACTCTGAGCCTCAAAGGACCAGGTCATTGATTTTTATGTATTATAAGAGATCTGAGGGGAAGAGAGGTGCCCCGGAAACAAAAGAGATTTTATTATGCAAGCAAAACGTCCCTGGCAACAGCCCTCTAAAGACGAGTGGTTGTCTCTGTGGGCCAAGAGCCCAGCCTTCAATCTCTTCCTTTGAAAAGATCTTTCCTCCATAGTTAAGGGGAGGAAGGGGACTTGCCTGTCTATAATCCTGAAATAGCTGTTTATATAATTTTTTACTGACTCAGGTCTCCCCCGTGAGGACCCTTTTCACTACTGTTCACATCTCTTCTCAGTACCATTTCCGAATAGGCAGCATGTTTGACAGTGGCCCATTTTGTTCTCTCCGGCCAGTAACAACGTGAGCGATAACCATCGTCCGGCTTCCTGCTTTTATCACACTCTTGAAGCTAAGCAGCCCATCCTGCCCTCCACCCAGCGTGAAATGGAAATATCAACTTCGTCCTGCCATGTGTGCTGTTAGTTATGGCCTAGGGCCTGCTGAGCCGCCACCCCTATCACTGTTGGGCAGTAAGGAGCTTAGGGAAGTAGACTTGGCAGTTAGGAGGAGGGATCAAAATACCCATAAGAACTATTTATTGGTTAACTCTCACTACACAGCTTGCCCAAGGTCTGAGCTGGTGTGAAGGGGCCTTTGGTGGTGTGTGCTGGCTTTGCCTAGTTCAGCTGCAGCTAGGACCTCGTAAGTCAGTTCCCTTCTGCAAGTTTCTTCCTGCTCTACAGTGCCAGCGGGCATATTTCCTCTTGCCCAGTGCCTGTCATGACAGGAAGAGCGGGCAGAGACACAGCTGTAGTTCAAGACAGAAGGTGAGCTGTTGTCAGGGCACTGAGATAAGAGCCAAGAAGCTAGAGAGACAGACAAGTCAGCGGGGGCTGGGAGTATTCTTATGCAGGTCTCTTGGATTTTGTCCATACTGACGACAGGACATGAGACAGCTTAGAGGTTCTCTTTTAACTGGGAGTGACGCTAGAGTCCCTCCTTGTTCTATCTGACTAACCTGTGATTCCCCAGAAGGACCACTCAAACAGATGACAGCTTTGGGCTATTGTCAACCTGTGCCCAGGCCTGGTGTGTGTGTGTGTGTGTGTGTGTGTGTGTGTGTGTGTGTTGGGGGTAAGAGAAGGCTTCAGCTGAGCAACCTCCCTCAAGGCCTGCCCCTACATCTGGGCAAATACTGAAATAAGATTTGTCCCCCCAGATCTGAGACTAGAAGGAAGTTCCTAGGAAAACTGGGCAAGGGGTGGCCTGCTAGGCTCACAGTTACCCAACATCCCATGTGTTAGACGGATAACCAGGAACCTGTGGCCATGACATGGCCTCTGGTGGGAAGCTAGTCACCAAAGTCTGTGTTCAACACCTCTCCCACCCCTGCACCCCCTAGCCCCCACTGCAGCATGCAGCCAAGTGGCCATCCCTCATTCTCCTCTCCCTCCCACCATCTGACTGTACACACATACTTTCACACAGACAGGCCCCAGGGCTGGGGGGCCCATAAGAAACAAACACATTAAATTCAGTAATCTCTGCTCTGTCATTTTCTCATTGGCATTTGTCTTTGATTAATGGCCCTTGAGTATCCACCCTCCCTCAGCCCACATACCTGTGGATCAGATTTCACTCTCTCTGTGTGTACACATGTGTGTGTGTGTGTGTGTGTGTGTGTGTGCGCGCGCACGCGCGTGCCCATGTCCATATCCTCAGGCTCTTAGCAAGAGGACCAGCAAGGGGAGAATCTGCCTCGTGTCAGCTAGGAGAGCTGGTTTGCCTGGGTAGGCCATAATGACCTTCAAAGAGGCAGCTAAGCCCCCCCCCCTCTTGTTCGGGTGCGCGCGCGCACACACACACATACACACACACACACTCTGCTGGTTCTCTATCCTTTCTGTTTCCCCCTGGCTCAACTCTTCAAGGCTGTCAGCAGACTGCCAATGAGGAGGAGTTTCTCTTCCCAAGGAAAAAATGTTTATGATTAAAAGCTCAGCCCCATAGCTGGGCTTTCCCCTCTGTCCTGGGAGGCTCCAGTTCTCTCTCTCTCTCTTTCTTTCTCTCTCTCTCTCTCTCTCTCTCTCTCTCTCTCTCTGTCTCTCTCTCTCTCTCTCTCTCTGAGTAAAAGCTCTTCAGGACGTTGGTCTTATTTCTTTCTGCTTCAAATCCTTTCTGAGCCTTTGTTTTCTGGAGAAGCCTGGACTGTCCAGGGTGGAGGAGGAGAGAGAATGGGTGGAGGAGGAGAGAGAATGGGTGGAGGAGGAGAGAGAATTCTGGGTGCAGCCAAATACAGTGATCTGCACAGTTGCAGCCTGCCCCAGGACGCCTCAGGCTGGAGCTGAGAAGGGTGGGAGAGATCACCGATGGGAAGCCCTGAGCCTTGGCTCTGTGTAGCACAGACTCAGGGGATGTCTTTGCTTTTTGGCCACTGTGCACTATCGTTCTGGGACAGAAGGCATTTGCCTGCCTCCCACCCCCAGCAAGGCCTTACTCAGTCTGTAGATCTATTATTCACACACACACACACACACACACACACACACACACACCCTTTGGCATCCTTGCCTATGTGAATTGCATCCTGCAGCCTAGGAAAGAAAAATGCCAAGGATAGGAATGGGGCAGGGACCACTTCCAAGTCTGCCTGTGTCTCTGTCCTTCCCTGCCTCCTACTAAATAGTCTGTGATTGTAGCATAATCTACTTTTTTCTCTCTCTCTTTCTTTTTGGCATTGTTACTGAGGGACAGTAGCTAGAGAGCAGGCATCCTTTGGGTTGTATCTCAGCTGAGCTGTGCTTCAGTTGATGGTTTCCTATGCATTCTGTCCCCAGCTTTGCTAATTATCTCATGAACACCGTTGAGAGCCCTATACCCAGGCCCCTCTCAGGTCCCCAGATGTCTGCCTTGCATGCTTAACATGAGTGTGCAGAGAGACGGTTGCTCAGAGGGCCTGTTGCCTTGGAAACAGTATGCACCATCCTCCCACTTTCTAAAGAGAACTCCCCCCCCAATCCCTGACTGTTGGTAACTATTCCATGTGGGGACGGGGGAGCAATATTTCTCTAGTCTCCAGCAGGATGGGGAGCAGTCAGAGTTGAGGTTATCCCCTTAGGAAGGCTGACTAGCTACCCAACTACCTTCACTGCTGCCCCTCAGTCCTCAGACCCCAAAGGTCTCAGATAACTAGAGATCGGAGACTGTGATGACCCCCTAGTGGGGGACAGTAAGGGTTGGAAGATGAGTCTTGCTTTGACTGTATCTCACAGACTCAAGCAGTGCTGGGGTCTTTTATCCTCAAGCAGGGACATCCTAAATTTCCTTGTCAATCTCACTTCCAACCTTACTGCTCCGTCCTATGCTTCTGAGGGTTTGGTTCAACAGGCTGGAGTGGTGGGTGGTGGCCAGTGAGACGATGGAACCCCCAGCTTTGTGCCAGGGAGTGTCCTTAGAGGTAGGCAAGAGCCCTGATTAGTGTTGGGAAGATATACATTTTCTGTTTTTTCCCCCTGAAGAGTTTGATAATTTTAGACCAGGAAATGAACTGACAGGATACGGATTTGCAGGAAGAACAAACTAAGCTTTGTGTATGCATCAACGCAGGAGCCATATGTAAAATCTAAGACTTAAAGGAAAGGCCAGATAGCTGAAGCTTACGTAGTATAATGAGCTGTGGAAGAAACGGGGACTGGAGGCTGCTGGTGAGGGAGCCATGCTGGCTAAGGAAGGATGATGAGGCTCCGGGTAAGGTTAACATCTGCAGAGAATGTGCTCCCAGCTAATGTTTACCCCTGGGAGACTACCCAGGGCAAGCTGTGTGTCTGTGTCTGAGGGACAGGGCCTCTGGGCACTCCTCAGATACAGATGGATGTCAATTCCTTTCACAAAAGAATAGCTTTCAGAAAGAGCCGGCATCTTCCCAGATCTGCAGAGGGCTGCGCTTTCTCTAAAACCAACAGGGAACCCATCAAAGAAATATATTTAGAGTGGGATATTTTAATCTCCCTAATTATTCTACTATTCAATGTGTATAGTAACTGCCCCAGCTGGGTAAGGTAAGGAGATGCCCAATCCTTGCAGTAAAGACACCTGGCCAGAGCTATGCATGACCTCTTTTCTGTACCTGGGGCCATTGCAATCTCAACTTCCGCTTGCCATCCTTGCTGGCCTTTCTCACCACCCTTCAAAGACACTGTGCCCATCATGGAGCTCCCCGGGCTAGGAGAAGTTGGCCGCAGGTGCAAGGATGGAAGGCCTCAGCTTGCCCGTGACTTCTATGTGCCTAGCAGGCTCTGACTTGCAATTTGCTTGTGCTCCCTCCCCCAATCCCGTTTCATTTCCTAGGTGGCTCTCCCAAGCTAGCTTTTCTGGTTTTCCAGAAGCACAAGAGCAAAAGAACAGCCACTACATGCAGCCTCAACAGCTGGCTGCAGGAACGGCCCAAAAGGGGAGGCCCAGCCCACAGATCTGCTATTTTTACCCCATACTTTGTCCTCTACAAAGGGCTTTCAGGCTCATTGTCTCTTTTAATCTGTGGAGGCTGATCACCTCAGATGACCTCAGGATGGATGTTCTATTGGGGGGCTGTGGCCCATCTCTACTCTAGATCCAGTGGCTTCACCAACCCCTAGATATAGTGTGGCCTTAGAGGGTTTTGTGCCCAAAGGGCAGTCTTTTCTGTCCCTAAGCTAGCCATCTTTCTGATGACCACTTGAGCATAGGGGCAGGCCAGTGCAACACCTCTGGCTATCTTGTTTGCAAGAGCCCTGAATGGCTTGTTCATGGAGGGACCCTAGATGTTGGTGCCAGGACCTATTGTAGAGTACAGTTGCAAAGCCATTGCAGTCCCCTGTTCCTTTGGCTGACAATTGTCCTAGACTAGTTATCTGGAGGCCAGGCCTAGAAGTCAGGTGCAGAGTGGCCAAGGTTTGATCTTGGGCGGTCTCCACTGTGGATGTGGGAACCCAGGGCATTTTCTATCCTTTTTCTAGAGGTTAGGTTGGAGATTGCTAAACAGTAGGGAATCAGACCCCCTGATGGGGTTCACCCCCGCTCCCAAAGCCCAGGCCCAACCCTATACCATCACAAGGACCCTTTTACTGCGTTGAGATAAAGGATTTGTCCTGAGTAACTAGACAGAGCTCCCAACTCCTCTAGAAAAAAGATCGAGAGAGAATTAAGACCAGTGTCTGGCTGGAAATAGAGGAGGGGGTCAATCACCTGCTTATTTCCTGTGGGAAAACTTCATTCCTCAGTATGCATCATCTTCTCAAGGCTGGAAAGTTCTGTGGATATTGACATTGGACCTCTCTTGGCCTTGTCTGATCAGTGTAGAAAAACAGGGGAAATGGTGGGCACTAGAGTAGAGGTAGGAACAGGCCTGGGGACTTCTGTAGCATCAGCAAGAATAGATAAGGGCCAGCCTGGGCTATGGTGGAAGAAAGGAGGTCATGCAGAGAGATAGTCCAGAAGTGGCCCTCAAGTCCATTTCCAGGCAAAGTACTCACACACCATCCACCCACCCAGATGTGCGTGGCCTGACACCACAGAGGAACAGTTGAGCACAGTAGACTGCAGGCCCAGGCTACTTGGTTAGAGATAAGCATCAGGTCCACATCCTCTGGGCCTCCCAGAGCCCCTGCCTCCCACAGTCAGTGACCATCTTGGTCGAGTACAGCAATTTCCATACCCATCTGTGTTTGGCTAATTTCCCTTGTCAGCCTGATTAGATTAAGACACACTTAGGGGCATTAATAAAGCGTATCTTTGCGTGCGTTTGTGAAGGTTTTCCCAGAGACGGAAAGCAGAGGGGAAGAGACCCACCCTGAGTGTGGGCTGCACTGTCCTTTTGGGCTGAAGTCCCAGACTGAATAAAAAGGGGAGCGGAGGAAGCTGGCTGAGTGCCAGCATCCATCAGTCTGCCACTTGATCTCCCCGTGTGAGCATGTACTGTGCAAGTCCACTCCAGGGTGGACTGTGAGCTAAAACAAACCCTTCCTCAGGCTTATCAGGGGTCACAGCAATGAGAAATGTAACTAATACACGCCCCCATCACCCCCTGTCCTCATCCTGGTCCATCCTGTGCCTCCAGCTGAAGGGTTAGGTCATGTCACTCTCTAGCTCTGCTCTTCCTTGGTGCCCTTTGCCCAGGACAGTGGCACCTCCCTACCAGATGCACGCTGGTTGCCATGAACTCCTTGGTCTAACGCCATCACTCAGGCCATCCCATGTGACCTGTTTTATGTTTGAATGACTAGAGCAGTGGTCCTCAACCTTCCTGATGCTGCGACCCCTTAATTCAGTTCCTCAAGTTGTGGTGACCCCCACCCATAACATTATTTTCGTTGCTACTTTGTAATTAATCGTCATTTTGCTACTGATATGATTTATGATATGTAAATGGTTTTGGGATGGAGATTTGCCAAAGGGATCGGAAGCCACAGCTGGAGAACTGCTGGACTAGAGGGTGATCAAGCTCATCCAAGAACAGGATCTAAATTCAGGCAGTTCAATGTGTGTGTGCGCGCTTCATCCAAGCTGATTGTTTTGGGGCTTCCAGGCAAGTCTCCATTTCTCTCTAACTGGGAGGGTGGTCCAAAAGCTTGGGCAAGGTTTCTTCCTTCCAGAAAAATCTGTATTGTCCTTCTGGCCAGTTCCACCCCCACTCCAGGGCTCCTAGTCCAGGCAGAGGTATAAATTTACTTAGAGGAGGAGGAATTCAGAAGAGTGGTCCCCTCTGAGTCATCTCATTGACCACAGGGCTTCTGTTCACAGGAGGAACGCCCCCCTCGACACCGCTCCAGGAAAGGGGGCTCCGTGGGTGGCGTGTGCTACCTGTCCATGGGCATGGTCGTGCTGCTCATGGGCCTTGTGTTTGCCTCGGTCTACATCTACAGATACTTCTTCCTTGCTCAGGTGAGGAGCCAGGCAGATGGGTGGGGAAGGGGGTAGCTCCAAGACATGGGGGAAGGAAGGCTGCTGAGGGCATGGAAGCAGCGGAGAGCATGAGGACCCCATGAAGAGAGACAGTAAGAACCCCTAGCCCAGGCATGCCCAGAGAACAGCCCTCATTCCTTCCCAGCGTCCCCTTGCCTAGGCTCAGGCTCCCTCAACCTCAGTGCTTACACTGGAGAGCCAAGCAAGGATCCAGGTGACTGCACCCAGGCACCTCCACCCCTCTCCCATCCCTGGCCAGTGTGACTCTGAAGCATCTTCACCAGGAGCTCTCAGCTCCAGTAGAGAATTGGGGTTTATGAGTCTCTCAGGAGCTCAGACACTGTACCTAGGGGTCATACTTCAGAGGTGACCTAACTATTCCTTGCATGAACATTTGGGTTTGAGCCCTGGGCAGGTTACGTTTGGTTTACTGTGACCTGCTAGGTCTACAAGGGAGCTCGCTTTTCTCCCCTACCGTGTACCCATTAGAGATCTAGGCCCAGAGCTGGACTGCCCAGAGCTGGGGAAAAGGGAGGGTCACCATACTTGAGTACTGAATTAACTCAGTTAAATAAGTAGCTTGAGAGATTACACATGAATGTATCGACAGGGACTCTCAGGGTGACTAAAGGCTAGAGTTTCCAGTCATTGTGGACCTAACTGACCCCTGTGTTTTCTTAAGCATTTAATGTCACCCAGTTTTTTCCACAGTAGAAATTACCCGAGAGATTGTGCTCCATGGGACTTCCCCCCACCCCCCGCAGGCCTCCACTCCCACATTTCTCTCACTGTAGGAACTTCCCTAAAAGCAGGGCTACTACACCTTCCCGGCTAGCCTTTAGCCAGGCATCTCTACCCTCTGGTGCAGGACCCTTACCTGGCCTTTTCCTGTGGCAGAGCTCCTCTGTCTCATCTCTTCCCAGACCGTAACTGTGCTTTTGTAGGGTTCCTCACCCACTCGTACTTCCCAGGACATGTGGGTGTTCCTGACTGTCCCTGGGACAGTGTGAGTAGTCCGGTCTGCAGTTGGCCTGACAGTCACATCAGGTCTGCTCCGGCATCTGGTCTACCTTGGGCTTCCTCAAGCCCTAAAGGCCCCAGTGTGGCCAGGATGTTTCATTATCCCAGCAGAATTTCTCCTCATTCTAAGAAGAGGATATTCTGCCTCCTACATGTCTTATAGTCCTTGTGAGCCTCTGAGTCTCTGAGGAAGACACAGTGGGCACAGTGGTGGCCCCATAGCTCAATTGTTACCAGTGCCACCACTTTTTTTCCCTGGATGATAGGTGAAGAAGCCGTCCACTGGATGGAGGTAGTGGGCAGTGTTGTGCGTGGCCTCCGTGCCGGGAGTGGTGTGAGATTTCTCCTTGGGAAGAGAGTGGGGATGGCTCTTTGCCTTCTGACCTCATTTTTTTTTTCTGTTTTTGTTTCCTGAGACAGGGTTTTTTTTTTCTGTGTAGCCCTGGTTGTCCTCAAACTAGCTCTTTGGACCATGCTGGCCTCAAACTCAGAGATCCACCTGCCTCTGCCTCCTGAGCACTGAGATTAAAGGTCTGCGCCACCACCTCTTGGCTTCCACTTTATCTGTTACCCATGTATCTGCAGGTGGGAACCCCTGGTCTGCTCTTCTGTCCATCCATAGGACTAGTGGGTCCTCTTCTTATTTGCTCAGCCATGTCACAGAAGACTTTGAGGCCAGGGGGACCTTAGGGGTCATTATGTATTACAGATAGGGAAACTGAGGTTCAGAGAGGCCTTCTGCCTAGGAACATGTTTGTCCTGTCCTCCATTTGTGAGGTATAAGTGCCTTTTCCAAGACCCAGCCTACCTCCTCACTAGCAGCTCTGGGCTCTGGTCTAGATCTTTCTGCCCTCCATCTCTGAGAAAGTCTTAACACACACCCTTCCTGCTTCCTAGGTCTGAAGTAGGTAGAGAGCCATGTGGTCATGTGTGTTACCACCCTGTGTGACCATCTGTCTCTCCCCTCACCTTGTGCAGCTGGCCCGAGACAACTTCTTCCACTGTGGTGTGCTCTATGAAGACTCCCTGTCCTCCCAGATCCGGACTCGGCTGGAGCTGGAGGAGGATGTGAAGATCTATCTTGAGGAGAACTATGAACGTATTAATGTCCCTGTGCCCCAGTTTGGTGGTGGGGACCCTGCAGACATAATCCATGACTTCCAGCGGGTGAGGCTGACTTGGGGTAGCTGGTAGCTGGCTGGGATCTGGAACAGGGCAGTAGAGAATGTTCTGGGGACCCAGAGCAAGGAGCAAGAACACAAAGAATCCTTGGGTTGTGTATAAACTGTACAGCAGGTCTCTTTGGTCACCTTGACTGGCCTTCAGATACTGCTTTCCTTATGAAGGCAGCACTGTCTGTTATTGTCAAGGATAGCATGGGATAGGGGTGGACTGCTTTGCCCTGGGCTGTCTGACAGTTACAGGGGCTTGCTGTCCCTATGAGGTCCTGTGTCTGCTCTAATTTGTATACTCTCTGTCAAAGTGGGCAATTGAGTGGGTGTTGTATTTGTGTAAAACCACCCAGGTCGAATTTGGGCTTGCTGCCAGTGCTCCAGAAGGTTCCCTCTTGTTCCCCCCCCCCCCCAGTCAATTTCTTCCCCCATGAGGTCACCACTCTCGTCTCTGGCTGCTTTTAAAATCAGTGAGACATAGGTCCTAGCCTTCTTTCCTAGGCACTCACCCTCCACAGCCTGCTCTCCCTTGGGTGTTCTGCAGCAGTGGCCCCTGAAACCTGGGATATAGCATTTCTCCCTGAGGTGGCCACACTTGTAGCGAGGAAACTTGCTGGGGGCTATCGGGTGGCCAGGAACATTGCCCCTGTGTCCCATGAAGGTCATTTCACTCCTAGAATAGCTACACCTCCTCATTTTGATGAAATTCGTAGCGGGACATGATCGTGTACCCTTACCCTTACCTACCTCTGCAAACCTCAGAAAGGTCATCTGTAGCAACGGAGACATTCAACAAACCAGTGTGCTCTCATCCGTTTAGTGGCACATCCACCAGTCTGGAGAGGAGCAGGAGGGGGTGCTCATGGCCAGATATCCAGAAACTTGGGGGACACTACTTCAGAGGTCCCAGGCTCCATTGATGGCATGGTGGGATTAGGGCCTCTCTGGGCTGAAAGCCTTCAGCAGGCTGGCCTGGTCCAGGCCTTCGCCTTCCACAGAGACTGACGGATGTCCCCTCCTCTCAGGGTCTCACTGCCTACCACGACATCTCCCTGGACAAGTGCTACGTCATCGAGCTCAACACCACCATCGTGCTACCTCCACGGAACTTCTGGGAGCTCCTCATGAACGTGAAGGTGGGCAGTATCTTGTCCCCCCAATCCCCACCCCTAGGGAGGCTAAGCCCAAAGCAGGAGTCTAGGACATCATCCCTGCACCCCTAGAGGATTAGCTCTCCACCATTCACCATCCACATCCCCAGAATCATTTCTCCTTTCCCTCTCCCCAACTCACAGGATGCCCAGTGACGCTTCCTTAGCACAAAGGTTCATGCTCTGGGTCAGTAGCGAGGGGAGGGATGCAGACTCTATCACCACCTTAAGGTGGGAGGCCAGACAGGCTCCGGCCTTGGGTATCAGAGGGCCTCTGGGAGTAAGAAGGTGGTGTTCCCAGAAGGTAGTCTTTTCAGAGAGAGAAAGCAGGGATTTGTGGCAATGGGAAGGGCCTGGGAGCTGACCCCGTGCTTTGAACGTCCCCTCCCCCCTTTGCAGAGAGGGACCTACCTGCCACAGACGTACATCATCCAGGAGGAGATGGTGGTGACAGAGCATGTCCGAGACAAGGAGTCTCTGGGTTCCTTCATCTACCACCTGTGCAACGGAAAGGACACCTACCGGCTGCGGCGCCGGGCTACCCGGAGGCGTGAGTGACACATTTGTCTCAGGCTCCAAGACAGTACCTGGCCCAGCCTTCTCAGCAGCAGCTATAACTAGACTATAGTGAATGTCAACCGAGCACTTAAGACTTGCCAGGGATTGCCTTACTTAGCGTCATCAGTGATGCCATTTTTATTCTAACTCTGCGTTTTATGGGAAACTGAGGCACAGATTGGCTAAAGTAGCATCCTGAAGGTTTTAGGGCAGGGACAGGACAGGCACAGTATGAACCTGACCTAGGAGCTCCCTCTACATTGTAGTACTGTGTCTGGGTGTCTCCTAGGTCTCCCCCTAACCTGCCTTGCCAGGTCCCAAGGTTCCTCTCAGATGGAGACTGAATACATGCCTGACTGGGACTTTTTCTTTTCTTTCCTCCCCAGGGATCAACAAGCGTGGGGCCAAGAACTGCAATGCTATCCGCCACTTCGAGAATACATTTGTGGTGGAGACGCTCATCTGTGGGGTGGTGTGAGGCCTTCCCTTCAGGCTCACCCCTGCCCTCTTCTTTCTCCTTCTGGCCACTCTCTGGCCCTCCTCCTCTTTGCTTAGCTTGTACCTTGGGCACTTTTCCATAGATGTGACATGTCTCACCTATCCTTTCCAGCCCCGCCCTCCTCCCTGTACCAGGGCTGTGATCTCTCGGGGCTTCTGCCTCTGCTGATCTTTCAGGCGTGAGGTGGGAGGGGACAGTTGCCCAAGATGGTTTCTCTAACTCATTATTTTAAGTCAGCTCCCCAGTGGCTGGGCCAAGGGGAAGGACTAAAGGGAGGGGCTGGACATGTGGAAGCCAGGGGCAGGGACAGGGGCAGGGGCATGGATGGGGTTTGGCATGAGGTTCACAAACAGCCCCCACATTTGGAGAAGTCCTGAAAGACTTTTTTTTTCTTGCACAGCACACTTCCTCTGTCCTCCTGGTTCTTAGGCCTAAGTGTGGACTAAGGATGGGGAAATGTGTCCTGGGTTGGACCCATCAGAGCACAAGAGAAGGTGGCTATCCTGGGGTCTTCCCAGGACTCCTGTCAGTGCCTTCAGCCCACCAGCAGGAGCCTGGAGTTAGAGGGTGGGATGAGTCTGCCAAGCACAATTGTTCTCTGAGTGGAACCAAAGAAATGAGGAGCCGGGCTGCCCTGGCCTGGCCCCTGGGAACACAGGAGCAGGTGGGTATAGAAGTCATGGCTGTGAGCTGCAGGCCCTGGGCAGCGGATGGAGCCCATGCCTTCCTACACCCCAGGGCTACTGTGAATGATGGAAGTGGGAGGGAGAGCCACCTGGTACTTTCATCCCTGCCTCCTCTTCCGTTCTGGATCTCTCCCCTCTGTCCAGGGGTGTGTGATGTTTCTCCTGCATGTTTTTACTGATGTTCGTGCTGGCCGTCCTCAGCCCCGAGCCTGGGAGAGGCTTTGGAGCCTCGGGTCAGACTTGGGCACTCCGTGGCGGTGAAGCCCTTAAATGCTTTGTATATTTTCTCTATTAGATCTCTTTTCAGAAGTGTCTGTAGAAAATTAAAATAACAAAACAAAACAAAAACAAAATCCTTATACTTCTGACTTTGGCCTTGATGTTGTGGCTAAATAGAGGCATCTTATAGGTTGGGAGGGTGCTCTGGGGACAAAGTGGTGGGGGTGGCGGACAGGGAGAAGCTAACACACTTCTGAGAAGCCTTCCCTGGTTCATGAAGCGAGTGTGGGGTGTCCCCTCCATTGTCTTCTTTGATCCCCTGGGCTGAGCCCAACTAGTGTTCACATTCTGTGGCCGGAAGTACCCAGAGAGCTTTAGGAAACTGTCCAAGGTCAAGCTGCTTTTAAGTTTGGGTAAAGCACCCTGCTGCATGCTTTGTGACAGACGACATCATTATTGAATGTCCTTAGGCACAAGGACAGCATCATATTCCTTACTCTGTCTAGGCAATTAGTGATTGTTCTTGGCGATTCGGAAATAGTCACTGGGTCAGGAAAGGAGGCTGGGGCCTTAGTTAAATGGGCACAGGAGGTAGAATTCAGTCATGGCCTGAGATTGAGGGTGGGTAGGTACCCACACCCCAGTGCTGTTCACAGTATAGAACAGGCACCAGCCTTGGTGTCAAAGGGCCTTTGAGAGCAAGAGACGCAAGAGTCTTAGATTCATACAGACACACCTTATCTGGACCCAGGACCTCTTGTAAGATTTGTTTTGCTTACATCTTCTGTGTGTAATGCAATCTGCTAAAGAGCTTGCCAGGTTTGTTGACCCATTCAGTTCTTGGGAGAAAGCAAACAAAGGAAAAGGCAGATAAATCCTGCAAATATCAAAGCACTACCCTTCACATCCATAGCACAATGAATGGCAGCCATTCAGGAGTTTGGAGTGGCAAAGGACGAGATCAATGGGGTGCAGTGGGGGACCCAGAATTGGCTTAAATTACAGAAAAATTTAATACACAGTTTAGCATGGCATCTCGTTAGTGGAGACGTGAGTTATTTTTAATGAAACAACTGATGAGCCATTTTGACCAAACCAACCTGAATCCAACCTCCCTGGACAAAATCGATTCTGATATTACAAAGTCTATCACGGCTTATAAGCAGTAATCTCCAGGAACATAATGATCAAGCAGAATGTAAAGGGGGTGTTTTCCTTAATATTCAAAAGTTTTTTTTTTTCTCAAATAGCCAATATGGATATAGCAAAGGATCTTAGCAGAAACTTACAGGTTGAAACGTTTAACTACAGCTGTGAAGAACATGGGTCAAAGCTAGCGAGAACATCTTTACACTTCAAGTCAGGGCTGGCGTTTTCATTTGTGTGTTATGACTCATTTGTTACATACAAAATACCTGGTGTTAGTGTGGCATTACCAATAGGAAAATGACACTGAGTGCTGCATATTTAGAAAGCCATCAGACATCAAGTAGATAAAGACTGTCACATTGGCCACTCTGCAAGCTGTCCTTTGAAAGTCTCTTCTCCCCTTCCTGCCATTCTAAATGCTGAAGACATACCCAACCCCTAACCGATGAGCATGCTAATGGTAAAGCAGGATATGGTGGCTCAGACCTCTAATTCCAGCACTTGGGAGGCAGAGGCAGGGCTGATCTCGATAAGTCTGAAACCAGCCTGGTCTACATAGTGAGTTCCAGGACAGCCAGGGCTATGTAGAGAGACCCGAGTTTAAAAAAAAAAAAAAAAAAAAAAAAAAAAAACCATCCAAATGCTAATTATTAAGTAATTTTTCTTCAGATGTCCACAACCCAGAATGCTTAGTGACCTTTACATAGCATCAGAATGTGTAAGCCTCCTTTACCCACATCTTCAGGTGTGTGTTTGTGTGTGTGTGTGTGTGTGTGTGTGTGGCCAGAGGAGGGCATCAGATGCCCTAGAACTGGAGTTGGACACGGCTGTGAGCTGTGTAACTTGAGTGCTCAAAAGCAAGCTCAAAATCCTTTGCAAGAGCAAATAACACGCTTAACCAGCAAGCCATCTCTCAAGTTCATCTCTTTTTATTCAGTTTTATCCAACTAAATAAAGCATATAAAGTACTCTGAGGCTTAACTTGCAGAAAATCAATTATGTTTACATAAATAAGTGTAGGACCTAGCCTCTGGAGGTCAAGGTTAATAGCCATGTTCCGACCACGGATGAGGAAGATAGTGACACATTACCCCATGCTCACCATTGCAGTTCTGCACACTGCACCCCTTTCCTCTCTATGGAACTCCCTGGACCCCAGCTCTCCAAGATGGTGCTCTGAGGACTGCACTTCATTTAATTTCCTTCCTATTGATGTTGGTGTCTTAGAGTTAGGCTTCGGAGAACAAGCTGACAGAGCCGAGTCTGGGAATGTGTGTGGCTTGCCAGGTCAGCTGGTGGGCTGAAGAACTACGTCCCTGTGCAGTAACCGCTTGCTCATGGTTTGTGTTCCACTGGGAAAACTTGGCTGGGGCTGGACATCCAAGATGGATTCAGCAAAGGGCTTCAGGCCCCTGGTCATTATTACTCTGCCCTCGCACCCTGGTAGTTCCTCAGTTGAGCAATGAGAGAACGGAAGCAGAAGCCACCAGTCCTTACAGGCTGGGGTCAAGAGTTCCAGCCTATTGATTGATAGTGTTTTTGTTGATAAAGGCAAGTCATAAAACCTGCTCAGGTTCAAGGGGAGTGAAAGTGGTCCACCTCTAAAGGTGGGGAAGGTATCCAGGCCAAGAGCCAGAGAGGCAAGAAATTGTGGCATTCTGTATTATTCCCATATCACCTCAGCCCCTGTCCTCCATGCTACCAACACCTTAGGATCCTGTGGGGGTTATTCAAGATGTAAACTAATACAAAGGCACATGTACTGGATAGTTTTCTATCAATTTGACACAAGCTAAAGTCATCCGAGAAAAGGAAACCTTAAGAAGAAGATGCTTCCACATTTCTTTTCAGTGATTGATGGGGAAGGACTCAGTCCGTTTTGCCTGGCAGTCCTCGTTCTGTAAGAAAGCGAGCTGAGCAAACTATGGGAAGCAGGCCAGTAAGCAGCACCCCTCCATGGCCTCTGCATCAGCTCCGGCCTCCAGGTTCCTGCCCTGTTTGAGTTCCTGTTGATAAACACTGATAGGAAGTGTAAGCCAAATGAGTTGCTTTGGTCATGGTGTTTCTTTTTCTTTTTTTCTTTTTTTTTCTTTTTTGGTTTTTCGAGACAGGGTTTCTCTGTGTAGCCCTGGCTGTCCTGGAACTCACTCTGTAGACCAGGCTGGCCTCGAACTCAGAAATCCACCTGCCTCTGCCTCCCAAGTGCTGGGATTAAAGGCGTGCGCCACCACCGCCCGGCCAAAGTCAATCTTGAAAACACATCAACTTCCTACATATAAAATAATTATTGCTTCTTCTTCTTCGGGAAAACACCAAATGGCGGATGACGCCGGTGCAGCGTGAGAGCCCAGAGGGTTGGGGGAGGGGGGCAGGATTATGAGACTGTGGTGGCTTCTGCGGAGGATTCTGCAGCGTTTTAGGGTCCACGGTCGTGGTTGAGACCGTGCCTGTGGTCAAGGCCGCAGGGCTCGTGGAGGTAAAGCTGAAGACAAGGAGTGGATCCCCGGTCACTAAGCTGGGCCACCTGGTTAAGACATGAAGATCAAGTCCTTAGAGGAGATCTACCTGTTCTCCCTGCCCATCAAGGAGTCTGAGATCATTGACTTTTTCCTGGGTGCATCCTTAAAGGGTAAGGTTCTGAAAATTGTGCCAGTGCAGAAGCAGACTCGGGTTGCCCAGCGGACCAGGTTCAAGGCTTTCGTCGCTATTGGGGACTACAATGGTCATGTTGGTCTTGGTGTTAAGTGCTCCAAGGAGGTTGCCACTGCCATCCGACGGGCCATCATCTTGGCCAAGCTCTCCATCATCCCTACGCGGAGAGGCTGTTGGGGGAACAAGATTGGCAAGCCCCACACTGTTCTGTGCAAGATGACAGGACGCTGTGGCTCTTTGCTGGTGCGTCTCATTCCTGCCCCCAGAGGCACTGGCATTGTCTCTGCTCCAGGCCCAAGAAGCTCCTGATGATGACCAGTATAGACGACTGCTACACCTCAGCCAGAGGCTGCACTGCCACCCTGGGCAACTTTGCCAAGGCCACCTTTAATGCTATCTCCAAGATCTACAGCTACCTGACCCCAAGTTTCCTTATCAGGAATTCACTGACCATCTTGTGAAGACCCACACCAGAGTCTCTGTTCAGAGGACCCAGGCTCCAGCTGTGGCTACCACATAAGGGTTTTATACAAAAAAATAAATGAATTAAGTCTGTTAAAAAAATAATTATCTTATAGAAACTTACCAGTTATGGTAATTCCTTTTTTTTTGAGTTTCTTCATTTATCTAAGAGCCTTTACTATAGTTTTCTTTGCATTTAAATTATGCAAGTAGCCACAAAATACCATTGTTTTTTTTTCCTCTGAGTCACTTGTGCCCTAAATACTATATTTCTCAGATCCAACTACATTGACAGATGTAGTCTTCAATTCGTAATTACCACTCTACAGTTTGTTATATTTAGCCTACCATATGAGTATAAAACTTAAACTTTAACAATGACTTTTGGGGCTCTTTCTGAATGTTTACTACTAGAATGCCCCCATAAACATTTTCTTTTTCTTTTTTTTTTTGACAAATAACAATTTTATTTTTATGCATAAAGGTTGATGAAAAACCATTACTAGTTCTAGTAAAACTGAACATTTCAATCAAAGAAGCATGGTAAGTATACTTATTAAATACCACTTTCTAGAAGTACAGCTTTAAAACATCTAACACGCTTTTTAAACTTCAGTACAATGGATCCGAGACCAAGAGTACAGGTTACATGCATCAAGGCTAGATTACAAATGATCATAGTCATCATCATCGTCGTCAGCATCATCATCATCTTCACGCTTTCTTTTCATCGTATTTGCTGACTCACTGACTGTATTTTGTGACACCATATTAGTAGTAATAAGAATATTTTTGGACCCAATTAATGATGGATTAAATAAGAACATTCTGAACTGCTGATGTTGCAGGAATGGGAGCTTTTACAGCAGGGGACTGAGAAGCAGGCATCTGCACTGTAAACTTCTGTCCTGTGAGGGACATTGGAGTGCCTACTTTAGTTGAAACGGACATGGTTTGTGGAGTTGGTGTACCTAGTGTGGGAGTACTTGGCCTACTAGAAACTGAACCAGCACTTAACCTTGGAACCGTTACTCTTCCTGCAGGAGTAGGTGCCTTTTTTTGTAAAGACTTAAGCCTATAGTTTGAAGCAGTTAAGCAATATCTATCAGGTGACAATCTAGGACCTGAATATGACTTTATCAGGGGCAAAGGGGTTTGATTTCTTTGTCTTGCAATATCTAATACAGAATCTCTCGGGGGAGGAGAAGTGAACGACCGGTCAGCTCGGCACTGGATTGCCAATCGTACATTGTCTGCATCAACAGGAGTTTTCTTAGCATGGTTTGAATAGATTTTAGCATCATCTAGAATTGTGGTGACATAGCGGAAGGCAAACTCCAGCATCTGATTTATAACTCTTGGCTCATACTCTGTAATCCCCATATCCTTCAGGATTTGTGCCATCATCTGTGCATCTTTCGGCATGCTCTTGGGAGACGCCATCTTGCCAGACTCCATGATATCCGGTGATCAGACTTCTCGAGCTAGATCTCCCACATTAACGTACTTCAGGCCTGATATTGATGCACGTTCTTTGCCTAGTGTGGTTTTTCCAACCCCTGGTGTACCGGTGAGCAGGATGTTGGGAAGCTTCATAGTCCGCCTTCACACTCAGCCAGCGCCTCGGCTCCCATAAACATTTTCTTAAACATTTCACTTTTATTATTAAAATTGTCCATGTGCGCATGCGTGTGCATGTGTGTGTGTGTGTGTGTGTTTGTACATGTGAGTGCAGGTGCCCAAAGCCTCCAGAAGAAGTTAGCTGGTGTTACAAGCGATGTGAGCCTCCCAAAATGGGTGCCAGGAACTGAGATCAGGTCCTCTAGAAGAGTAGTTGGCATTTCAAACAATGAGCCACCTCACCAGCTTCTGGATGTCCACTTTTGATAGGGCCCGTGGTGTATCTGGTCAGGCCTTCTCTCTTGTGTGTAGTGAGAGGTGGAGTCTAGCTCACACAGTGAGCACATCCTCATCTCACACAGAGTCTGCCCAGGTTGTTGTTTGTAGGAGTTGGCCAATGCACACTCTTGGCTGCTCAGCTAAGCCGTGTCTCTTGATCCCCATTCTTGTCCACAGTGAACATTGACAATCCTTGATATATTTTGCCAACGTCTTGGGAGCAAATGGTCTTTTCATTATGAGTGTAAGTTCAAGTTTATCTGTCTAATGACCAGAAGAAAGTTTGGTGTGACTATTGCATCTCAGATTCCCTTTTCCATAAGACTGCTTGCATTCTTCAGCCTATATATGTTATGGAGCTGCTTTGCTTTTTCATTAGCTGGTGGGCGTTCTTAATATACTTTGTGTCATTTTATATTCTGTCATTAATGGGAGGCTTAATCTCTTATTCCAGTTTGTGGCTTGTCTCTTGTCTTCCTTGTGGTCTCATCTATGAGTAGAAATTATTCACCTTACTGCAGTCGGAGTTATCCATATTCTACTTAAACGTGTTACATCTTATTTCAGAAATCCTACCCCAAATTAACAGACATAATCCTATTGTTTGCTCTTTTGTTAACGCTGGATGGGCTGGAGAGATGGCTCAGCTGTTAAGAGCGCTTGCTGCTCTTCCAGAGGCCCTGAGTTCAGATCCCAGTACCCACATCAGGTGGCTCACAACCACCTGTAACTGCATCCAAGGAGATCTTAAGCCCACCTCAGGGCTCTGTGGGTACCCACACACATGCAGCATGCTCATACACAGAAACCTACATGTAAATAAAAACAAATCTTTAAAAAGTTAAAAATATATATATCCCCTGGAATTTATTCTTTGGTATGGTACACAGGGATAAACTTGTATTCTGAGTTTTCCTCTGTTTTGTTTCTTTCTCCACAGAGATACAGAATATGTCTTCGTGGATCAAGTTTCCACATGCATAAGATCCATTCTAGGGCTTCCTACTCTGGATCTACCATTTGAGCTATGAGCTAGACTAAGAGTGAGTGAGCCAGGCGTTCTGCTGGGGTGAGCTTCCTGTTCTGATTTTCTCTAGCACCCTAGTGCCTTTTTGTGCCACTTTGATCTTCATATACGCTTAAAATCAAAGATCCAGTTTCCCTAATGGGCTTAAATTAAATCTATAGCTGTACTGAGGGAGAGTTGAAATTGTGATTTCATTATCAACAGAGCATTTAATGTATATATTTTTTGGCTTTTTGTATTTTCCAGAATAGTCTTCCACTTTCCTGAGTGGAGTTCTAAGCTTTTATTAAGTAGCTTGATTCCTAAGTTATATTTATTATTATTAATATATATAAATCATTGTTATAGTTTATAAAACATAAACTGAATTACAGTATTGACCCAGCAAACATATGTCTATCTGTCTGTTGTCTGTTTGTCTGTCTGTCACTTTCTTTCTTTTTTACTTTCCTTCTTTCCTTCTTTTTGGTTTTTTGAGACAGGATTTCTCTATATAGCCCTGGCTTTCCTGGCTCTCACTCTGTAGATCTGGCTGGCCTCCAACTCAGAGATCTTTCTGCCTCTGCCTCTTGATTATGAATACATTTTGTTTTCATTTCTCTTTTGGGTAATTTATTTTATTTTACTATGGAGTTGGAGATCAAATTCTTGTGCTCGCTAGGCAAACACTCTCATGCTAGGCCACATGCTCAGCTCCAAGATTTACTTCTTTTTCCTAGGCCTGACACACCAACAGAACTTCAAGAGCCACAGTAACATGGCACCTGACTTGAAAGGCATTTACCTTGAGTAAAGTCAGATGTTTGAAGAATGTTCTTTTTTTCCAAAGTGTTTTGGAGTTTTGTTTTTTTTTTAATCAGTGACTAGCAATGAGTTATTTTGTCAAAAAAATTTTTTCTGTATCAATTTATTGGCTTGCTCTGTTGACTCTCATATAGACCATTGATTGATTTGGCCATTGTGTGTTCTGGATGCTTCTGTACTATTGCATTCCATTTCCAGTGCTTTCTTTAGAAGCTGTAGCTATGACCTGATTAGTGCTGCTGGCATATAATCTTCTCATACAGTCTTTGTTGGGGTTTTATGTTGAAGTTTGGCTGGTCTCATAGGCTGGGTTTGGGGAATTGGTTTTATGATTCTTCGCCAGGAGGGAAAAAACAAACAAGCAAACTACTGTCTCCTCACATATGTACAAATCCTCCTTGACCAGCACAGGTACTAAAGGAATGATTCAACAGCATAAAATTCTCAAATGTGATGCCTTTGTTTGACCCAGAAATTTCACAGCTGGGAAACTTCATTGCATCCTATGGCTGCAACCTGACAAGCATATGCAAACACACACACAAGAAGAGTATTTATTGTTGCAATGGCAAGAGATTGAAAACAGCCCCTCATTTAGAAATGAGGTTTTTTTGGGGGGGTGGGGCGGGCACAGTGCCTGTAATTATTAAACATGAATTCATTTTTTTTAAAAAAGAAATGAGGTTTTCACAAAAGGTATGATGTTTTGTTCCTGTTACAAACAATGAGGTAGTCTCAATCTCTGCCGATTTCTCCAGAATCAGTAATTAGGGTGAAGTGGTGGCAGGTGTCTGTGCCTGTGTCTGCGTGTGTCTCCCGTTTGCAAATTTTAAGAAACTGAACCGTACGGATGGGCACCTGCTGTTTCTGAACGGATACTGAAAGCCTGAAATTCACCAGTGACCTCTGGGGAGTAGGGCTGACAGCGAGTTGTAGGACTCCTTATCCTTCCACATCTAGCTATAATTTCATGCTTGACTCTGTCTTTCACTTGCCTCTGGGCTGGAGAAAGCCTGCTGGCAGAGAGGCCCTCCCTTTCAACTAACTGCAAACCTGACTATATGTCTCTCTGGCCCTTGAATTCTGCCACTGTCCCAGAAAGAAAGCCTTGCATTCAGCCTAGGTTTGCCCAGAAGAACAGAGCCGTTGGAACTGTTGACATAAATAGGAGGCTGCTGTAACCTCCTGTAAGTGTTACCTTGGAAACCAGAGCCTGCATGGTCTCCATGGAAACCATTCTCAGCCTTCTGCCTGAAGGAGTTACCACCCACTGGTGCTGGAGTCTTACTTATCAGAAACCTCAGATCCTCGATAAATTCTTAGGAAATGATGGTGGCAGAGTCCCTGCCCGCCCTAAGATTGCTTGTTGTAGATACCAACTTCTTCTGCCCGGGAAGAGCCTCCTATGGGGCCATAATACTCTCACAGGGAAGCATAGCACAAACACAAGAGACCACCCAAGACAGTGTTTGTGCTGTTCCCTGGGTGAGAAGAGGCTCCCCCATTTGGAAGTCCAGGGGCCAGAGTCTATTTTAAACCCCAGGTGTGGCTGAACAGCTGTACTGGGCTAATACTCTCTCTGAGCTCAATTTGCCCTTCTATAAAATGGAGGCTTTAGAAAGTTATTCTGAAGGTTGTTTCCAGCTTTAATAATATTTGCATGTGTCCTGGCCTTCCCAGGAAGGAGAGATCAAACAGCAGCTACAGCAGGCTTCCTGGGGTTCCCCTGAGCTCTGAAGGTTTAGGGAAGGAATGCCTCTCAGGAGGCAGGAGGCTGGGGAGGGGAGAGGGAGGACACTTAGATAGGAACATGCAAAAGAAAAGAGGAGTTAGCCCTCCGTGGGCTAGACAACACAGTGCACGTTAACATAGTATATCCTAGGGCCCTCCAGTGCAGAAGTCCCTGAGGATGGGGTTGGGGACTGAAAGGGAGGTTGAGTCCAGGGCTGAGAGTCAGAAGGGCAGGCAAAGGCAGTGATACCCTAGGAGGCTCTGTGCTACCACTGCTTCCCACCATGGCATCTCTCCACTCTTGGGGCAGTAGCCACAGACCCCAGTCACCAGGGAAGGCTGGAGCTCAGGTGAGAGTGGCAGCTGCAGTCTCCCACCTGGGAGACAAAGGATCTAGCCTGTTGCCAGAAGCTAAACTGCCCCATCTTGACCCTTAGGAGCTAGAGTGAGAAAGTAGCAATGACATAGGGAGTGGGAGGCTGGGGCAGGGGAGCAGCAGCTCTGACTAGCATCCCCGTCCACAGTCTCAGCATCGTGCCTGCTTTTCAACACCCCTGAGTTTCCAGCTCTGCTTTCCCTACTTCCCCCAGGCATAAAATGAGTAACACAGAGCCATGCAAGCATGGCCACGATGTTCAGGACTGTACAGCTGGCACAGCTGGGTGGGAACCACTGTCTTTGTGTGTAAGTCGTTGGCTAGGTCATCTTTGTGGTAGCACAGAGATCTTCTAAAAAGCTCCGTGTGAGTCTGGAAGTCTCAGTCCTCATCTAGATAAGCTTTTCCTCCTTCCTTCCCTCCTTCTTTCTTTCCTTTCCTTCCTTCCTCTCTTCCATATTTTGCGTATCTCACTCCATAGCCCTGGCTAGCCTGGAACTTGATGCCATCCTTTGGTCTCAGCCTCCCAAGTGCTGGCATTACCAGTGTGAACCACTGTGCCCAATAAGTGGTGAGACCCAGCCTGACCTCACTTCTCTCACATCTGTTGGATAAAGCAGTTTGGGACCCATTCCAGGTTCAAGAAGGTGGGACATGAGCTCTGTTTCCCCCCTACCCCCAGAGGAGTAACAACATGTGTACTGCCAGAGGCCAAACATCTGGACCCATCTTTAGATAATCAATTTGTGAACTCTCTCCAAGTCTCAGTTTTCCTTTGTATTAACTAGAGATAGTAAAATAGCTATCCATATCTAGGAATTCAACCAATCTCAGACCCAGAAATATCCAGAAATTTCAAATAGTTCCAATAAAGCCAAAGTTATATTTGCCATATGCTGAATTCATATGACTGAGGGGATGTCCCCTGTCCTCTTCAGCACTCATCTGGGCCTTGTTCACTGTATGTGTCTGCACTTACTCACCAGGCCAAGGTCACCTGATTATGGCATCGAGAAATTGAATCAGGCCAGATTGAAGGGGTCACAGCCCAACTGAGGCTGTGACAATTTGATTGCCATCAGATTTTTTAATACCTTTATCAGAGACAGAATATGACGGCAGCTGCCAGGATCAGTACTGTTGTGGTTACCAGGATACAATGATGTTTGCAAGCTATACAGGGTACCCAAAGTTAATGTCTAAGACCAGTCACCTTGACTTCCAAGGGAACGTACAGAGAAACACAAAGAGGCCTGGATGCTTCACTGCCTGAGGAAGTGTATAGATCTCTCAGGAACTAGAAGGCACACTGTGCCCCAGGAGCCATGAAGTCTAATCAGGAAAACCTAAGACGCATGACTCTCTGAGGCAGCCAGGCCAGGCTAACTAACTCCAAGTTTCCCTGCTGCAAACTACCTCATGTTTCCTTTATGTATGATATAGTGAGGACTGTGTAAAACCAGGCTGGGTCCTGTCCTAAGCTGTTTCATACTATTTGCAGTAGTGTTGCTTGGTTTCTATTAACTTGGTACAAACCTAGACACATCTGGAAAGAGGGGATCTTCATCAAACGCCTCCATAGGACTGACTTGTACACCAGTCTGCAGGGCATTTTCTTCATTAAAGATTGATGTGAGGGGTGAGACAGTTCATTGTGGGCAGTACCACCGCGGGCTGGTGGTCCTGGGTTGTATAAGAAAGCAAACTGAGCAAGCCATTAGGGAGCAAGCCAGTAAACAGTGCTTTTTCCATGGCCTCTGATTCAGGTCATTCTTTCTGGTTCCCGCTTTGTGGTAGTTTGAATAAAAATGGCCCCCATAAGCTCATAGATTTGAAATTTTGGTCACCAGGGAGTGGCAGTATTTGAAAGGATTAGAAGGATTTGGGAGGTGTGGCTGTGTTGGAGAAAAGTGTGTCCCTTGGGGGGGGGGGGTTGAGAGCCCATTCCAAGCCCAGAGTCTCTCTCTTCCTGCTGCCTAAGGAGCAGGACATATGATGCCCAGCTCCTTCTCCAGCACTGTGCCTGACTGTGTGCTGCTGTGCTCCCTGGTATGATAATGGACTAAATCTCTGAAAATATAAGCCACCTCTAGTTAAACGCTTTGCTTTACTGGAGTTGCCAGGATCATAGTGTCTCTTCACAGGAACAGAACACTGACTAAGACCTGCCTTGAATCCTCCCCCGACTTCCCTCCATGAAGGGCTAGATTATAGCTCTAAGCTATATAATAAGCTGAAATCAGCCCTTTCCTCCCTAAGTTGTGTTTGGTTGTAGTGTTTATCACAGCAGAAGGAACCCTAGCAAGACAGGGGTTTTTCAGACCATGCCTTGCCTGTTTTATGGGCAGCAGCGTCAGATTCTGTTTGGAGACAGATGATAACTGATTCTGGTGTGCATGTGTACAGCATCAGCTGTCTGGCACTACTGACAGCACAAACTGATAAATGACTCATTCCTACTGGAAAAAAGGGACCTCCCTATAAATATTTTGGGGTCCTTATAAATATATTGTGACTTTAGAGGCACATGAGGATATTAAAACCATATTTTTAAAAACCAAGTTCAGGAACTTATGGGGACAAATGAAAAGCCCCTTATCCAGACCCCTGCAAAGATTTAGGCACCTGACTCTGAGATGACCCCCAGGCTCCTGTCACCTGACCACCTGGTGTGTCACCTGACCACCTGGTGTGTCACCTGACCACCTGGTGTGTCACCTGACCACCTGGTGTGTATATATAGCAAGAGACCGACAGGCAGAGAACTGACAACTGTCCCTGAGGCTTTTGCTTCAGCTCGGTTTAGACCTTGCCAGTGACACTATCTACTCAAAAGGCCATCCGCCTATCCTCTTCCTCCATTTGTCCACATGGACCACGATGTCCACTCATCTCCCCATTCATTTGTCTGGACTCAGTCCTGCCCTTTTGCCTCTGTGCTGGACTCAATTCTGCAGCTGCCCTCAGCAGCAGTAAGCACACTGACACCTTCGCGGGCTTCTCCAGAGACCGGGTCAGTTTGTTTCACTCCCACAGACCCTTACATTCCTTTTCATTTCTAAGCTCTGCCTACTCAGGCCTCTTTAAAACTCCACTTCTTTAACCCCTTCTAGCCATTCTGAAGAAAAAAGTAAAGAGAGAAAGAAAGAAAAAGAAAGAAAGAAAGAAAGAAAGAAAGAAAGAAAGAAAGAAAGAAAGAAAGGGAGGGAGGGAGAAAGAAAAGACAGACAGACTAACAGTGTATAGTGTGATCTGTGACCTGAAAGTTTATATTAGTAATTAAGATGGGAATAAAAGAATCTATTTCCCTCAGCCAGTGCTATCAAGGAAAGCAGGACTACCTGGCAAATTTCTGCCACTAAGACCACCCTACCTTGTGAATTTGTTGTCATTTTAACATTCTGACATTGTGGAAGGGCACAAACAGTTTTGACATAGCCTGCTTATAACAAACAATGGGCACATTGGCAGTGAACACTCAGGCTTCCTGCCGTTATCCCTCAAATAACATATTTTAACAACTATTTATGTTTTCAGTGTATTTGGGTGCTATATATAACCTAGAGATAGTTTAAAGTACACAGGGGGATTAGCAATGGTTTGTCTATATGCTTCTGGTGAAGGTATTTAACAGCATTCACTTAGGGGGACAAGCGGTCCCCACCCTTGAGACTTTGGCTTACTTAAAAAGACAAAAGCCATTAGAAAGCGGCCACCACAAACCTTTCGATGACACAAACCTTTCCTCAGCAGGGTTTAGCAGTCCTCTGCTCTCAGTCACTTACCCTTCAGTCATTTTGTCTGTCTTACTGGAACTATGGGAAGTTGTCACCAGGCAGAAACCCTAAAAGAGGAATTGACATGATCCTCTGAGCCCAGAAGTCTGTTAGCAGATTTGCTAAAGGTTCTTGGCTTTTCTGAGATAGTCCCAACCTGGTCAGTCCTGGTCAGCCGACCCATGATACCCTCCAAGCAGCCTCCAACAACTGAGGATGCTGTTCTGTTCTCCCACTCTCTCCCCTCTCCTCAGCTCTTTGTCTTCCCTCTTTCCCTGTCACCTTTGTGATTTGCAGTTTGGACATAATGTTGTACAAGGGACTGGAACATCTGCAGATTTTGATATCCCAGGGTTCCTGAAACCGATCCCCCACAATACCTGGGGGCATTGCATGTATCTCATCTGGTTATTAATGGGATTAGAATTCTCAACTGAGGCCAAGGTGGTTACAAGAATGTATGATAAGTCCCGCCCACAGCTAGGAAGAACTCAGTATCTGAACACACCCAATATTCAGAAGGTGGCAGAAAACGTAGCTCACCGTCATTCCTTTGGGCATCTGCCTCTGCCATGTCCTCTGTTTGGTCTCCTCCTCATAACTAAAGAACCCCAACATCCCCTGAGCCTGTCTCCTTTTCTGATTCATCCTGAGCACACAAAATCACTCACGGCTCCAGCCTTGGCTTTAGACACACTTTCATCACGGCAAGAGACATGGGTGACTGTATTCTTCCCACTGGCTCTCACTGCTTGCTGGCCATTTGTTGTTGTAAATCTATTGGTGACTTCTGGGGTGACTCTAAAGGGCTTTGCCTTTTAGAAAATTTAGCTGGGCAGGAAAGCAGAAGAAGAGAAAGAAGCCTAGAGTCCCAGGCTTTAAGGACAGATGCCATGCTACCCCACCCCCATTGCTGCACCCATCCCAGCCTGGAACCAGCAAACACTGGCTTTTATTATGCCCTGCAGCGCCTGGGCAGGCCTAAGGCCAATTCTGCAGGCTGCCCAGCTCAACTCACAATGCCGTCTCTGCAGGAAGCAGGGGGAGGAACTGACTGGTCCCAAAGGCATCTTCAGGGCTCACAGGAATGAGGCAGTCAGTGGTGGCTACAAGCCATCTGGTGGAGTCTTGTGTGGCTTGGGAAAGTGGGCAGCTTCTAACCTGTCTGGGACACAAACATTCTTTCTTTCTATTTCAATAAGGATGGGAAACGTGATTTTTTATCTGTTCTTAGTGTCCAGAGGATGGGGGACAGGGCAGGCCATGAAAGGAAGGGGTATCCTGGCCCCTTGCCACCCCATGGTGGCTCATCCAGACTCTTTCTGCCTTAGGTAACCTCTGTCTTGTGCAAGCAATACTGCCCATGGAGGCTACCCAGCTGGCTCCAGAAACCTCCCAGCAAGGCTGGAGCTCCCAAGGTCAGTTTACCGTTACCAAGGAAACCATCCCCCAAGGCTCCAGGGCTGAACTGCACTGGGCAGAGACTATGCCTAAGAGACCTTCCGACTGGCTCCAACTTGGTCTTGTAGCCATTGTTGTTGGTAATAAAACTCACATTTACCCGAGTGGGACCAAACACGGCGTGGAAAGAAAAGCATTTCAGTGACTCCAGCCAAGTACTGGAACTTCTGTGGTCCCATGCTGCAGCAAGAGACTAAGGATCTGATATCCTGGCTCAGAACTGCTGTGCTCTACTGGTTCTGCACGCATGCCTGGTAGGCATTTGCAGAGCTGCTGCTGTCCCTCTTTGAAGACTCGGTGCGCAGCAGGTAAACCCATCCCATGCTATGATCCCTTATAGAAAAGGAGGCAGGGAGCCAAGAAGACTCCCTAATGCCTAACTCTCATGCCATGGCCTCTGAGCTGCCCTGAGAAATTCCTTTCCCAGGCATTCCACTCCTGGGCTGCAGGACTGCAGATCCAGATGGAATCGAACACAGAGAGGAAGGAGGCCAGGCCAGTCAGTATGGCAGTGCATACTCTAGCACTACTGTGGGCTCAGAACAAGATGCATGGCACATCAGCTCTGCCCTCTAGAACCTCCCAGACCTGGTCACCCACCACTGACTGCCTGGACTCTGTAACCTCTGGATGGAGATCAAGGTGTAAAACGCAGGTAGACAGCACTGCAGATAACTAGGGTAGAGGAACAAGCTCTAACGGTTAGGCAGTGTGCCAGGTGCAATAATGTGATAAACCCGGGGCGCAGTGAGAGGACTCATGTCTGGATGAGAGGATGACCTGTGTTGACACAGGGACCTGTGTTAAATGCCACTTCCCAAACACTGCAGACAGAGGAAGGCTGGGATCCACCCAGGACACAAAATGCTGAGCCGGCTGTTCACCTTGTAGCCTCTGACCAGACCCTTCCTTCTCACCTTCCCCCGGGGTTAAGGGACCCTGCCTCTTGGATGTTGTTCTGTGGCCCATATGCTCATTACTCTCTCCAAAAATTCAAAACATGCAGTCCTGGTTGTTTGGAGTCCTCCTGACCACCACATCGTAACCACTGTTTGAGAATTTCTCTACAAACCAGAAAACAGGGGACTGCTTTGACTGTTCCTGTTCAACTCATTTAAATGTTTTTTTTTTTTTTAGCAGTATTTATAGATCCTTCCCCGAGTCTGTAGAGAAAAACTAAAGACTTTCTTGAGAAGGTGCTAGAACTCGTGTAACTTAGCCACAGATCTCTCACACCTTACAGACCACTCAAGACCCTCTCACTCACAGGGAGAGGCCACTGCTGAGACCACACCTCTGTGTAGATTGAAACCAGACTCACCCACCACACCTGGCACTCCCTGGCTTTTGTCTTGGGCTGGGTAGCCCTTACCTCTGGGGCTTTGCTGGATATCTGAGAATACATTACATTCACTCGTGTACCACCACCAAGTCCAGGAAATGGATAGCCTATGGGTGAATCAAGGTAAGACAGATGCCATGGTAGAGTCTTCACTGTTCTCCTGAAGGACTGAACTGAGAAACAATAACCTATCAGAGGATGGTCCTGTGAGCCAGAGCAGCCAGTGGTTTGTGTCACCAAGCCATAACCAGCTCCCTAACACTCTGTGGAAGTGGCTGTACCTTCCCCCAAGTTGGACTGTGCCACTCCTTCTGAGTGGCCTGAGCTATTCCTCCTGACAAAGAGGAATGGTATCCTTGTGTGACATTCTTCTTTCCAAGGAACCCAAACTGGTATACTCTGGTTTCCCTCTGGGGCACCTCTCCTTTTCCACAGGATCTTGTTGAACACAGTCAGGCCTTGATCCCCTCTGAGATAAGCACAGGGCTCAGCCGCTCCGCCATGCTTGGTCCTCTACCTACAGAATACGGCTCCTGAACATCATGCAAATGGTCGGACCACTTCCAGATCGGCCTACGGGCACTGCAGGCCCCATGTGCCTCTTCCCATCTGGCCAGGCTCATTCTAATCTACTCAAGAGCAAGCTCGACCCCTGCTTCCTAATGCCTTTACACACCATCTTAATCTAGAGACACCTTGGCTTCTTTTCTTAATGGGAGAGTAAATCGTGATGGTGGCGTTGACAGGATCTAGAGCAGTGGTTCTCGACCTTCCTGATGCTGCAACCTCGTAATAGAGGTCCTCATGTTGTAATGACCGACCCCCCACTATAAAATTATTTTCATTGCTACTTCATAACTGTTATTTTGCTACTGTTATGAATTGTAATGTACATATCTCTGTTTCTTGATGGTCTTAGGTGACTCCGCGAAAGAATGGTTTGACACCCCCCCCAAAGGGGTTGAGACCCACAGGTTGAGAACCACTGATCTAGAATCACCTAGGACACAAAC
The DNA here is from genome assembly GCF_004785775.1 of Grammomys surdaster. Lineage (NCBI taxonomy): Eukaryota > Metazoa > Chordata > Mammalia > Rodentia > Muridae > Grammomys > Grammomys surdaster. Next base: position 1,579,597 of record NW_021620672.1, read on the forward strand.
TTTGGACATGTCCAAGAGGGAGTTTCTAGATTGATTAATTAAGATGGGATGACCGCATGTAGGCAGCACTCTGGCAAAGGCTGGGGTCGTGCATTGGATGAGGACGGTAAAGCAAGCTGAGCCGAAGCACCCATCTTCTCTGCTTCCTGACAGCTGCTGTCAAACCTTCTCCTCCACGGTGAACTGACTCTACCCTCAGTCAGGGAGGGAAAATGAACCCTTCATTCCTCCAGTTGCATTTTGCCAAATATTTTGTGGTTCCTTTGTTGCACAGCAGCCTCCTGAGGCCCTCGAGATTGCCAGGCACAGCCCCACTCTCTCTTGCAGATGTTAGAAGAGGTCACTATTGGGTAGCCAGTTACACATATATCTGTTCTGCCTGGTAACCTAGGGTGGATCAATTGACCAAATAGGGCAGACAGATGTTCCTATACAGAGAGAGGTCAGAGTCTACCCTGAGGTGACCACTCCATCCATCTCTATTTGCCTATGACTTTCCAGGCTCTTACCTGCTATATTCTGCCTGCTAAGAAACCTCTCTGCTCTAGCCGATAGGGACAATTGATGTTAAGGTTTAAATGTGAAATATCCCCTGCAGGCTCATGTGTTTTTTGAACATTTAGTTCCCAGCTAGTGGCACCATTATGAGAAGTTATAAAAACCTCTAGAATGTAGGGCCCAGCTGGATGATGAGGCCGCGGGGAATGCTTTGAGGATTATAGCCCATTCTGGATTCCAAAAAGCTCCTCCTCCTCTTCCTCTTCCTTCTTTCTTTTTTCCTCCTCTTCTTCTTCCTTTTCTTTTTCCTCTTCTTCCTCCTTCTCCTCCCCATCCTCCTCCTCCTCTTCCTCCTCCTCCTCTTCTTCTTCTCCTTCTCTTTCTCCTTCTCCTTCGTCTTCTCCTTCGTCTTCGTCTTCATCTTCTTTGCTTGGGTTGTTCTTCATTTTTTGCTTGTTCATTTTTGTTTTGTTGTTTTGTTTGTTTGAGACGGGCTCTCAATATGTAGACACAGCTGGTCTGAAACTTACTATGTAGACCAGATTTGATCTTGAACTCATAGAGATCTGCCTGCTTCTGCTTCTCAAGTGCAGGAACTAAATGCATGTGTCACCACACCCAGCTTAGCTTTCTACTTTACGACCTATGGAAATATAAAGCAGCTGGACAGACAGGAACTGATTCCAACACTATACTATATGATTGCCCCACCACAGTGGACTGTATCCTCTTTCACCACGAGCCACAATAACGCCTTCCTCCCTTAATTGCTTCTATCTCAGCAACCAGAAATGTAACCAATAGGTTGGTTGGCCATGCTGTTCTATGGGCAGAGATGTGAGGTAGGTGCTACCGTGGAGGATCCCTCTTCCACAGTGAAGGCACAGACTGCATGGATTCCACCCAGGCCCACCTCCATAGCCAGGCATTATGGAGTACTGAGCTCCTACTATGTATCAAGTGTGCTGTGAAGTTTTGAACCTCCAGAGTCTCTGCCCTTAAAAGCTTTTGAGTTGGAAGATTCTTTCAAAGCCCGAATATAATCATTTGAGACGTTGTGAAGCTTACAGCATGTTGAAAACCCCTAAATCTATTGTTGTTGCCTCTAAAGCAGCCACAGACAGCATGGATAGTTGTGGCCATGTGCCAATATGACTTTATGGGCAACATCTTAGAGCAGTGTTGGAAACACACAAGACCTCAGAATACCTTTCAGGCCCCTGCTAAAGGCAGCTCCAAGTAGCTCCATAGGTGGCCTTGTGGTGTTTAATATGGCCCCAGCTTCCCTGATGTGTGGCAGTTGACTGATCCAACAATCGACAGTTGACAAACCAGCAGAGACAACGGCAGCTGACCAGAACAATGTAGCAGGAGACAGCATCTGAAGGACTGGAAGGGTCTAGAGCATTGTGAACTTTTCTGGAGCCTTCTAGCCCTCCCAAACCCTGGGCCACTTTCCAGATCCCATGAGGCCCAGCCCAGGGAGGTCTGGCTATAGCCCCAGACAGCCTTACCTTGGAACTGGGTGTCCTGTTTTCTCTCTTCCCATATATAGTTAGCCTTCTGTATTTATAGTTTCCATATCTGAGGAGCCAATCAATAGGACTGAAAATGCCTGCGGAAATGTATTTGTAAAGAACACCTGCAGAAGTTTTTCTTGTCATTGTTTCCAGTGGGGCACAAGCTGTTTATTTAATATTTATATTGTATCACGCGTTGCCTTAAGCAATATAAAGATGATTTAAATTATATGGGGGTGTGCTCAGCAGGAAATGATGCTTGCCACACAAAACCTGGGGATTTGAGCTTGGTCCTCAGAACCAATGTAAAGGAGAAAACTGACTCTACAAAGCTGTCCTCTGACCTCCACACATGTGTGGTAGTATGGGTCCTCAACACACTGACTTCATGAATATACATACACAATAATAATAATAATCACAGTATGTGGGACGTGAAAATAGGTCCTATACAAATATCATGTTAATTCCTGTAAGAAAGTGGAGCCCCCATTGTTTTGAGGGATGACTGTACATCCTCACAGGAAAAAAAAAATATTTCCTTTCTTTCTTGCTTAAAACAATCATTTCCAGCAAACTGGTAAGTTATACAACTATCGCCACCATTAGTCTCTGTCCAAAACCTGCTTTTATCCACGAAATGTGGGTGAGGGTTTCCTGTTATCAAAACTGTTCAACCACCCTACTACCCTGTGGGAAGAGTACCAGAAGCGCACAAGATGGGCTCCCAGCTACAGCTTGGAGAAGATCTCCCCTGAGAGACCCAGAGATGGTGATGTGTGAGAATCCCCTGGGAACTATGAGAGGAAGATCTCCTTTATCTCTTAGAGCTGTAAATGGCCAGGTGCCCACATCTGGGCCAGGAACCTTCTGTAGTGGACACATGTGGATGAAACTTCCCTTCAGTGTTACCCACCAGACCCCCACACGCACACAGCGACGTCCCTGTTCCTTCCCACCCAGGTATGGACCACGGGCCTGCTTTTGATGTCTGTGTACAAGACCTTCAAATCCTTTGGTATTTCATGTCCCCACCACAGGAAGGGGACAGGTCTGTATTGGTCCCCAAGGCAGTCGGTAACTGGCTTTGCAGCCAGTACCACCTCAGAGTTATCAGCCAAATAGACTCCTATCGCAGGGTGTCTAAGACATTGAGGTGAAATGGTCATGAAGGGCTGATACCTGTCAAGGTCTGGCCCTACAGCTGGCCTTTCCACTGCTCTGATTCTCTGGTAGGAGCAACCTCTTTCAGTCTTACCCATGCCCCATGGCTCCAGCTCCTTCCTCTTTTTCCGTAGCCATTCTCACTGTCGAAATGTCATTTCATCTTTAATTAACAGTAGGATTCTTTGTTGCCTGCAAGAGGATTCAGTTGGAGCTAAATCAAGTAAATAGGGGCTCCTCCTGGGGACCTGGAGCAGCTTGCAGTTGCAAAGCAGTTGCCAGGCAACCAGTACTGCTGCCTCTGCCTTGGGGTGTTTCCAACAGCCTTAGGCCTCCCTCAACCTTTTTCTTAGCAGAAAGTATCTGATGACACAGTGCAGGATGAGGGGTCTCTAGCTTTGGGCCTTTATGTCCTGCTCAGAAAGGGAGGAGGGACACTGTTATCCTAGACACTGTTTCTGGAAGATGCCATAGTATTATGGTTTGAATCTAAAATTCCCTACAGGATCTGGGGACCACTTGGCCCCCATATGGTAAAGCTATTTGGGGAGGTTCTAGAAACTTTAGGAGGTTGGCCTCGACAGAGGAAATAGGTTACTGAAGGCAAACACCAAGGTTCTAGTCTCCAGCTCTGTTTTTACTTCCTGTCTGCCAAGAGGGAAACAGTTTCCTCCATACCTGTCTGAATACCATGATCTTCTGCACAGGGTCAAGCAACCATGAAATGAAACTGTCTCTACTCTGTTGGAAGGGCATCCTGGGACTCAGAAGCCCAGGGCCCACACAGCTCTGAGGGGAGAATGCATCCCAGTGGAAGGGCATCCTGAAACACAGGAGCTCAGGAACCTTACAGCTCTGACATGGGTCAGTGTCCCAGTGGAAGGCATCCTAAAACATGGGAGCTCAGGAACCACATAGCTATGAGAGAAAGCCTCCTCAGCAGAGGTGTTGCAGCTCCAGGAGAGGGTATCCTCAGCTGAGCTGAGGCACACAGGAGCCTCAGCCCAGCTCCTTCTTTGCTTCTTCTTTTCTCTTCAGCGCTTCTTTTCGTCTTATCCTCTTCTGATGAGAGAGTCGCACCAGGCAGAAAATCTCATGAAAGAGTTTTATTGAAAGGTCCAGGGAGTGAAGGGATGACTTCAGGGATGATTGCCTTCTCTGCTCCTGGGAGTGGGCATCCAGAAATTGGATAAAAGGCAAGCCTTATGTAGGCCTTATCTTCTCAGGGCAGAGATTTCCAGATTGAGGATTTTTGGGATTTCAAGTCCTGAGTTTGGGAAGCTCAGAGACTGGTGGGTTTTCCTGTTTGGGGTTGGTGGGGTTTTGTGGAAAGCTCAGGGATTGGTGGGGTTTTCTATTTGGGAATTGTTGGATTTTTTCACCCCCTTTTCCCTGCATCAGGTCCATGGGTTAGGGTGGGAAGTCCTTTCCCGCTGCAGCTGGCTTTTGTTGAGGCACCATCTCTGGGGGGCTATTCAAGGGAGGCTGGAGAGGAGGTGCTGCCACTGTGGACAGCTCATGCAGTGGTTTCATCAAGGCTGTAGATTGAGGCAGGAAAGAAGGTGTTGCCACGGGGCACAGCTCCTGTGGGCGCTGCAGACTGAGGAGATGTTGTGGGTGGTGCCGCCATTTTAGACAGCTTCTGTGAGACATTTTCCTGCTGCAGCCGTAGGTTTGGATGGAAGAAAGGGCCTGCCGTGGCTTTGATGGCTTTTGTGCTATTCCACTTAGGGACTACAGAACCCACTAATACTGTGAGTTGAAGGAAATTGTTCCTACCTAATAGGGTTTCTGTCAAGTATCTGCTCACAGTGGTAAAATTTTGACTGTATTCCATACGTGTTCTATCATCACATCTATCTCTCATTAAAAGAATACGGATTTGCCTCACCTGCTCAGACCTGAGTTCTTCTAGGTACCAGGACACACACCAGATATGTCCAGCACTAAGTAATGAGGCTGCTTTCCCTTGATCATTAGGAAGATGAACGATGGCCTGGGGAGATGGCTCAGCAGCTAAGAGCACTTGCTACTCTGCAGAAGTTCCAGGCATGGTCCCCAGCTTCCACTGGCCTCCGTGGGTACTGCACACTTGTGGTGGTACATGAGTGGGTTTTTTTTTTACGACTGTGAAAGAGCCGAGGCACCCTCTCAGGCAGTGAAGCACTCAGGCTATCTTTGTGTCTCGGTGTTCCTTAGAGGTGAGTGAAACATACAGAACTTGGCTGAACATTTAATCTTAGACACTAATCTTATATACCCTGTCAGGCTGGTGAACCACCATTATATCCTACTGCGAGGAACATGTAAAAAATGTCTCATTGCTTGAAATAAACTCATCTCGGTCTTAGTCCTGCTGAGGTCCCTCCAACCGGCCTGAGTGTTTCATTCCCACCGGCCGTATCAGGAGACCCTGATATTCCACTCTGCAGCATGGAGGAGTTAAATAAGGTGAACCAGATGAGAAATGCATCCCAACCAGGTCCGGGCTAGGTTGTGTTGACCTCCGTTGGGGTGCAGCTCTCTGGAGAAGCTCAGGGCCTTTGGGGAGACCCAAGAGGGTCTTGAAGTAGAGACAGTGGACAAGAGCACAGAGACCTGGCACACATCCTACATTCATTCAGCAATCAACATAGCACCCTCTCTCTCTCTCTCTCTCTCTCTCTCTCTCTCTCTCTTTCTCTGTATGTGCATGTGTGTGTGTATGTCTCTCTGTGTGTGTCTCTGTGTGTGTGTGTCTGTGTGTGTCTGTATGCTCGCACGCACATCCTCAGTGGTATCAGTTGGGTGCTCTCTGACTCACTGCAGCTCTGACAGTACTCAGATACCATAGGCTGAGAGCTGGGTCCCCCAAACTCTCCACTTCCTTCAGCTATCAGCCATGGTTGTTTCAATAAGCTTCTGACCCCAGAGTTCTAAATTGGGGTTCCTCCAACTCACTCCCCAGGTTCAAATAATTTGGTAGAGAAGATGTCTAGAGAAGGGCTCAGAAAAATATTAGTTTACAGATTTCACTTAAAAGATACTACAAAAGGTATCAAAGAACATCAGATGAAGAAACCCTCAAGGTAATGTTGGAAGGAAGGGGTGCAGGGCTGCCATGCCCTTTCTGGGTACCTCGTCCCCAGGGAACCTGCATGCTCTAGGCTCTATGAAAGGCCCAAGCCCTGCCCTCTGGGGTGGAGAGGAGGGCCATTGGGGCTTCCGTACAAAAGAGAGATTGATGAAATCCTTGATCACTGGTGATTCGCTCGACCCTCGGCCCTTACTTGCCAGAAGCTTGAGGGTGGATCTGAGAGTCCCAGCTCTTCTTATGGGCTCAGGCTTCCACATGAGCTGCCCCACCCCGGAAGCCACCTGGACCCGACCACGTGGCACTCATCTCATTAGTATGCATATACAGCTCCCCACGGTAGTGATTCCAGGGATTTTGCCAGGAATCAGGCAAAAGAGCGCCGAGATTTTTTACGGTATCGCTTTGGAGGAAGCTGGGGATGCTCAAGTGTCTACGAGCCTCACTGTTCTCCAAAGCCAAGGTCCTGCTACACGCCGGCTTCCAGCCCCAGCTCCACCAGCTTTACGGGGTCTCTACACGGAAGGACTTGAGATAACACTGCACATTCATCATCCTCTCAAGCCCTAAGGGGAAACTGGCTAACTATGTTTCTCACCCAAAGTCAAAGGAATCTGCCTCTCCTCCCCCGTGTCTGACCCCGTGTGGCAAAAGGACATTTCCCTCTATCATCTGGATGTTCTCCTGAACAAACTGACGAAGACAAACAAAACCAGAGAAAAAGCATACAGATCTGTGAACGTGCAAACATGGAAAAAACAGAGCAGGGAAAGTCACAAGTGTGTGGCCACCCACCAGCTCAGTGGGGTGCAAAAAAGGCACACCCCGCTCCTGTTGAGGAGGAGAGAGTGTAGACAATTTTGAGATGATTCATACATGGCTTTTAGGGGAACCTAATGAGCTTTGAGCATATACAACAGCGCAGGACAGAGTCTCACAGGCCATGAAATGGACAGTGGTTTGTAAACGATTCTCCGTGGGACTGAAGGAGGACACGGTGTGTGACAAGTCTATTCTGTCACATGAATAGATAATGAAAGCACAAGGTCAAAGGGACTTGAGCTGTGGGAGTGTGGGAGAGTGTAAGTCCCCTCAGCCTCTCATCACTTTGGTCTTTGGAGTTCTGGTTCCTGGACTCTTAATACTCCAGATTCTGTCTCAGCAGAAGGACAAGTAACAAGGCTAAAGCTTGAGAACTTAGAGAAGGCAGGATATGGGAGAGGATTCTAATGTCTAACCTTGTAACATGCATCTGGATTGCACTGGTTGCTGAGGACTCTTCCCACCTCCCCACCACCACCCCACCCCACCCCCGAAATCTACCCCATGCTGTCCTCGTGTGTGTGTTTTTTTGTTGCAGCGTCGCGTGTGAGCGCGCACACTCTCTCTCTCTCTCTCTCTCTCTCTCTCTCTCTCTCTCTCTCTCTCTCTCTCTCTCTCTCTCTCTTTCTCTCTCTCTCTCGTGCAGCCTAGCTTGGGATGAGCACAGTATCTCTCGGGTGCAGCCCGCTTGTTAAACTGCAGAGGGCAGATGTCTGCTCTTGATTTTTCCTTCGAATGACCTCTTTGCTTCTGGTTTCCATGGAAACAGCCCTAGGAGCAAGGACAGCTGTGGTCAAGAAGTAACATCAGCTAGAATTTTCTCCTAAAAGCTGATGATGGAGAGCAGGAGGACAGAGGGGCTGAAACAAGGGGTCAGGTAGGTAGGAAGGACTGAAGGAGGGAATCAGAAAGGAGAAACTCTGAATTTACAGTTGAGCCAAAGGCAGACTCTTCAGGGAGTGGGCGGGCCTTGGAGATACTCTAGAGAATAACAATTAGAGGCCCCCAGGAGCTTCCACAGCAGGTCAGATAAGGACATCCTGGGAGGGTGGAATTGATGACATCAGCTCCTAGGAGGAGACAAAGACATAAATATCACGAATAACAATGACAATGTAGCTAGTGTGACCTGCTCACTGACCTTGATTATGAAATTCCTCACCTTATTCATATTGCCGAAATTCATTGCTTGGGTCCTTATGTGTTCTTCAGACAGGAAGACTGTCCCCAAATTATTCAAAATTCCCACAGTCTTCCTTAGTCCAAAGAGTCCAATGGGAAGGTCAGCTTTGTTTGCTGACCCCTGAAGAAGGACAAACTATGACTTCTCTGTGCTGTCAGAAGGTGTCACCCTTGAGGCTCCAGCCTGGATCTCTCTTCAGGGGAGAGGGACATTAGACTGTTGTGTGCAACAAGAGGGGCTGCTGGCTTCAGACCAGAACTCCACGGTCCTATTGCTTACACCCCAGACCCCAGAATCCCTGTGGATACCTACCGCAGCTAAGTGTCACTGGCAATGAGAGGGGCTTCTTTGAAGAAGCACAGGGCAGGCCAGCTGAGACTCACCGCCCACAGGAGCTCCTCTTTCATCTTTTAAAGTCCCAGAGCGCTGTGTCCTCCTTAAGCTGCTGATGTAATTCTTCTTTTAAGTTTAGAAAACTCTAGCCTATTGGAAGGCGGTGGGGTACTATTGCAGTCACCTCAAGCAAAGCCAGGATGGTGGGCAGATGTGGGCTCCTAATTAACCTATTCTCTCCTCTTCAGGAACCACTGGTACCTAAGAGTAAGCCTTCTTTGCCTTTCTTATCCCACTCAAGAGTGGTCATGTGGCATTTACCAGGAAGCACAAATGCCAGTTGATTTCAATTGAAGATGCTGAAGCTTCCCAGTGTCATTCTGACACCATGGACCGTCTCCCTCAGGATCATGATTACAAGGACGGATACTAAGAAGCGTCTACTTTGAACATCTCCAGGCTTCACCCTGCCTAGAAGGAAGGCCAGGCTTTGGAGCCCCAGGTCTAGATGGAGAAAGTGTCACAGGATTTGTGAGGAGAAGGCATGGCAGTGGTTCAGGGAAAGGTTGGCTAGACTCCAAAGCATGATTTTGGTGTGAGCACTCTGGAAGAGACACCAGAGCTGGTGGGAGGGGCAGCTTGCAGCCGTGAGGGAACTGTAGGAGAAAGCCTTGTACCTGTGTAACATGGAAGCCTGCATTCATAGGTCTGGCTGTTGGGCACTGAATCTGCAACCCCCATCCCCCTATTTCACAAATAAGGACACTCTCTTATTTCTTTATTTCATTTTATTTGTTATAATGTGTCTGGGTACTTCGCATCATGCAGTTCCTGAGAAGTCCAGAAGAGGGCACTAGATCACCTTGGATTAGACTTCCAGACTGCTGTGAGCCACTATGTGGTCACTGGGAATGGAACCCAGGTCTTCTGGAAGAGCAGCAAGTACTCTTAATTGCTGAGCCATCTCTGTAGGCCTTGAGGAACCTCTCTTGCCAGAACTCATAAAGGATTCCCAGAGCAAGAGGGAAGTCCAGTGACAACATGGCTGGAGTGTCTTTGTAAAATGTCCTGAGCTCAGAGCTGGGTGTATTCAAGTTGAGGAACTAGAGAAAACACACATGCTCTATTCAAGTACCCAGAGTAAAAGCCTTGTGGACTGGATGCTTCCACTTAAATTCAGGCATTGAAACCCCAACGCTGGGATCTTAGGGGACAATTAAGGTCAAATAAAGTGCTAACTGTGGAGTCCGACCCAGACAGTTGACAGTCCCAATCAGAAGGCATCAGAAACTTGTTTTCTCTCTGCCAGGTACTGACACAGTAAAAAGCAAATATTTGCAGACAGGAAGTAGAGCTCTCACCAGGGACCAGACACAGAGCCAGGCCAGACCTTGGGCATTCAGCATCCAGGATGGTGAGAAATGTTTTTTTTTTACCTCTTAAGCTGTATCTCATCCCCTCCATCAGCCCCTGGCTGTACCTCTGATATCTGACTGTTCTGCAGAGTGAAGTTCCAGGAAGGAAATAGCAACAGCTCTAAGTTCTATTAACCACCTACTGCATCTGTGTTTGTCTAAATGACGTAAACATCCCGGCATCTGCAGTTACATTGTCTCTACCACTCAAGGGATGCTGGCCTGATGCCACCCTCCATGCATGCCGGAAGTCCGTTTGCCTGCTTGGTTCTGAAAGGTTTCTCATCCTCTGGTCCAGCAGGTGCAGGCAAGCCTACCAAGTGCCTCTGTGTTGGCACCTGTCCCTGCCCCACTCTATAGCAACTGATTGTGTTTGATGGCCTTCAGTGAAAGCAAAGCCCCAGCTGCTCCTTCAGGGGGAAAAAGTTGGTGCTGAGGTATAGAATAGTATGGCAGGGGCTTCCTGCTGCTGGAGATGGTCCTTCCCGGAGCCTGAGAGCATCAGACTATCACGTGTGTGCCCAAGTGGGGTGTGTGTTTGTGTCTCCATTACCAGATGCTACTGGAGTCCCACCCCCCAAATATGCCCTGTCCTGAAGCTTATCTAAAGTCCTCCTTAACCATCCCAGGGCCCCTGGCTTCCAGGCCCCCTCTACTGGAGAAGGAAGGAGAGGAACCCTGTCTTCTCCCTGGACCTTTGCCCCCATCTGTAAGCAGGCCCAGCTTGTGTGAGAGGCGCTGCCTCTGAGAATCAGTCACATTGGGGTCCTCAGGTTCAACCAGGACTGGCTCATCCCTGCACAATGGTCTTAGCCATCCTTACTATGAACCTTTTCCAAGATGCAACTTGAACGAGCAGCATAGGAGTATGTTTGAGCCATCCTAAGACATCCTTGGGAGAGAGGGGGCCCTTTAGTGAGTCGCTCTCCTCAGATCACCCTAAATACAGTGTGTGTGTGTGTGTGTGTGTGTGTGTGTGTGTGTGTGTGTGTAGAGGGGGACGGAGGAGGAGAATGGGGAGGGGGAAAAGGAAGGAGGAAGAAAAGGAGAAGGAGGAGGAGGAGGAGAGAGACTGTGCTGTACAAAACCAATCTCACTGTCTTCCACCTCCTCCCACCCCTACATGCTCCGTGCAGACAAGTTTTGGTTGTAGTTTCTCAGGTGACTGTTCCTAGCAAAGGCGCTGCCTGGGGCCTCAAGGTGAGCCAGGGCTTGCTCCCACAAGCATTCCTTTGAAGTGACACCTAGTCTTTCCTCTGCAAACATCAAAGGGCTGAAGGCCTCACCTCTGCTGTAGCCCACAGTGAAGCCCCCTCCCCCCAGCACTGTTCACAAAGGGAGGAGGGGACAGGAACCTGCTCTGTTCACGTCTGCGCTCCATGTCCCTTCACTGCCTGTGGTAGCTCTGTGCTGGCCTTACCAGGACGCACAACTGAGAAAGTGAGAGGCACTATGGTAGTAGTTTCAGGGGTGTGCACCTCAAAATCAGCTCCTTTATGAATCTTTTAGTTCCCTGTCCTCAGAAGGAGATTCTCATAGTACCCTTAGTCAGCCACTCTGTTGCCCCAAAAGGATGTTGTCCCCAATGGAGCTGGCCCTCTGAGGACCATGGAGGATCTTGCAGATAGCATCTCCATATGGGTCCTTAGGTAGGGATGTGTCTTCCTCTGCTGGGTTAACACTCTTTTCATCCCAGGCTAGAAAGCTCATCCTGTCTTTTCCTCACTGACATATTAAACCAGTCCTTTCCAGTCCTTTTGAGTCTCTGCAGCTGCTACTGGGCCTACAGTCATTTCAAGCATCTTTGAAATTACTGGTTATTCACAGTAACTTTCTAGAGGGCAGAATTTTCTATGTGGGTGTTCTCAGAAGCCCAGGGCATCTCCACTGTGTTACTGTGATGACTCCAACTTCAAAGGGTCTATAGGGAGGGGACTCAGGTGTGACAGAGCTGACCAAATGCAGTTTATGAATAGGCATTCTCCACTCAAATCCTCTGGGAGACAAGGGGATAGGACCCAGCCATGAGTTAGCTGGGGTTAACAGAAAAATGACTGTTAAGGGACGAGGATGTCCCTGATCAGCCTTCCACGTGCAGATCACGCCTTGGAACTTGTAGGTACTTAGGAAAAAAGGGGTGACTTAGGCCACGCCTGTCAAGGGATCTGGTAGGTGAGGGGGAGTTCCCTGTAAAGAAAGATAGATTTGCATCATCACGAGTCAGAGAAGAAAGCATCACCAGTAGAGGATGTGTGGTCAACAGGCCTCTTGGACTGGGCCTCTCATGGATACAGAGTCAGTGTCACGGTGGGACAGATGGAAGAACAGGCTGAAAGGGACTGAACCCAAGTGTGTGGGGTCTTTGAGACCCAGTGGCTTCACAGATAACTAAGCACACACGTGACTGTGCATTCAACTGCACCGGGTCTGGATCCTGACCAACCGGGAAGACCAGCTGTGCACCTGATGACCACCTGTGATCTACCTGTTACAGGTAGGACCCCTGTAACATCATATCTGATGCCCAGGGGCCATACCGTTAAATCCCTTGGCAGGGGTCATTAGAGACTAGTTCTTCTCTGGAGCCAGAAACCAAAGCCTGAGACAAGGTCACAGTACATAGTATGAATTTATTTGGTAAATCATGTTAATCAAATTGGTTTTCCAATTAATTTTGCTAGGTCTTGCAGCTGTACGTGTAGCTAGTGTGTCAGGTTTTCCTAGGCTGAGTACGAATAAGGTCACATTTATGGCTAAACAACAGCTCCTAGCCCCCTGGCTTTAGTAACAGGAATCTGGGCCTTTTCCACAACTAAGTCCTGGGTTTCCCACACTCACTGGCTGCATTCTACTCAACTCTAGCACTGACCCTCCCCATTTCTGGTACTGCTGAGCCAACTGCCACTTGAGGACCCAGTGGACTGGTGACACACACCAGGCAAGTCTCCTTCACTCACTATTTTGGAATGAATTGGTGGATTCTCAAGCCCTATTCTCCTCCCCCCAACCCCTGTCTCCTGGTTCAGGGTCACCAATCTTGACACAGCTGTATCCCTCCAGGATACCTTACCTTTCCCCAGTTTATGGCTCTAGATTCCCCACCCTCTTTGGTAATGATACTCTTGGAACCTAGAGAGCTTTCCACCATAAGAGTGTCGCTGCTATGTACACACCGGTTTTAGCTCTGGTCATCGATGGGGATGGTGGCTATTCAACCTACTAAAGCCTTTGCTCTGGGGAATCTTGCCTGCCAGACACACTTGCACATGGAGAGGACCACTTGACTCTGTTGGATGAGGGAAGAGCTCCTTACAGGGAGAGAACACAAATGAGGTGGTCCCAAGACCTACCCACGCATGGATGAACCTAAAGCCGCTGTATAGCTCGGTGTCACAGGTGTCATCTCTGTCCAAGACAGCTATGGGACAAAACATCATCCAAGGTTGGGAGCCTCATTTCTGGGTCTGCATAGCCCTGAGTTGCCACCAATGAGTTCCTGGAGGCCCAGCCCTGAGGTGGGGTTCTAGTCCTGGTACCCTCACTTCCCTACAGCTGCTGCCAAGGTCCTTAACTCTGTCCTCCTTAAATATTCCTTCCTTGGCCCACAGATGGCTCCATATTGAACACGGCCACAGCCACCATGGCATGGAAGTGCCTACCCTTCAATGGCTTCCAGTGGGCGGAAGCCATAGACTCTCAGGAGGAAGCTGCCCTCCCTCCACCCTCCCTACTCACCTTTCCTACTGCTCTCCATGTCTCAACCCTTCCTGCCCATCTGCCTTCCTCCTGCCCATCCTCTTCTTCCCCCTCCTCTTTCTCTCCCTCTATCTTTCTCTCTCTCTATCTTTCTCTCCCTCCATCTTCTCCTCCCTCCCTCCTTCCCCTTCCCGCTCCTCCTTTCCCCTACATCTTGCTTCACCTCTGTCTTCTGCTCTGTGGGCAGCTCCCAGGTTCTAGCTACAGCTCCATCTTTTTCTACCCCTCCCCACGTGATCAGCCCACCCCTAGCCTCTTACCCTGAAGGATCTACCTAGTGTTAGCTTTTCTTCCTAAAGCACGTGAAGTCTCATGGGATTCTTCCCATCCCACTCCTTCCATCTTGCAAAAGCACCCCACATTTTATCCTTCTAATCATTTCACTGTCTGGAACAGCTGAGTCATCGGAAGCAAAGCTTTCAGCTGTCACTGGGAGCGCCAGAGCCAGAGGGGCCGATGAAGGCTCCAACGCTGTCATTTCCCTCCAGGAACTGGTGAGCCCCTCACCACCTTCCTCAAATCCAGGCCTTTATGCTGCTTGTGAAGATAGCCCTCCCCCAACCCCCAATCCCTGGCCAGCTTCCTAGACAGTATCACCAGTGCCAGCTCCCCAACCAGGCCCAATAAGGACAACTTCTTCCTTCTGCTATGGCTGAACCAAGTTAAGACCAACTCTTTCTCGTCATTCTCTTTATACTGGTGTGATGACCTCCTTCCCAGGCTGTCCAAGTTAGAAGGCTGATTTCCTTCAAAAGAGCTATCTTTTTAGGCTGAAGCTTGCTTAGTCCTAGAACAGCGTTGCTACCAGATGGCAACAGGAGAGGGGGAATCCAGTTCCAGCTCTAGCGTGTCTCTGTCCTTCCCGGGCTATACTCCACTCCCCTGCCTCTCTGCCCCTTTCCACTCTGTCCCCATTGGCTCTGTCCTATCTCCTGTTTCCCTATGACCTGCTTCACACAGCCCCCTCCCTCCACCTAATCCTTCTCAGCCCTTAAAAAGCCCTCTCTGTCCTCATTTCTGTGAGGTCGTTGCCAAGAGAACTTCAGAAGAGACTAGAAAAAAAAAAGTACAAGCTTGCTCCATCTTGAAGGCATATTTCTTCCCTAGCCCTGAATCTCCACGAAAACAGTCTAGATTCCCAGTCCTTTCTTTTCCTTTTAGACTCTCCAACAGAATGGAAAGACAGGAAAGCTAAGAAACAGACTTTTCAAGCTACATTTTGGTTTTTGGTTCTTCTGCTTCATACATTTTAGACTTAGAAATGAAGACTTCACCCGGTTCTTTAGCAAATTCAAAAACGCGTGACATCTGTCACCCCGTCCAGGTGATGTGAAAAGGTCGTAGGAGTATAGAGAACAAAGATGGTGCCCAGTGAGTGTCAAAAGGCAAGTCCAGGATGGTGTTTATGAGAATGTGGGACTGCGATTTCCTTCCCTTGAAGGGGGTACCTTCCCTTAACCCCTGGAGACCGTGGCATCCTGTTGGACCAGCTGGACTGTGAAAGGCCGGTGGGCCTTGATGCTCATGCGAAATTCTTTGATGACAAAGTAGTAGCAGAAAACATCAAGGCAGCAGTTGATGTTGGAGAAACACAGAGACAGCTGCAGGAACAAGCTGATGCCTTGCTTCACTCTGCAATCCAAGATAAAGCGGTTCCTCACCAGATACTGCAGGAAGAAACCCAAGTGCACTGGGAGAAAGGAGACCACAAAGACGATAAGATTGGTAGCAATGGTCCAGATGCAGGCTCTCGGTCGGATCCTGTTCTTCGGGCTGTCTGGACAGTGCAGTAGAATGTGAATGCTCCTGTATGAGCAGAAGCCCATGATGCCCATGGGAAGGAGGAAGCCAAAGATCTCCAGGGGGAAGAAGACCCTGGCACTCCAGGTACCGTCAGACATGTTGTGGAAGCACTTGTATTTCTCCACTTCCCTGTGGAAAGTATAGATGGGGATGCTTCCAATCCACACCAGCATCCAGATGATGCAGCAGATCCCAAAGATCTTCCTGGGGGACCGGAGGTGGCTGGCCAGGATGGGGTACTGGAGAGCCAGGAACCTGTCCAGGCTGATGAAGCAGATGGTGAAGACACTCCCGTACATGCTGATGAAGTAGAGGCACTCCACCAGAGTGCAGAAGGCCAGCGAGGGGGACTCCACTTGTGGCAGGACCATCTTGAATGGGAGGGAGAGCACAAGCAATAAGTCGAAGACAGCCAAGTTGATCATGTAGATAGAAGTGGCGATGTATTCCAGTTGCCTCTTCTTCAGGAAGGCACTAAAGCCTCGAATGGCCAGTAGGTTGAGGACCAGGCCAAGGAGGAAGGTGGGGATGTGGACTGCCAGCTGCAAGGTACTGGTCAGCTTATCCACGGAATTGAACGAGCAGTTGTCGCTCTCTGGCCGGCTCATGTTCTTGCCTGCAACAGCAACAGTAGATGAGAGAGTTCCTCTCACTCCCTTGAGCTGATGAACAACAACTTGGCAGAGAATGAGGAACACTTAACAATCCATGCTTAGTGTATTGCAAGCAGTGAACAGAGAACGAGGGGCTTGGAAGATGGCCTGGGGATGAGGCCATGCAAGTACAAGGACTGGAGCTTAGACCTCCAGAACCCACATGCATTCTGGATGGGCATAGTGGTCCGCTCATAATACTGCTGCACAGGAGGAGGGGGAGACAGAGATCCCTGTAACAAGCTGGTAAACTAGAGTAGCTAAATTCAAGAGAGAGATCCCACCTCAGTATATAAACCGAAGGTGATTGAGGGAGACACCTGCCTTCAACCTTTGACCAGCACACACGCGTGCACACACACACACACCCCTACGAAAATTGGACTTTCCGTGCATGAACCTCTCTCCTTTTCTAAAATCAGAGCTTTTATGGAAAGGAATAACAACACAAACTCTGAATCATGCTGGTTTAAGCGAAGACAGAATTTCACACCATTGAAAACTGCCAGGCCTGGAGGTGTGTGTCTGTGGTGTGAACCTGTCACCCAGAAACTGGCAGGGGACTGAAAGGCAAGAGGATCACAAGTGGAAGACTAGTTTTGATAACCTAGAAAGGCCCTGACTCAAATGTTAGAAAAAGTAGAAAGAGGCCTGGGGACCCAGCTCAGGGATGGAGCACCCGCCTAGCACATGCAATACCTCTGGTTGGGTCTCCAGCAACACAAACAGAAGAGAGGGGCAGGAGGGGAGGAAGAGTAGGAGAGAAGAAGAGGGAAAGGAAGGAAAGGGAAAGTATTGGGGTGCAGCCAGATCTGGGTTTCAAGTGCTGTTTGGAGGCTCCAGTTCCTCTTTAAGCATGGGACCCTCTAGCTCCTTCACCCACTTTTTTTGATGTTGATATTTTAAGCAGTTGACAACGCCCCTGACTTCAGGGATGATCCTGACCAGCACATCACATTCTGCCCTGGACACAGGAACTGATTTGTCTACTGGGTCAAGGGAGGGTGTGTGGCCTGTCCATGGCAACTAAAAGCAATCAGATCCATGCCTGGGCTATTTCTGGGTGGCTTGAGATGAAGTTTGGAAAAGCTACAGCCTCTGCTGCCCTTGAGGAGAGAAATTCAGGCAGAAAATGAGTCTTCATGGAAGAAGGGACCTTCCCAGAGGGGATGAAGTGGGAGACTGAGGTCTGTCTAGGATAAAGAAAGGCCTTTAGAGGACAAGGACACGAGGGCCAGGGCTCGAGGTGTGCCTTCCCAGGAGCAGGGCCTTGGGCAGGCTCTGAGCAGGTCTGGCTAATGAGTCTGGCCACTTTAGAAGGGTAAGATTGTCATTGTGGGGTTCAGTATAAAGGAAGGGGTGCCTGGAACGGACTAAAAAGATAATCAGTCCATGCCTTCAGACTCCAGAGCTAGACTTCTAGAAAAATGATGAATTAGGACCTAATGCCAGCCTTTCCCTCCTCCTCCTTCTCCTCCTGCTCCTTCTCCTCCCCCTCCTCTCCTCCTCCTCCTTCTCCTCCTGCTCCTCCTCCTCCCCCTCCTCTCCTCCTCCTCTTCTTCCTCCTCCTCCTCCTTCTTCCTCTCTCTCTCTCTCTTTCTCTCTCTCTCTCTCTTCTTTCTTCTACTTCCCTCAAACAAGGACAAGCTGCTAATGCACCAGGCCCTAGACATTGGGCGGAGGTTTTCATCAGCACACAGGACCCTTCATTGAGAGGCGGTTTCCACCTGGCCCCTTCTCTAACCACTGCAACACTAGGCACCCAGGGAACAGGTACAGCCAAGGCCTCCTCCATCTCTCTTTTTGTCCCTCCTTCACGCTCCAAGAGAGAAACTCCAATATGCAGAGAAGGGGTGTCAACATAGCTTGTCACCAGACAAAACCTTGTACCAGTGGTCAGGGTGTTGCTTTTAGCTTACGCTATTATACTGGATATTTTTTAACCTAAAAAAGCAATTTAGGCATTCAATAAAATATCCAAAGAGTACAAAAGCACATGTCGCCTCTGTACCCTAGGGCCTCAGTTGTACTTTCCAGAGCTAACGATGGAGGACAGCTGCTTGCAGATTTTCTCCAGGAGTTTCTAGTTATAATCATGTTTGTATAACATATACATAACTATGGTATCTTTGAAATTAAAAAAAAAAACTATACCTATAGTTCTGCCCCTTACTTTTTCAGTGAACAATGCTTCTTAGCAATTGTTCCTCAGGAGTATACATAACTCAGTTGTCTCTAGTAGCCTCCCTGAATTCATTGTGTGGATGGAACACCACTCATTTGACCAGAAGCTTAGTAACAAACATTTAGGCTTCCAAGTATCTTCCTGGGTAACAACGAACTCCATATCCCACGTCTTGTGGCTTATTTCTTTGCTATGTCACCACTGCCAAGAGAATTCCCATTCCTTAGCTGTTTCTCATTGCTTACAGCTTCCTAGGGAGCATGTGAGAAGAAAAGACTTGGATATTTTTGAGTGGGGAGTGGCAGAGGTGTGCGCATGTGTGGAAACAGAGGTCGGTTGGTATCAGAGTCCTTCTTTGTCATGCTCCACCATTTTGCCCCTTTGTTTGTTTTCTGAGACAGAATCTCTCTCACTGAACCTGGAGCTCACTGCCCTGTAGGGCTACATGCATACGCTACAGTGCCTAACTTTTATGTGCCTGGGATTTGAACCCAGATCCTCATGTTTGCACCCACTTCACCCATTGACTGCTGCCCCACTTTTAGGTATTTTAAAGATCCTAAGTGGAATACCATTCCCAAACACTTAGTGACTCCTATTTAAAAGGGGGAAAAACTATACAATAGACATATTTATAGACAGACCCTTTATTGAGTGTTATCTGTTAAACACTTAAGGTACACCACGTGATCCAGATGGCTCCCTACGAGTCTGTGCTTTCCTATGTGTGAGCTTTTCTTAGGCTCATGTCACAGAGACACAGGAAAGCACCTCTCCCATGACAAGTACTTTAGACCTGTGCTGGCTAGTTTTATGTCAACTTGATACAAGCTAAATTCATCTAAGAGGAGGGACCCTCAATTGAGAAAATGCCTCCATAAGATCCAGCTGTAGGGCAGTTTCTTAATTAGTGAGTGATGGGGAAAGGTCCAGCCTATTGTGGGTGGTGCAATCCCTGGGCTGATGGTCCTGGGTTCTATAAGAAAGCAAGATAAGCAAGCCAGTAAGCAGCACCTCCATGGCGTCTGTATCAACTCCTGCTTCCAGGACCTAATACTTGCATATTGCTGTTCATCATCAGCGGAAGTCAGGACAGGAACTCACAACTTCAACGATGAACAGCACATTATATGGAAGTGTGACTGAAATAAATCCTTTCTTCCTCAAGTTGTTTTTGGTTATGGTGTTTCATCACGGCAATAGTAACCTCAACTAAGACAAGACCCCTGTGGGTTGTGCTGAGGAACCTCTGGCAATGGTCTCAAACTCAGGTCTCCCATGTAACTCTGCTAAGGGTAGGATGGCGGAAGAGACCAGCTGCAGGCAACAAATGAAACGCAAAATGACAGGCTGCTTCCTCCTGACACAATATGCAGAGCGCCCCAGGCCAATCTCAGAAATAACTAGTGTGACTTGGAAGCCACAAGATAAACTTTGGTATTTGGCTGCCACACAAGCAAGGTTCAGATCCTCAGAACCTACCAAAAAAGTCCAAAATAGTGATATGTGCCTGTAACCCCAGCTGGATCTCTGAAACTCATTGGCCAGACAATCTGTAGCCATGAGCTTCTGTTTCAGTCAAAGACGTTGTCTCAAAACATAAAGGTAGAGAAAATTTGAGAAAAGACACCTGACACTGACCTAGGGCCTACACATATGTTTATCAGCATGTATGCATGCACACACACACAAACACTTGTGCATGAGCTGGCTATGGTAGGATACACTTATAATCTCAGCACTTGGGAGTAGAGGCAGGAGGACCACTTGAGCTCAGGAGTTCAAGACTGAATTGTATAGCACAGTGAGACCACCAGCAAAAGGAAAAGAAGATTGAAAGCTGTGGTGGTTTGAATCAAAATGGCCCCCACAGGCCCGCAGGAAATGACATTATCAGGAGGTGTGGCCTTTTTGGAGTAGGTGTGACCTTGTTGTAGGAAGTATGTCACTAGGGGTTGCCTTTGCCTTATTGGGGATGGGCTTTGAGGTTTCAGAAGCTCAAGCCAGGCCTAGAGGTTCACTCTCTCTTCCTGTTGCCTGTGGATCCAGATGTAGAACTCTCAGCTCCTTCTCCAACACCTTATCTGCCTGCAAGCTGCCGTGCTTCCCACCATGATGATAATGAACTGTGAGCCAGTCTCAATTAAATGTTTTCCTTCATAAGAGTTACATAGTCAAGGTGTCTCTTCACAACAATAAAACCCTAACTAAGACAGAAGGGAAGGAGGGAGGGAAGGAAGAGAGAAACAACAGACAGCAAGAAAAAATTGGTCTGGTCAAAAGTGATGATCCAAGCCCCTGGGATAAGTCTACACACACACACAAACACAGACAGAGAGAGACACACAGAAAGAGACAGACAGAGAGACAGAGAGACAGAGAGACACAGAGAGAGAAACAGACAGGACTCAGCTGTTGGCATCCTCAGCAGAACTACCTTAAAGGTTCCGTTTAAATTCCTGAAAGACATCAAATAGAGCCTTCTCAGAAAGTGATCTTTGAAGCCAGCAGATGCACTCTACAGACAGGCATAAAGCAATCAGAAATTGAAAAAGTTTCTTCCAGCTAATGGTAGACTTATTAGAGGTCTGAAATATTAATATTCTCAATTCTCTCTGAGGGTCAAGGGGAATCGTCTTCAGAGGGGAACTGAAGTGATGGCTCAGTGGTTAATAGCACTCGCTACTCTTACAGAGGACCAGAGTTCACTTTTTAGCACCCACATGGAGAGTCACAATGGTCTATAACTTCCCTGGGGATGTGACACCTTCTTCTGGCCTGTGGTGTATATGCACAAGCAGCAAGCTCTCATACACATAAAATAAAAACAAATCTTTTTTTTTTTTAAATCTGGGTCATCAGAGGAATGAGATAAGAAGGCATAGCTGTACTCTGGGAAAGAGAAGAAACAGGCATCCTTAGAAAAGACAAAACTACTTATAATAAAGACCAGTCCAGACTCAACCTAAGGCAGAACTAGGCACCTTCTGTTCCAGCCAATCCAAGTCTGCAACGATCTACAGATAATACTGTAGGGCACCGAGTTCCTTCAAGTCAGAAGCAGTTGCTAAGACATAGCTAGACATCCAAGAAGCTGAGGAGCAAAGCAGTAAGAGGGTGGGCGTTCAAACCCTCATATGGCTGCCCTTGAGAAAGAGAGGAAAAAAGTAGGTGAGAAGAGCTTCCCATCCACAGTCAGCTTTGAGAGAATCATGGCCACGGTCATGGGGCTTCCCTGAACCCAGCCTCCTGTAGGAGAAATCCTGCAGTGGTTTGAATGAAAATGGCCCCCATAGGCTCAAAGGGAGGTGTGGCCTTGTTAGAGTAGGTGTGGCCTTGCTGGAGGAAGTGTGTCACTGAAGATGAGCTTTGAGGTTTCAGAATCCCAAGCCAGGCCCAGTGTCACTCTCCCTGTTACCTGCCAGTCTGGATGTAGAACTCTCAGCTACTTTTCCAGCACCGTGTCTGCCTGTGTGCCACCATGCTTCCCAGTGCGATGATAATGGACTGAACCTCTGAATTGTAAGCCAGCCCAAATTAAATGTCCTCTTTTTATAAGAATTGCTGTGATCATAGTGACACTTCACAGCAATAGAAACCCTAACTAAGATAAATTCTTAAAAGAAGAACGGGAAAAGCCTGGTGTTCTCATATCTGCTGGCTGGGAGTAGGCCTGGGAGGATATCGTAGTGGACCTCAGGGGACTGCTAGGCTGTACATCTTGTCACTAGGGCTCTGGGAAACAGGTGTCCTGGAAATGTGATCAGAGCAGACAGCAGCACCAGCAGAGTGGTCCTGATGCTGCCCAGATATGAAGCACTGGCTAGCATCCCAAGTATAGCAGTGAGATTGCCCTGGCTTCCATCATGGCAGCACCACCCAGTGGTGGGCCACCTGTCTTCAAGCTGGGATTGCTGGGCCCCCTTTCTTCTAGAAGAATTTGAATGGAAGAGAAGCTCACCCTCCTACCAGAGAGAAGGAAGAATTAAAAGGGGGAAAGGTCCAGGGCCAAACAACCAGAGCCTGTGTTAGAGCTGAGGGGCTGGAGGGGGCTCTGGGTCATTTGCTTCCGGCAACTGGGTGAGCCCTAAGAAATGACACTAACTTAGACAGACAGAAAACAAAATAAACTGAGAAGCTAGAAGCCAGTATCCATGCCAAACCTTAACAGAGAGCCACGCCCAGGTGTTCTGCTGATATCTTTATTTTATCTTGTTAATTATTTATACATTGATCTATTTATATTGCAGATAGCCTTCAGTGCCACAGACACGCATTAATAAACCAACCCATGTTCCCTGCGCACCTCTTTGGAAACACTTAACACCAGCAGAGATCTGAGGAAGAACATTGGAAAGAAGACTCTCTTAACCAGCCAGATTGTCACTTGGGAGTGAAGAGCACAGAAGGCCTCTCTCAAGTTATGTCCCCTCCTCCAAATACTGCTTCCAAGTTTCATGCTTCCGATAGTTCACAAGAGAATTTAGAGTGAATATCAGGTGGGACTCCTTGGAACCCAGCTTGGGCAGCAGAAACTATAGAAGGGCCTTTGGAATGAACATGGTAGGGCCAAGAAATCATGGCAGTAAGAGATGATCTTACAAAAAAGGCTGGAGTATTGCTCAGTGGCAGAGCACCGGTACACAAGAGGCTCTGGTGGTGTCCCCAGCACTGGGGTGGAAGGGAGGGACGGAGAGAAGAAGGGAAGGAGGGAGGGAGGGAGGGAGGGAGGGAGGGAGGGAGCAAGAGCAGAAAACTATGTGCTTGTAAGGTTCAGTTCCAGCCACAGTTATAGTTTCAGGCATCTCTGCCGGGGGTCTTGGAACACAAGCCCAAGATAAGGGCAGCTGTATAATGTATGCAAATCGACAAGGAAGGAAGAACGGGTTTAGGTTGTAAGAGCTGTGGACAGAGACTGACAGACAGCACCCAGGATGAAGCAGTTATTTGTTAATATTCCACAAGGAGGTCCATGCCTCTGTTTTAATCTATTTAACCTCGATCTTTATAAATTAAATTAAATTTGTGATTAATGTGCATTAATTGTGTGATTAATGTGTATTAATTGTGCATATTTCTAGGGTGTGGTATGATGCCAGAGCCGAAAGCATTTCCTCTTTTGGTTTTTGGTTTTTGGTTTTGTTTTTTTCATGTCCTCTGCCTTCAAGCTCCCCTCGTGCAGAGCTTCATCAAACATAGGGCCAGCCATTGTGGGCCACAGCCACCATTTTTTGTTGTTGTTGATTTTTTCGAGACAGGGTTTCTCTGTATAGCCTGGGCTGTCCTGGAACTCACTCTGTAGACCAGGCTAGCCTCGAACTCAGAAATCCGCCTGCCTCTGCCTCCCAAGTGCTGGGATTAAAGGCGTGCGCCACCACCGCCCGGCTACAGCCACCATTAAAACTACAGAATACTAGAACTTAAAATGTGTTCTTTTTATTATTATTTTCGCTAATTACAGAAATTTAAGTGTGAGATTTTAGTTTCTATTATTACATTTACTCTGTATGCATCTGTGTGTGTCCATGTCCGTGTCCGTGTGTGTGTGTGTGTGTGTGCATGTGTGTGTGTGTATGTGTGTGTACATGTGCCACAGCAAGTCTATGGAGGTTAGAGGGCAACTTATACAGCTGGGTTCTCTCCTTCCACATGTGGGTCCCTGGGACGGCAGGTTGTCAGGCTTGCCTGCAAGTACCTTTACTCGCTGAGCCATCTCGCTAGGCCAAATGTAGGGTTTTCTTTCTTTTTTTTTTTTTTCCAAAGAATCTTAAAATAACCGGTGAGTATTAAAAATGAGCATCTGTGAGAGCAGAAGGGAGACTAGTTGAGGAGAGGAAGGGGACGAGCAGACTCTGTGAGGTAATGGGGAAGAGTATGGTCAAAATACACAAGCGTGTACAAGAATGTCATCATAGTGAAACCCACTATCATGTATGATTGGTATTTGATAAATTCCGTGGCTAGAACAGAACATCTATCTTCAAAATCACCGAAGACGATGAAGGAACAAAATCATCAGACTATGCAACACAGAGTAACTATAACTGGAAAAGGAACTAAGCACAGAAATGATAGTAAATATGAAATATCCCCAAATTCTCAGTTCAGTTAAAAAAATTATTATTCAAGCCGGGTGTAGTGAAGCACCCTTTTGACGTGGGAGGCAGAGGCAGGCGTTGAGTTCTAAGCCAGCCAGGGCTTCATAGTTCTAAGCCAGCCAGAGCTTCATAGTGAAATCCTATAAAACAAACAAACAACAACAGGAACAAACAACAAAACCCAGAAATAACGAACTCTGCTCTTATCAAGGACGCACAACTGACAGTCTTCAGTGTGACAATCTCACGATAACAGAGAAAACAGAAACAGAAGCAAGTTCTGATAGCCAACGGCAGAACCAGCACTGAGCCTCAGGAAGAAGGTTGTCTTCTGAGGGAGCAGAGGGTACGGCAGGGGAGTTGATGGGGGTGTATGATGGAACTACAAGATACTCTACTTGTGTGTGCTGCTGGCAATAATGAAACCTACTTGCACCACAAATACATGCTAATAAAAATGTAATAAACAGAAAGGGGAAAGGGTTCTTTTCTACTAATAAAGGGAAAATAGAGGCTAGGAGTGCAGCTCAGTGGTAAAGCACTGGCCTGGTATGCACGGGTCCTAGGTGCTCCAGCAACACAAAAAATAAAGAAGAGAAGGAAGATAAAGCCATGAAGGCCAGCACCGAAGTCTCGTGCAGGGACAGCACAGTACAGAAGAATACAGAGACAGAATTTAGAGATCTGCTAACCAAGGTGAGTAGTATCAGAGACTTCAGCAGATTCAAGCAAATCAAGCAGAAAAACACACATTGGAACAGAATTAAACAAACTATGGTTGATATTACTCAACAGTTCTTGAGTCTTGTTTTAAGGAAATAAGTAACCTATTTTTATCCTTTTACATCAAAGAGACATTTGTCAAAATGAATTATCTATCTAGAAAGAATAAAACACCCGTCAAAAACACAAGGTAGTCAGGGCATGGCGGTATATGCCTTTAATCCTGGTATTTAGGATGTAGAGGCAGGAAGATTTCTAAGGTTGAGGCCAGCTGGTCTACATAGAGTTTCAAGCCAGCCATACATAGTGAGACACTGTCTAAAAAAGAAAGAAAGAGAAAAAAGAAAAAAGAAAGAAAAGAGAGAGAGAGAGAGAGAGAGAGAGAGAGAAGAAAGAAAATAAGACAAACAAACAACAAACCCTAGGCAGAAATTGTGTTGTCTATGTTCTCTGACCACATACAGAAGTATAGAAGAAAACAAAATGCTTGACATGTCTTCAAGAATGCAAGAAGGTTTTGACTTGTTTTTTTTTAATCAACTTGCAGGATGCAGCCCAAACCATTTGGAGACAAATATATATCCCTGGATGCTGTAATTTATGTTTTTTTTTTAAGAGAAAAAAGGGAGAAGAAAACTTAATAAGTGAATTAAGTAACCCACTTGAGCGTTTAGAATTGGGGTGGGGAAGAGTCTCTAGGAAATTAGGAGAAAAATAAAAATGAAAAACAGAAGAACCAGAATCCGGAAGTGTACCAGGTGTGGGGCAGGGGCAGACACTGCGCTAGACCAGCACACCATTTTCTAAGGCAATCCTCGGCAGTGATCAAGAAAGCAAACTGAAATGTTTATCCAGAAGTAGGAGACAGTAAGCCCGAGAGGAAGGAGATAGATAATTGTAACAAGAGGCGCTCTCCCTCCCGCCCCACCCCCACCCCCGTATACAGCCACACAAACCCTTCACACAACTGAAGACTCACAACACGAAACACCAGTTACCAAACCTGAACAAGATGGAGAAGCATCCATCAAGCTAGTAATCATGAAAGAAACAGTGCGCCATCAAAGATTGCTCATGAATCAAGCAGTCACCTTTTTCGGGGTTTTAAGTAACTGGTGATTCCAGACGCTATGAACTATGTCAGAACACAAGATAATCTTTAATGAGCATCTGCCGGCAAAGTTCACACAAGTACCAGACTTGATATGCGTAGCACAAAAGAGAAAAACTAGTGCTCAGATTGTACATGTGGCCATCCTAATTGAGAGGCTACCAGGTAGAATTCAGTACGCTATGATTACAAACACTGTGGCTAAGTCAGATCTGTGGCAGAAATATAAACTAGCTTCCACGGAAACATCTACAAACCTTGTGGATCACATCATTTTAAGGGAAAATGAGAAGCTATCTGCTAATATAAATAGCATTTCATGACAGTTATTTAAATGAAGGGATAGAAAGCACTTCTTAGAATAAGAAGTACCTTGCTGACTCCATAGCAACTTTGTGTTTAATGATAAAATAATAAAAGCATTCTTACTGAAATCAGACACAAGCACTCAGATATCCCAGATACTGTACCGAGACATCTGACAGAAATAAGATAAAATGAGATGCCACTCCCATCTCATCTCCCCCACCCCCACCCCCACCAAATCAATAATAAAAGCGTAGTCAGTGAACTGAAACTATTAGATTCCATCAGTAAGAACTGACTGAGGCCTTTATCTGATGACAAGCAGCTGAAGATACTCAGACTCATTAAGAAATTGCATTTGACAAAAATCAAACCAGAGGAAAAAGCTAGATGAAAATTTAACATGTGACAGCCTGTTTATTAGAATAATTGAAAAGACAAGGCCAAGGTACAATCCTCAAAACTGAGAGAGAGAGAGACAGAGAGAGAGAGAGAGAGAGACAGAGAGAGAGACAGAGAGAGAGAGACACAGAGAGAGAGAGACACAGAGAGAGAGAGACAGAGAGAAAGAAAAAGGGTCTGGAGAGTTGCCACAATGGATAAGAACACTTGTTGCTCTTCCAAATGACCCAGGCTGGATTCCAGTACCCACATGGCAGACCCTCCTCACCTGTAACTCCAGTCCCAGAGCATCTGAAGCCCTCTTCTGAATGCTGTGAACACCTGGCACACATTGTGGACACACACACGGAAACAAACACTCATGTATGTGCAATAAATAAATTAAAAAAAATTTTAAAAAGAAAACAGCCCAGCTTTGTAGAATAGAAATTTTCTTTTTTAAAAGTTGACATAAAATAATATACTGAATAAAACAAAGTGCAGCAAATATTTTAGATAAGCAATATCTTTCTCTCTGAGAAGATGCTCCAGAAACAGACAAATGACAGAAAAGGATTTACCGAGAGATAAAACGTTATCTCTCGGGAAGCCAGCAAGGACTCATCAATACTCAAATGAATATGTAAGCCCATACACGGCACACACGCTAGAATATTTTGTTAATCATAAGCCACAAAACTCATATTAGCTTTCTATTTAGTAACACGTAGACTTTAAGCAAACTATGTAAAAGGAGAAAATTATGTAGAGAAACGTGTTCTTTTGGCATTTTTTTTCTAATAATGAAAAAGTACACACATTAAAACACTAAGCAGTGGTTAAATTCACTACAGTAAATTCACTCAATGGAAAAATTTTTGATGCTATGTTTATGCTGACTAGGTTACATAAAAACCCACAAACTATGAAATTATACATTCAGAATGATTGCAAGCGTGATTTTTAAAAACCCACACACATAGAAAAAAAAAACCCTAGAAAAAAATTTCCATATGCCGGACAGTGTTATACTCTAGCAGTTGGATGGTGGGTGGTTTTTTAATTACTGTCTTTTTATTTATTTATTTTTATGTATATTCTTATCACAATCATACAGGAAAACATGGAAGCAATATAATATACTTTAAAAACTTTGTCAAATGCCAGGAACGGAAGGAAAATGATAAAAATAGCTTTTGAAACAAAGTGTGGTCTGGATGAACTCGAGGCGTGGCAAGGGAGTGAAGGTACAAAGAGATGCTTTGAGCTACCCTGCACTCAGCTGGGGGGCATCCTCTTCCCAGGTCGGACAGAATCATTTGTTTGTTTTCTTGCTTTTTGGGAGACAGGAGTCTCACTATGTTACTCTGGCTGGCCTGGAGCTCACTGTGTAGACCAAGCTGGCCTCAAACTCACGAAGTTCCAAATTTATTCACTATTTTAAGCTTCTTTTCTTCTTCTTCTTCTTCTTCTTCTTCTTCTTCTTCTTCTTCTTCTTTTTTTTTTTTTAAATACCTAGTTGGAAGGATTCATATCTGTCATCCCAACACCTCCAAAGCTGAATCAGGAGAATCTCAATTCAGACCAACCTGGGCTCTTTGAGACTCAGTCTCAAAATAAATGAATAAATAAATAAACAAACAAATAAATAAAGTGGGTGGAAGTAATGATATCTAATATATAATTCTCTCAGTTTGGTGAGCTCTTAAAAGGCATAGATGCAGATACCAGGGTTTTTGTTTTGTTTTGTTTCCTAATTTGATATTTAGGTTAAATGATCTTATCTCATTTGAAAAGACAAAAGGAAGAGAAATTTTATGATAGAAACTGAAATTGAAAAAAAAAATCAGTCTCAATTTGGGGGAGGGGTGGGTGGGTAATGCAAACACAATAAAGTTTAATATCAATGTTTTCTATGAAAAAGGAGCATGCACTTAAAAATCCAAACATATCTTATGGGTAAGAAGCAGAGAAAATGAAGAGGCAGGGGGATGCCGAGATGATACGGCTTCAGCTTGACTCATCGGGCTTGTGGTTTGCTAAGCAAGAAAGAAATGGGAAAATATTTTTTTTTCTAGTCAAAAGAATTGCCAGAGTAGAGAGTACCCTATGAGGATAATAACTATGACAAATAATGAAATCTGAAACACTGAATTTACATTCCAATGAACATGGTGAAGAAATACATGCTGGGAATGTGCCAGAAAATGCAAAGCAAAGTAAGAGAAATGGAAAAGTAACTGTAGTTAGTGACTGTGGTGATTGACCCTAAAAATACCATTAATCAAATAAAGAAGGCAGTTCTCTGGCCAGCCGCGTTCACAGGAGCGCTAGCTGCACAGATCAGAGACCAAAGCCCGAAAGGAGGGAGTCTCTGTGGACAGAAGGGTCTCATGCAACATCTGTTCCACTCCTGAGTCCAGGACGCTCTGAAGAGCAAAGCGGTTCACACTCCTGCTTGGACCGCTAACAAGTTATTGGAGAACCTGAACCCGCACAGCCACAGTCCTGTAACTGACATGGAACGCATTCTCCCTCACTTCGAAGACTCTAGCATAGATAACCCGAGTGAGAGATAAAAATCCGGAAGTGTGTTACTGAAATATTGGAAAGGATCAAATAGAGACACAAAAACACAGATGGAGTTGCAGCAAGTGAGAATTTCTAGGTATTCTTTCCTACATATAGGAAAATAAGAAAAGGGTGATCCAAGACTACTCTGACACCAGTTAGAAGAGAAACAGGCTGCAGTAGCCGTTCGTGGCTTTCATCACCCTAGGCCCCAAGGCTGCCTGGTTGCAGGGGCTGCTGCTGGTGAAGGGCTGCAGGGCCAGGGAAGCAGATAGGATGAGCTGACCCACAGAGGGGAGAGTCCATCCTCCGGGCTCAGGACAAGTTCCACAGTGCAGGGAAGCAGGGAAAGGGAGGGTGCATAGAAAGAGTGGCCACCTGGTGCTTCGGAGAGCCAGAGTATTTCTCTGTAAGTACTTCTGAGAGCAAAGAGGTCTCACTGTGAGCGATCTCTCTGTCATTACTGGCATGCAAGCAAGAGCAAGAGAGCTGCTTATCCAGAATATTGTAGAAAAATGCACACACACACACACACACACACACACACACTATGATCTTGTTGCAGGATGTTTTTGTTTGTAGCCCCGAAATGAAATCTTCTCTCGACATTGTGCTGTTTTCTGATGCTTACTAAAGAGAAAGAGTACCCATCACGTGAGAAGCACTGGCCCCGGGTTCTGGTTCACTCCTGGCTCTGTCAGGAGTCTTGGCTTTAGCTCTTCTTACCTATTCATAAAACCTTGCTCAGTCCTGGACCTTTGGAGTCAGCCTCACCACACTCCACCACTCTTCACACCATCTCCACCATGCAGCAACATAAACTTGGATAGCTGTAGCCCCTGTGCCCAGGGTGCCCCACCCCCACCCCGCCACACTGGGGCAGGTGGAAGGCGCATCTCCTCAGCTGAGACAGAGAATCTGAGCTGTAAGGCTCAACAGCAGCAAGCTCTCCTTTCCGTAAAGTGGCCCACGTTTCCCAAACATTACAGGTAAAGGAACAGCACACGCACACAGGAATGTTTACAGGCAAAGAGGATGTCCCCTCCCCGATACTGCGGCAAACTCATCAGCCCTGCCCACGGCTCTAGACCTCCAGGGGATCTAGACCGAGACAGTACCCTAGATCATGGGAGAGCACAGCTGGTGTGGCTTCAGGAATTCAGCTGGTGGCGTCCAAGCACTCCTTTGACCAGTGCATGCCTGTCCAGTTTCCTAGCTTGAAGCCCTGGTGTTCTTGGGATTCCCAAGTTAGAATGTAAACACCAAACCAAAAGCAGCAAAGATGACTGCCTAAGCCGGGCCTCTGCAAAGCAGAGTTCGAGGAGACAAGGTAAAATGCTCGCTTTACAAGCAAGAGATTTCAAGTGGGAGCCTCAGCACCCACATAAAACTAGATAGACCCCTGTAAACCCAGGTCTGGAAAGGCAGAGACAGGAAGCCTCCTGGGGCTTGCTGGCCAGTCTAGTCAAGTCAGTGAGCTTCAAACCCAGTGGAAGACCCTGACTCAAAAAATAAGGCAGAAAGCTATTAAGGAAGACACTCAACATTGACCTCTGGCCTCTACACACACACACACACACACACACACACAGAGAGAGAGAGAGAGATAGAGAGAGAGAGAGAGAGAGAGAGAGAGAGAGAGAGAGAGAGAGAGAAAGAGACAGACAGACAGACAGACAGACATAAACATATACATACACACTCAAGCACTCAGGCCTGTAATCTCAACACTTTGGGGTTGGGGAAGCAGCTGAAGCAGGAGAATTACCAGGAGTCCAAGGACAGCCTGGGCAGCATAGTAAGTTCTAGGTCTGTCTGAGATTCAGAGTAAGTGCTAAGAGTAGAGGGAAGGGTCAGCAGGCAGAGAAGGAGCAAGGGGGACTCACATCCAGCCATCCCACAGGAGTTGCCCTCTGGGGTCAGGTGGGACTGTTAGGAATCATCTCTGGGCAGCAGGGCAGGTGACCCTGCTGTCTAGTAATGACAGCACGATGAGAGAATCCTGTCTTCTTTGTCTTTATATCAGCAACCCACACAAAAACTGGTCCTTGAGAGGGTCTTACTAACGAAAGGCAGGCAGGCAGGAAGGCAGGCTGATCTGTTGCAGCGACTAGTGACCCCTTAAGGGAGCACATTAGAGATGAGAAGAACCTTTTTTGAGGTTATGGGTGGTACTTTGCACACCCCTGCTCCCATCCCACCCCCACTTTGAGTAGCACAAAGCCCAGTCCAGGACAGACCAGCAGACATTTTCTGATCTGGCCTTACTGGCAAGGAAGAATCTAGAATTTTCAGGGCTCTAAATGCTGGTATGTTTTCTCCTCCAGACTCTGTAGGAGACGCTTGGCTGGAGTTGAAGAACAATCACTTTATAGGCTTGCAGTCTGAGCTGACCGCTTGCTCGCCAGGGTATAAGCAGGCCCCATCGTGTACTGCCCTCAATAGCTCAGTAAAGAGACTAATACCACTCAACCCCAAGAGAGGTAAACTGAGGCAAGCAAATGACGAGGCTAGTAAGCAGCAGGGGTTTGGCTCCCCCACCCACCCATGGTTTGTCAGGAGCCTCTTGCCTGAAGGTTGTGGTAGGACTCTTGAGAACATGTAGTCTCTGGTACTTGGTGATTTCCCAGCAAGATTTCAGGGGAGTGGACTGTGGGCCAGTGGAGGTTGGTGGCACGCAAGCCAAGATGGCTGGGGAGGGCTCCTTCACTGCCTCGGGGAGCTTCCCCCACCCTGCAACCTTGACTCAGATCAGGAGGAAGTTGAGGCTTCATAGAAAAATGTCACCCATTATCAGGGACAAACCAGGTTTGCCTGCTGCCGACTGCTGCTGTCTTGGAGAGCACTCATTGCTGGCCCGCTGCGTGAGGAAGTCCACTGATTTTGGACAGGTATGAACAGAACCCAGACCTTCAGGAAAGCAAGGTAAGGTTAGAGGCACTTGGCCTCAGTTTCTCTAAATGACCAAGAGACTGTTACCTTTAGGTAATCCAGAGCAGCTGATTAAGTTTTGAGGTGTCATTTCTCCTTCAGGACTCAGCCACCTGCAAGTTCTAGGCAGAGCCACTTCCCCTCTTTGGGGCTGAACTTCCTTGGGGGTTGGGGGTGGGTACAGGGGTGGGGCCAGAGACTCCCAGGCAGCTCCAAAGTTAACCTGTTTGGCTTAGGGGCTCTTCCTCAGGGGCCCAAAAAAGGGTTAGGCATGGTCAACACTCCTCTGAGCAAAACTAAAATGTTGGGCAAGGACAGCAAATTTTCGCAGAGGGGGTCCACTCTCTTCCGTCCCCTTAGATGTACACTCACCCAGCTTCCAAAGAAATAAGAGTCAAGAGTGGGGGCAGGGCGGGATGTAAGGGTGGAGGATGAGGACTATAGGGTGTCCGGGATGAGAAGTTTTCTTCTTTCACACGAGCATCACTCAAGAACAGAGAGGACTTGAGGAGGGTCACCAGGACACATTTAACACGTTTGGTTCAGGACAGGGTCCTCTCTAGTCAGTGGTTAATGAAAACTTCCAAATTTACAGCATGAATACAAGCAAGACCTCATGATTCAGTCTGGGCTTATGTCAGCTCCACACAGGTGTCTGCAAAGGTGGTGAGCAGATGTTTCCCTGGGGACCTTCTTCAAAGGAAAGCTAGCCAGTTCCTGAGGATGCTTGGCAAGGAGCCCTCATACGGTCCAGGCAATTAGGAAAGCCAGCTGGCTGCAGCCCTTGTGCCAGGAGGAGCCCCCCCCCACCCGAGTATCAAGGCAAGGCTATTTTTATAGATCATGCATGCTGTGACTTTCATGTGTCTACAGGAATAGAAACTCCTAAGGTGGGTCTGAGTGATTCATACTGGTACAAGGGTGCTCCCTGCATACACATCGGCTTCTGTGGGAAGCAGGGGTCCTCCAGAGCTCAAGCTCAGGGTTCAGTGACAACGATGGCAGGTATGAGATAGCCATTCCAGCCCCCACTGTCTTTCATTCTGATCACCCTCAGACTGTGTGATGGGTACCACCTTCGGTGTTCCCAACCACACCCTAGCCAGAGCCAGGCTACAGGGCAAGGCAGAGCATCTAGACCAGGCCATAAGACCAGGGCTGCTGAAAACTTGACAGGCAGAAGACACACAGGGGTCCTATACCCACCCCACCATGTTACCCAGAGCATGGGTCTGGAAACCCAGCAAGGGGTTCACACAGTCTTGAGGCTACTCAAAAGGGGCTCACGCACCTTTAACTTTTGCTACTTTCTTTTTCTTTGTGCATGGGGGACTGGTTGGGGAGCAAGTTCTCCTGTATCCCAGGCTGCCCTTGGGTTCACCATACAAAGGAGATTATAGGTGTGTTCCATCCTGCTTCATATATTCTTTTTCAAGAAGAAATGCTTAAATGCTTGGCCATGAGTCAAATACACACGGGAAGACATTGAATAAAGCTATGTAAACTATCACTGTCCCACCTCCCTCAAGTGCTCTATAAAACCTGGAAAGATGGAATCTCCGTAGCAGTCAGGCAGAGACCTGCCCATGGTTCAGAGCCCCCTCTCTTTAGCTCCCTACATCCCTTTGGAACCTGAAAAAGAATGAATGAAAAAGTTTCTTGGGGGTTTCCTAAGCCTGGGATCACAGCCTTGATCCCATAAGAACAAGCTAGACGCAAGCCAGACGCTTTGGCAGTTGGGCTGGGTCCCTGCCTCCTGTCAGAGGGGGGCTCTAAAGAGACGATACCAGAGCACATACCTTCAACTTTGTCAAGTGCACCAGGCATCAAGAGAGCTCCAGGAAGCAGTTCCTTCTCAGGCGGAAAGCAAGCCCTTCTGACTGCTTACTAAGAGCTTCTCCACTACCACATCCTCTCCTGACACTACTCCATTCACCCCTTCAGCCATCAAGGCACAGCACCTGCTCTGAGGGACAGGCTTACCCTGACAGGAGTTTAACCTAAAGGTTACAGGTTAACCTAAGGGGTATATATAGGGTTAGGAGTTAACCCTAAGCAGGGTCAGGCAGGGAGGCAGGGATCAGAGAGAGACCAGAGGTAAAAAGAACAGCTCAAGTGGTCTTCTCACACACAGTGGTTGCTTGGCATTAAGAAAGACCAGGCGTAGAGGTGTCTATGAGGACAGGAGTAGGGGCTGTCTCTGAGGACAGGGGTGGGTTATCTCTGTGTAGCTGAGGTCTAAGGATTGCAGGCAATACAGGCAGAGGCTTGAAGCCAGTCAGAGAGGAGTAGAAGCTGCTCAAAGGTCACCTTGAACAAACACACTGAAAGGAAACCTTGTGAGTTCTTCCAGCTCTTCTTAAAATCCTGATCATCTCAGTGGATGGGGCAGCTCGGGGGGGGCTGGATACAGGTACTGCTCTTCAGGGGCAGAAGGAAAGGCAGAGTAAGAAACAGCCATGCTGAGGAATTGGGACCGGAAGTGGGAATGGGGTGTCTGAGAGAAGGTCACAGGGTCACCAGTAGCACCTTGATTCCTAAGAAAGCCAAGCAAGCCAAGAGAGTGGCCCCACCCCTTTGAAGAGTCTCTGTAATTTCTCCTAGCCAACTTCCTCATCCTCAACCTGGGGTCAGAAGTTCATTCGATCAATAAGCACTTGCTGATTCCCTACTCTGCGGCTTGTATGCAGTCTGTCCAAGACAGACAGTAGCGCCTTCCTCAAAACCAGTGACGAGCAGGTGAAGTAAGAGGACAAACGACACCCAACAACTCAGCTGAAGAGTCAGACTCCTTGTCCTCATGGATATATGTAAGTCTGCCGTTGTCTCCTTTAAAGAGTGTGTTTGAGGAAGGGAAAAGGCTGGTGTTGATAAGAGCATCATCCTGGTTAAAGCAACAGGGTCCCTGAGAGGCAGCTCACCAGCAAAGGGAAGGCAGGATACACTGAGGAAGGAGAAGCAAGGGGAAGAAGATGGGTTAAGGACCCTTTACAGTAGCTGCTTGTCTCACCTCTGCTCCAAATCCCAGGTTTGGTCACACTTCTGTCCCCAAGCCCAGATGATTCCCATGAGTGGTCAGACAGCTTAGGAACACCAATGAATCCCAGCCTTGGAGTCTTGGCCAAGTCTCCAAGGGAAGTCCACTTTCCTGCCTTCTAGGTGGGCCACATTAGCCACCAACAGAGGCTGAAGATGTCCGGCCTCCTTGAGAGCGGTCACATGGGCAGCTTACAGAGAGCAAGGTGTTGGATATTTCATGTCAAGGCAGGGACAGCAGCTGCTTAGAATGCCCCTCCCCTCCTCTCCCTTCCTGGAAAGTTGACTGCGAGTTCGAAGGAGGAAGTTCTAGGTGCTCGGACATCTGTGTGAGACCTGCCTGCTCTTGTATCATGACGGTGGCTGATTCTCTCAGGCTCCTGGCTTCTTTTGGTGTTCTGCCTATTACTGCTCCTGGCTATGGTCATGTCTGGATTCCCCTGAGCATGCAGATGTAGACAAAGCTAATTCTCAAACCTGATGGTTGTACTGGTGCTGAAAGTCCACAGTATCCACGGGGTGGGGTGGGGGGCTTCACAATGAAGGTTCTAGAAAACATAGATGTCAAGCAAGGCTTCTCCTGCTGCTGAATTCAGAGTAGGAGAAAATACTGTGTTTTGTGTTGACAAGGTCCTCACAGTGGGAGGGAAGCCACTGGGCCCTTTGGTACCTCCATGCCACCTACTGCATGAAGCCTCCAAATATCTTGCGTACATAAACCAATGCTCTTGAGGTAACACCGCTGGCTTCATCTTCTTCAGCTTCTACTAGAGCTGAGGGAGGTCTGACCTGAGGTGGAAGAGAAGAATCCTGGGCTGAGCCAGTAACTCCGCCTCTATCTAAATCCGGCACATTTTCTCATCTCTGATGCCACCTCTGATCCCCTTAACATTGCCCCAAGTCATAGCCACCAACTCATTTTTTAAAGGAAATTTAATTGTAGTTTTTCTTTCATCCATCCGTCTGTCTGTCTGTCTATGTTTAAGACAGAGTCTCTGTGTAGCCCTGGCTGACCTGGAACTGGCTCTTTAGACCAGGCTGACTTCGAACTCACAGAGATCCATCTGCCTCTGCTTCCCGAGTGCTGGGCTTAAGAGTGTGTGCCACCATACCCAACTAGCCTAGTCATTCTTCTTTACTTCTTATGGACATGGAGGATGGAACAGGTAGTGAGCCCCTTCAGAAGATAAACTTTCTCTTTGTGTTTCTGTTGCCTAAAGCAGCCTGTGTCCACATGCTCGTCAGAGCCATGTTCCTCCATGCTTCGGCTTCTAAAGTTCTGTCTTTGGTGACTGTGGGCCTTCTCCTCTCCCTCCATCCCTTCCTACCCTTCTTCTATGTATGCACATTTTCCCCCTGGCTCTGTTGCATGGAAATCACTAATTCTGTTACAATACTTTGGACTTTTGTTCTCGCAAAGATTTTATTCCCTTGGGCTCTTTAACAATGAGAACGTCTTCAATCTTAGTTAGCTTTACTGTAAGCAAATACCAAGAAAGGCATCTTTGGTGAAAAGAAGATTGATTTGGGCTTACTCTCAGATAGCCCAGTCCATAAGCACTTGTCTCTATGTTTCTGGATCATGAGGCAGAATAACTATCATGACAGTGGGACTGTCTGGCATAAGCTTTTCACCTCACAGTGGACAGAAAGCAGAGAGAAGAAGGAACCCAGGCCACCATTCAATCTTCACACATGTCACAGGGCACCACTTCCTCTACCTAAGCTTCACATCCCAAAATAGTGCCACCATCTGGGGACCAAGTACCCTCCCCACACTCACAATGCTAGCAAACCTTCCACAGATATAGGAACTCAGTTATTCACTTCCTTCTTGGGTATCTCTGACATAATCTTGACTTTTTTTAATCTTGAGGTGGAGGGTAGGAATCCTCCAATACCAAGAGCTAGACAGTCAGGGTTATGGGGAAGGTTTCCTGCCACAAATGTGGGTTCAGTATGCCAGTCCTTGCTTCCTGTCCCAGATGTACTCACTTCTGCTCTTCCTGATGTCATCAAGTATCTTCCCACAGACCTATTCAAACACATCATTTAATCTTAGTTAGCTTCATTGAGTCACCTTGACTGCTTAAAAAGATGTCATGGAGGGTGACAGCTGCCCCACCACTTTATATGTCCTAGGGATTAGGACATATGACTACGCTATGACTTTGGGGGACGGGGAAGTCAGTGAATTCTCCACACTATCTAGGACAGGAACACAAGTGGCTTCTTCTATAGAGAAGGAGCCTGAGGGGAAGAGCTCAGTGACATGCCATAGATGTGCAGTATCCATGCAATGGATGCAGAGCTGGGGCTGGACCTTCTCGGGTAACGGTACCCGAGATTCTAGAACTGCATCTGTCAGCAACATCCTGTACTAAACCCTTCCCAAGCCCCAGAAGGCAGGGCTGATGAGCGGGCCCCACTCTGTAGATGTGGCAATTCACACCCTGAGGTTCAGTTGCCTACAACAGCCCCTTTAGAAACCAAGCACTCTGCTAGGTTGTAAGCTGAAGGAAATGAAGTTACTGAAACAAAGATGCGTGCGTGCGTGCGTGTGTGTGTGTGTGTGTGTGTGTGTGTGTGTGTGTGTGTGTAAGAAAGAGGGGGGGCATGTGCTCACATGCATCTGTGTTCAAAGCAGCACTAGTCACAGTGTAGACATGGAATCCACCTAAGTGTCCATCAACTAATGAGTAGATAAGAAAACATGGCACATACATGTTTTCTACTGACCTTTAACAAAGGACAGGGTCCTGTCAAGTGTGGTGGTACAGGTCTGTAAGCCTAGCATGTGGGAAGTAGAGGGGGAAAGATTAAGAGGTCAAAGTCACCCTTGGCTGCTAACAAATTTGAGACCAGTCTGGGCAACATGAGATCGTGGCAGAGAGAAGGGGAGCAGGGAAGGAGAGGAGAGGAGGGGAGTGGAGGGGCAGGGAGGGGAGGAAAGGAGAGGAGAGGGGAGGGGGAGGGGAGGGAGCCTGGAAAGATGGCTCATTCAATAAAGTGCTTGCCATATAAGTCGGGGAACATGAGTTAGATGCCCCCAAAAGCCACATTAAAAAAATAGGCATGCCATGTGCACCTGCTATTAGAGCCCTGGGGAGAAGAGAGAAAGACCCTGGAGCTTGCTGGTGGGCCAGTCCAGTCCCCAGCCAGTGAGCTCTAGGCTTAGTGGGCGATTCTGTCTCAAAAACTGAGAGAGTGGAGAGTGACTGAAGAAGACACCTGAGACTGACCTATGACCTCCATACGGATGTACGCACAGGAGCATGCTCACAGAAAACAAACATACTTACTCGCTTACACAGAATGGGAGAAGAAAGAAAGGAGAGAACCTTGTGATTTACATCATCCTGAGTGAAACGGGAAATCACCATGGTAGCTGAGAAACAATGGTAAGGGGTATAGAAAGACAAATGTCACATGATTCCACTCACGGGTTACTTCCTAGGAGCAGAGAATAGGACATTCCCAGAGCTGAGGAAGATGAAGAGCAGGGATAGGGAGAGGTTGGTCAAAGAGTAAAGGTT
Organism: Grammomys surdaster; assembly: GCF_004785775.1. Classification (NCBI taxonomy): domain Eukaryota; kingdom Metazoa; phylum Chordata; class Mammalia; order Rodentia; family Muridae; genus Grammomys; species Grammomys surdaster. Next base: position 1,618,695 of record NW_021620672.1, read on the forward strand.
ACATGTATTGTTTGTTTGTTGAGTTTTGTTTTGTTTTGGTTTGGTTTTTTTGAGACAGGGTCTATGGTGGTTTAAACAGAAATGGCCCCATAGACTCATAGATTTGAATGCTTGGTCACCAGGGAGTGGCACTATTAGGAGGTGTGGTCTTGGTGGAGAAAGTGTGTCACTGGGGTTGAGTTTAGGAGTTTCAAATCCTCATGCCAAGCCCAGTGTCACCCTCTTCCTGCTGCCTGCTGGTCCAGATATAGAACTCTCAGGAATCTCTCCAGCACCATGTCTGTCTGTATGCAGTAATGATTCCTGACACATAATGGGCTAATCTTCTGCACTTTAAGCCAGCCTTAATTAAGTGCTTTCCTTTTATAAGAGCTGCCACGGTCAAGGTCTCTTCTCAGCAATAGAACATTGACAAGGACAGAGTCTTACTATGCAGCCTTGGCTGGCCTGGAACTCACTGTATAGGGCAGGCTGGCCTTGAACCATAGAGATCCTACTGCTACCTACTCTGTCCTCAAGTTCTGTGATTTAAAGATGTGTGGTACTTTGCCCCAGCCCATCACCATTCTGTGTTTGTGTTTGGTCCTCCCATCCCCACCCCTGACACTGGGCATGGAAGCCTTGGTATCTTCCACATAAAGCCCATTTCCATCACCAAGCTACATTCTCAACACTCCTGTGTATTTCTAGACAGGGAAGAGAGATCTCTCAATGCTTTATCACAAAGAACCAGTGTTTGGGGTGATGGATGAGTCTTGATCATTATGAACCTGTACTGAAGGTTCACATATCACCCCACAAATCTGCACAAGAATGGTGGGTGTGCCAACTGCAAACTGTTGAAGATGAGCCAAAGCCCAGACCTTGTCCGCTTGCTGCCAAAGCTCTGACTCTAACCCACGAAAACTAGGTCCACGAAACCCCTATCCTTCACACACTGGCTTCATGGCATCTACCCTCACCTTTGAAGTTTAGTTCCTCACCCTATCCTCAACACAGTGGCATCTCTGCCTCTGAGGGCCTCCATGACTGTGAGTGAGGTCCCTGTTCTCCACTGCTCAGGTCATCCTCAGTCTGGGTCAACATCCCAGCCCTCTCCTACTCCACCCATAGACAAGCACACTCCAGGATGACTGCAGCCTGTCAAAATGAGTCTTGGTTCCAGTACCATTTCCCAGGATTAGTCAGTCCCCATCCCAGCCTAGGCATCCTCTCATCTAACAGACCGTCCATAGACATCTAACAGACCGTCCATAGACATCTAACAGACCGTCCATAGGCATCTAACAGACCGTCCATAGG
>NW_021620672.1:1620006-1720065 GCF_004785775.1 Grammomys surdaster
CCATAGGCATCTAACAGACCGTCCATAGGCATCTAACAGACCGTCCACAGGCATCTAACAAGACCGTCCACAGGCATCTAACAGACCGTCCATAGGCATCTAACAGACCGTCCATAGACATCTAACAGACTGTCCATAGACATCTAACAGACCATCCACAGACACTTTTGCCTTCTGGCTTCACCAGGCAAACCTGGTTTCCCAGGTGAGGCTCTGGCCCTTTGTCCTACAGTCTAGCCCATGTCTGTATCAAGCTAGCTCTGGCCAGGGCACCAGCTGTTTAAAGAAACCCTTCCATCCACCTCCCTGGGACACCTGCTCCATCAGGAAGCAGATGCTGTTCTCAGCACAAGCCAGAGAACAGAGGAACTGTGTGGAATGTCATCAGAGTACAAAGGCTTCCCAGGAAGTATGTTCTCCGTGCTCTAGGACTTAGGGTGACCGGAAGTCTTGACTTCTGGGTTATGTAATTCTTACATTTCAAGAGACATCTACAAAGGAACACCTAATTTTGTTACATAAGGCACACACCATTATATGAAGAGAAAAGCTATTATGGAAGAGAAAGTTTTCAGTGTTCATTAAAATAATTGAATCTACACTTCTAAATGAAAAGCGCCTGGTCATGAATATTTATAAGATGGATGCTCAGAAGCCTCTTGACTGAACACCCCCAGAGCGCTGAACTAGAGAGGGGGTGAGGTATGAGGATAGACTCCACTGCACCACCCCCACCACATGCTGAGTCCTGGGGGTGGGGGAGGTCGAATGTCCTGTGCTCAGTCAGCTGCCTGCTCCCTCTGCACTAGGCCTGCCTCTCCCCATCCCTGGGCCCATCACTTCCTGGCCTCTTGCAACAATCCCACACCCAAACACTAGCCCAAGGACTTCCTGCTTCCCTAGGGCCTCAGTTTCCACACTTGTACAGTGGTCACAGCTATGCGCTACAGGTACGTCTCTGTGTCTCCACTCCCATCCACCACCTCCTTATGGAGTCCTCAAAGAAACGAGCCTACAGCAGATTCAGACTCCAGAGCCTCAGGTCCCCGCTTGCACGCTGACCACTCCGTCACTGCTTATATGTCCCCTCTTCTTGACTGCCTACCTCATTCAGTTAAGTTCCTAACTCCCACCAGCCAGTCCCTTCCCTTGTTGGAGCCCATAGGCTCTTTGATGCCCTCCTTCCTGCCTCCTCTCAACCCTGTACTCTTTTTTTGACCTCCCACCTCTCTCTGGCCCTTCTCTGGCCTCTTGTCCCTGAGTTAGGCTGTTCCACTTTCTCCTGACCACTTGCCTCCTCCTGCTCCCTCCCCAGGGCTTCCTGCCAACAGGCCCAGGGGCCCAAGATGGAAGCTGTAGGAGTCAAAAGTCTACTGGGCACAGGACAGTACATATAGTGGGCAGCTTTTGTGTAGCCTGATGAAGTCATGGAAGCATTAGGAAACCCCCAGTTCACAATGAGTCCACCCCTAGGTGTTGAGGGTCTGACCCTAGTCACTTTACCTTCAGGACAAAGAGAATCGAAAAACTCTCTTTTGTCTCCTTTCTTGGGCTCCTCATCCCCAGGTAACCATGAGAAGCCATGATGTGACTCACTCTGGGCCTCAGTCCCTGTCCTTGCAGTACCTTCCTGTGGTGGCTTGACTATGCTTAGCCCATGGAAGATGACACTATTGGGAGGTGTGGCCTTTTTGGAGTAGGTGTGGCCTTGTTGGAGGAAATGTATCATTGTCATGGCTTGAATATGCTTGGCCCAGGGAGTGGCACTATTAGGAGGTGTGGCCTTGTTGGACTAGGTGTATCACTATTGGTGTGAGCTTAAGACCTTCATTCTAGCTGTCTGGAAGTGAGTATTCTGCTAGCAGCCTTCAGATGAAGATGTAGAACTCTCAGCTCCTCCTGTACCACGCCTGCCTGGATGCTGCCACATTCCTACCTTGATGATAATGGACTGAACCTCTGAACTTGTAAGCCAGCCCCAATTGAATACTGTCCTTATAAGACTTGCCTTGGTCATGGTTTCTGTTCACAGCAGCAAAACCCTAGCTAAGACAATCACTGTGGGGGCAGGCTTTGAGGCTTGTAGTGCTCAGGTTCTGCCTGCCTCAGTCTTCTTCCTGGCTGCCTTTGGATCCAGATATAGAACTCTCAGCTCCTCCAGCCCCATGTGCCTGCATGCTGCCATGCTTCCCGCCATGATGATAATGAACTCGACCTCTAAAACTGTAAGCCAGTCCCAATTAAATGTTGTCCTTCATAAGAGTTGCCTTGGTCATGATGTCTTTTCACAGCAATGAAACCCCAACTAAGACACTTCCCCTGGAACATTCCTCCATTGCTGGTGGGAGTGCAAACTTGTACAACCACTTTGGAAATCAATTTGGTGGTTTTTCGAAAACTGAGACTAGTTTTACCTCAAGACCCAGCTACACCACTCCTGGGCATATCCCAAAAGATGCTCCACCATCCCACAAAGATATTTGTTCAACTGTGTCCATAGCAGCTTTATTCATAATACCCAGAAACTGGAAACAACCTAGATGTCCCTCAACTGAAAAAATGGTTAAGGAAAATGTGGCACATCTACACAATGGAATGTTATTCAGCTATGAAAAACAAAGACATCATGAATTTTGCAAGCAAATGGTTGGATCTTGAGAATATCATCCTGAGTGAGGTGACCCAGTCCCAAAAGGACATATATGGTATGAATTCACTTATAAGTGGATATAAGCCATAAAATACAGGATGCCTATGCTACACTCCACAGACCCAAGGAGGCTGGAAAGGAAGGAAGGTACAGGCAAAGATGTTTGAGTCTCACTTGGAAGGGGAATGGAATGCTAGTGGAAGAAAGATGGAGGGAGGGAGCTGTGTGGGAGAGGGGATCAGGAGGGGAGTGAGGGGGGTTCAGGGTCATGTATGAGGAGGGGCAGGAAGGATGGCTGGATGGCCATGAGAATGAATGGAAATCTGCAACCAATGGGCAAGGGATGAGGTACGGGCATCTCTAGGAAGAGACAGAGACCAGAGATAAGGGAGGAGCCCAAGAATTGATGGGGGGGTCTTCTTAGCTGTTACAGCATTGGGTATATAAAGCCTGAGGAGGCTGCCTCTTGTGGCCAGGCAGGAACCCTGGTGGAGTGATAGGGACACCAACTCACCCATAAAACTTCCAACCCAAATTTCTGTCTACAAGAAATGCAGGGATTGGGGATGGAGTAGAAACTGAGGGAATGGCCAACCAATAACCAGCCCAACTTAAGACCTATCTCATGGGTCTAATCCCTGACACTATTAATGATACTCCGTTATGCTTGCAGACAGGAGTCTAACATGGCTGTCCTCTGGGAGGCCCCACACACCAACTGACTCAGACAGAGGCATACACCTACAGCCAAACAGCAGATGGAGCCTGGGGACCCTTATGAAAGAATAGGAGGAAGATTACAGCCCCTCAGGGAATAGGAACTCCATAGGAAGACCAACAGAGTCAATTAACTTGGACCCTTGGGGCTCTCATAGTCTGAACCACCGACCAAAGCACATACATGGGCTGGACCTAGGCCTCCCTGCACATATGTAGCAGATGTGCAGCTTGGTCTTCATGTAGGTTCCGAATATCTGGAGTGGGGGCTATCCCTAAAGTTGTTGCCTGTACATGGGATATGTTCTTCTAGCTCGGCTCCCTTGTCTGGCCTCAATGGGAGAGGAAACCCTAGCCTTGCAGAGACTTAAAGTGCCAGGGCTAGGGTGATACCCAAGAGGGTCCCACCCACTCAGAGGAGAAGGGAAGGGGAGATGAGGGAAGGATTGTTGGAGGGGGCAACCAGGAGGGGAACAGTGAGCAGGATGTAAAGTGAATAAACATCAAGTAAAAAAAAAAAAACTCGATGTGCTGATCATCACAAGTCATTGAGGGAGCTTGAGGACAGGTCCCTCTCTTTAGTCTGAGAATTTCTCACCATGACCTTACTCACAAGATTCTCAATTCCTACCTAAGATTGTGGCTCTAAGTTGACTAACCCCAGATGGTCTTGGCTCCCAGGAATCACAGGGACCCCACTTCTCATCACCCTGACACAAAGCATACTCAAACACTGTGGTGGTTTGAATATGCTTGGCCCAGGGAGTGACACTATTAGTAGGTGTGGCCTTGTTGGAGGAAGTGTGTCACTGTGGGGGTGGGCTTTGAGGCTCCTTTGCTCAGGCTCCTCCCAGTGTGGGAGAGACCCTTCTCTTGTTTGTCTTCCAAAGCCAGTCTCCTGCTGGCTTGCCTTCCAATCAAGTTGTAGCCCCCTTTCCAGCACTGTGTCTTCCTGGATGCTAGTGTGCTTCCTGCCATGATAACAATGGACTGAACCTATGAATCTGTAAGCCAGCCCCAATTAAATGTTGTCCCTTATAAGAGTTGCCTTGATTGTGGTGTCTCTTCTCAGCAATGGAAACACTAAGACAGACGTCTTTGAGCCAAACACTATAGGTCTCTAGAACCTAGGCAGGGGATCATTTCTTTTTCTTTTTTTTCTTTTTTTTTTTCAGAGACAACTGGCTGGTACCCCAATTTCTATACCACCATGACTATATAACCACCTAAGAAAAGGCTTCTGGGTGCCATGCTTAGACAAAGAGGCTGTGTGTGACTTCAGGCTAGGCTTGTTGTCAGTACACAGACATGTGTGGAATACATCAGAGAAGGGGCCTTGTATTACACAGAAGTAGGCCCACTCAGGAAACCAGAGTGTGGAGTCCAGAGTCTAGAGGCCACCCCATCCCAGCATAGATCCAGAGAGGCCCCTGAATCCACAATAGGAGGGCACACACTATCAACTGGATTCCATAGGGTCTCCACTGGGTCACTTGTTCTAATCATTAAGATAATTTGCCCGATTTGTTCCATCCAGCATCCAGAATAGTTGTGCTATGCATTGCAGCTATCCTTTAACCTTCACAGGCCCACAGCCAGAATCACATACATACTCAGAGGTGCTGCACACACAGAGACACACAATCATATACATGTATCCATATACACAGACATACCTAGGGGCATATCTTAGCCCAGAAACACACTTTTAGAATCAAATATATACCCAAACACGCACACACACACACACACACACGAACCCAGACATACACATAGACATATTCAAACATACTCTAGACTGGAAACATTCAAACACACACAACTAAAAATACACATATGCTCAAGTACACACACGTAGGAAAAAACACATACAAAGGCACATGATCTCATACTCAGACATACTCATGCTCCTGCAAGCACACCCAAAGATACAGGCATGCAGGACCTGCACCACAGCAGTCATCAGGGAGACAGAAAGCCAGAAAGTTACACACACCTTCAGTAAGCCACACCCTGAACCCACTCTCCCACTCCAACTGTGTGCAGCTAATTAATACCTGTCCTATTGCTGAGCTCCTGGCCCTTCTCAACAAGACACCTCCCAAGCCCTCCTCACCAAGGCACTTCATAGGAGAAAAGGAGCCCATTATTCAAGAGACACCCAGAGGTGTTGGAATCAGAGTCTTGCCATCTTTACTTGAGCCAGCAGCAAAGACCAGCAAATGGCCATGATGCCATGTAGCACAATGTTAGGTGTGACCCCAGACCTGGGGACTACTTCATGACACAGCTGGACAAGCTGAAGGTGTTCTTCCCAAGAGTACTTGGAAAGTCTTTAGCCTCTAAGGCTTCGAAAGAGCCACAGACCCCATAAAAGCAGCCAAGAAAGGAAGCTTATGGGTTATAGTCTACAAGGAGCGAAAACCCATTTGCGTTCATTTAGATGGTTCTTTTGTATAACAACTTTATTAGGATTTTAGCCATAAATAATAATGTAAAATAAAATAACTTAAGTAGAATTTTTATTATGATTGCAACTATGTGAATAAATAAGCACTTGCTAGATTATAAGTATTTGACAGATTAATGGAAAATCCACACGGGGAAATGCTAGTGCTGAGAACAAATTATGGTAATATTGGGCATTTTCCCCCTATTTCTATAAAGCAGGCAAATAGCATCATGCAATAGAAATCTACCGGGACACAGAGGACGAAGTTGCCACCTCTCTTGCTGAATATCTTCATGGAAGAAGAGTGGAATTTGGTAGACGAAAAAGGAGCCAGATTGACTGAATTTGTCACCAAGGACATTTTCTCACCATCCTGCCGTTTTACCAAAGTCAACATTCAGCTTTAGGTTTTAGTTCTGATAAAAACCAAGAGTGGGCCTGGAGTATGTTTGACTCAGTGGTATTTTAAGTGCTTAGCACACACAAGGCCTCAGGTTCTAGCACTAAAAAACTGAAAATAATGAATCAACACAGTTACCAAGGTCCTATTCTGTGCCCAGCATCTGAGACTCAAAGGAAACCATCTCCATACTGAGTCTTAGGAAGATGTCACCTGGACTCGGTGTGCAGGAGAAGGAAGGAGTGTGGGTTCCAGGAGTGATTTGGAGAATCCAGGGCCAAGCAGCCAACTTAGGCATTGCAGGACCAAGAGTGCTGTGAGATTCTAAGTTCCGATGCAAAGACTAGGTGGGCTGTGAGGGAAATGAGAAGAAGAGGCCCAGGGCCCAGGATTGGGCTGGGAAGAGATTAGCTCCAAGGATTTAAAGTCCCTAAAGAAGACGCTCTGCCTGTACAGCGAGACCGTCGGGTTCAGAAAGACTTGGAAGTTACCATTGTAGGGGAGGAAAAAAGCTCATGAAATGTGTGTGAAAAGTGACCATGAAGCAGACTCTGGGGCAGGGGAAATGGCTTCGTGGGTAAAGTTGCTTGCTGCCCAGCCTGAGCTAGATCACTAGAGCCCACATGGTCGAAGGATAAAACTGACGTCCACAGGTCAGCTTCTCATGTCCATATGCCACTGTTCTGTGAACAGAACACAGTAAATGAATAAATGCTTTTGAGGGAGGGAACAGAGTTTCTCTATGTAGTCCTGGATGTCCCCTAACTCACTCTGTAGGCCAGGGTAGCCTCTGTCTCTCGAAAGCTAGGATTAAATGCATATACCACCACTACCCAGCAACCTTAAATTTTTAAGTAGCAAAAATCTGGGTGCTGAGACTGTGGCTCAGTGGTGAAGTGTTCAGCTAACAGGCATTAGACTGAGTTCGATTGCTGGTGAAGAAGGAGAGGGTGAGTAATGAACTCTAGGAAAGGGCGACATTAAAGAGATTGCCAGAGATGTTAGAACCATCAAGATGGAAGGACATGGGTCAGACACAAGAGAACCTACAATTTACCAAGGCCACAAGGGGTGTCTTAGTTTGGGTTTCTATTGCTGCGATGAAACACCATGAACAAAACAGCAAGTTGGGGAGTAAAGGGTTTATTGGCTTACATTTCCGTATCATAGCCCATCATTGGAGGAAGTCAGGACAGGAACTCTAGCAGGGCTGGAACCTGAAGGCAGGACCTGATGCAGAGGCCATGGCAAGATGCTGCTTCTGGGTTGGTTTTTCTCACTGCCATTTTGCCAAAACCACCTTTCAGCTTTAGCTTTTGGTTCTGATAAAAACCAGTAAGAGGCCTGAGGTGTGTTTATCTCAGAGGGATTTTGAGTGCTTAACACACTCAAGGCCTCAGGTTCCATTTCTAGCTGAAGATAACTAACCAACATGCATTGATTATTGTTTCCCATGGTTTGCTCAGCCTTTCTTATAAAACTCAGTATACCAGCCTAGGGATGGCACTACCCACCATGGGCTGGGCCCTCCTCCATTGATCACTAATTGAGAAAGTGCCTTATAGCTGGATCTCATGGAGGCATTTCCTCAACTGAGGTTCCTTCCTCACTGATGATTCTAACTTGTGTCAAGTTGACACACAAAACCATCCACTACAGGGAGATTCCAGATGAGGAGGTTGGCAGGTGTGAGAGGGAGCTAGAACCATCTAATCTGAGGAACAAGCCTGAAGGTGAGCCAGTGGACATGCTGCACCTGGGAGGGGAATGGAGGGACATCATGTTGAAGACTGCACCGTCCACATAGGTTCAGGATTCAAGACTGCCTCAAAGACCAAGGAGAACAGCAAAAGTGTGGATGTCAGCCCACAAAACTTCATCTTCAACAGCACTAAGGCCAGGCTGCTCCCTAGGTGTGTGTGTTAAGTTACTGATGAGAACTGAGTCGCTGGAATTCCGTTCGGTCATCCTCATGCCTTCCAAGCCTGCTCAGATGCTGGACTGGATGCCTCCTAGGAAGCAAGTGATCAATTCTCAGAATGTTGCTGCTGCTTCTGTGTGAACAAAACTGGCCTGATTCACTCTAAACTGAACCAGATTTCCTAAGCCAAGGATTGTTTGTCCAGCCGTCCTGGCCCCTTCTTAGTCTTCTAAGAAGTATATCAATACACTTGAAAACACAACCAGCTTCTTTAAATAAAATGATTCTGTATTTAAGTTGGGTCTTGTGAATGGAAATATAAAAGTGTGTCCCATAATAAATTAGGATGGCAGTGTTTTATTTGGTACTGGGTAAGCATGTGAGCCATTGAACAAGTCCCATCTCAGGAATTCAGAGCCATGTCATGCAGCAAAGACCTCATCTCCTCTAAGAAGAACAGTAATATACATTTCTTGAATTGTGTCAGCTATGAAAATGGGTTTCACCAAAACCACAAAGGAAAATGGGGGAAATTTGACTCAATAGAATGATAGAAATACTTCCTTTAACATTTGGTTAGACTCACTCTTGTACTAATAGTTGGGGGCTGTGTACAACATTACACACACACACACACACACACACACAAGCTGGTCAACCAAGAACCTCTTTTTCCTGCCATGGAACGAGGCTTTTTTTTTTTTAAGACTATGTAGTGAGGTTGGAGAGATAGTTCAGAAGCTAAGAGCACTAACTTCTGTTGCAGAAGACCTGGTTTCAGTTCCCAGCCCCCACATGTGGCTCACAACCATGTACACCCACTGCACATACATACACTTAGGCACACACACACACACACACTGTTTATATAACATAATGTACTAAGATTATATGAGGACAGTGATGAAGCTCCGATGGTACAGTGCTTACCTACAATATGTGAAGCCATGGGTTCAATCCCCAGCAACCCATAAACTAGGCACAGAGCTCCACACTCACAATTCCAGTACTCAGGAGATAGAAGCAAGAGGCCAAGGGTTCAAAGATATCCTCAGCTAAAGAGTGAGCTGAGGCCAGCCTGACACACATGAGATTCCATCTACAAAAAAATAAAAAATAAAAATAAATCAAGACAATCTAATGTCTTCTGTCCCTTCTCAAATATGTGAGATCCAAAATAACATGGCTGGGCTCTTGCTCTATTCTCATATTGCTCTGAGAGCTGTTATTTCCCCATGGCTATTCACTTGAAGGAGAGGCAGGGTCTGGAGCCACTGTATTCAGTGAAGGAAGGTTCCAGGTGCTCATTTGGAGGGTCTAGAAAACAGGTGATTCTCTCTAGAACTCCTAGGAAGCTCACGGAGTCTGGAGCTCCCCATCCAGCCGCTGCTCTACACTGGGTACCTGTGGGCATTGCCTGGCACTCCCTCCTGTTCTCTTTAGACTTTGGAAGGATGTCTCTTGCGAATGAAAGAAAACAAAGCTCTCAGTTGCATGACTTGTTCCCAAGAGCTTGATTCACAAGAGCCAGATCACTCTGGGGTCTTGTACAAAACTCCAGGAGATCCATGGCTTCTTCCAGAGTTCTTTACACATTGTTTCTGGATTAGGGAGATCGTTCAGTCAGTGAAGTGCATGAGGATCTGAGTTTGAACCCCTAGTACCTACGTAAAAACCAGACACAGTAGTGTGTAAGTGTGTGTGTGTGTGTGTGTGTGTGTGTGTGTGCAGTCCCAGCATGAAGAGTAAAGGATGAGACAGGAGGATATCTGGAGCTCACTGAATATCCAAGCTAGCCAAATTCATGACCCCTTGCCTTCACATGCACACACTGGAACACACACACACACACACACACACACACACACACACACACTCTACTGTGCCTAAGTTCCCTTTGAGAAGACAGACACTGAATGTTGTCCCTGCCTTCCCACCGGTGAGCTCCATTCAGATGATGGAGAACAACAGAGAAGACACGGTGGCTGTGAGCCACCCCACCCCGGACACAAACTTCTCTTTTATCCCTACAGCAGCCCTTGGATCTTCCGAGCTTCTGAGAACCCAGGGCTTACCTTTGTCCCAGGCCATGAGTGAGGGTGTGGGACCTGGGCACTGAGTGGCAGAGTATCTTTGATATCTGCAGGCAGGACTGTGGAGGGAGTTTCCAGCCTGTGTAAATGAAGGGGGAAAGTATACCCAAACTGTGGGCACACTTTTCATAGACTAGAGTTCTAGACAAAACGAAAGTGGGAAAATGAACCGAGTACCAGCATGCGTTCCTCTGCTCCCCAATGGGATGCAGTATAACCAGCCATCCCAGCTTCTGCTACCGTTCCCTCCCACCTTTCACCGTACCCTCAAACTGTGAGCCAAAGCCAACCCTTCCATCCTTCAATTGATTCAGTCAAGTGTTTTCTCACAGTGATGAGAAAAGCAACCAATACAGACCCCCCCCCCAAACAAAGAAGTCTAAGCCTGTCCCTTTACCTGAGAGAAAAGAGTGTGATCAGGGTGCAGACAAGGATATGCTCCAAAGGGAGCAAAGAAGAGAACAGGTGAGGCCAAACAAGAACATGGCAGCTCAGCCGACCTCACTGAAGACATGGGGGACACCACGAGGAGGTCCTCGCTGTGAGAGGACACACCCTGCCACCATCACTCTGTGCCCAGCAGCTCCCAGGCTGGGTAGTAAAGCATGCTCATTTAAGCTGGGCTGTGGTGACTCACTCTTTCCATCCCAGCACTCAGAGGCAGAGGCAGCTGGGTATCTGTGAGTTCAAGACCAGCCTGGTCTACACAGTGAGTTCCAGGACAACCAGGGCTACACAGAGAAACCCCGCCTCAAACAAAACAAAAAAGCTCATTTATTCAAATGATACCCCACCCTTAGGTGGGGGCTGAAGTGGGTGAGAAGGGGCTGTTACTCATCTATGTAACCAGGAGACCCAGAGCCAAAGTATCTTCGCAGACTCCAGAAAGAGCCAGGATGATCCCCACTTAAATCCTGTGATGCCATATTGTGACAGATGGGTGCCAATGGCCTCTAGCAGACACAGCCTCCCGGGGGCTTACTCCTTGGCCTCTGCCTAGACAAGGGTCCTGCAGCCAAATGGAAATAAAGAGAAAAAAGGGTCTAACTACCTAATCAAGGTCTTGTTTGGCAGTGGAAGAGGCTCCTACAGTCTGCATGCCACGCTTGATATGAAGACTCCGAGTTTGGGGCTAGGGATATGACTCAGTCAGTTAAAAGCTTGTCATGCTAACAGGAGGATCTGAGTTCAGATCCTCAGCACTTATGTAAAATGTCAAGGATGGCAGCCTGCATCTGTAATCCTAGCACTGGGAAGGCAGAGACAAACAGATCCCTGGTGCTTCCTGGCTAGCCAGATCTGCTGAATCGATGAGGGTCCAGTTTCAGCGGGGACCCTGTCTCAAAGAAGTAAGGTAAAGACAGTTGAGGAAGAGACCAGGTATCACTCTCTGGCTTCCAGGTGCATGCACACCAGGAACATGTATAAACACAAACATGTACTATTCAAACACATGCACAGTACACACGCACAGAGGAGGGGAGGGAGGGAGGGGGAGAGGGAGAGGAAGAGAGAGTTCAGAGCTCATGGTTGGTATTATCTGACTCAACAGGACTCAACAGGACTCAACAGCAAACTCAAGGCCATCAGCCAATGGGATCAAAGGTCGTTAGCTATAGGTGAAGTGAGTTCTGAGGAAGAGCTAGAATAGCTGGCTGTGTCTTCAGGGCACTGACTTTTAGCTCTCAGACATGTGGCTTTCAAGATGGAGATGTGTATGTGTACAGGGACTAAAAGGAACCAAATATGGACTCTGACACACAGTGGTCTGGGGTCAAGTTGTAATACACACACACACACACACACACACACACACACACACAAAGTGACAGCGCCCTGTGCCTGAGGGCAAGTTCTGGAGGGTTGGCCAGGGTTCCCAGGTTTATCCTTATAGGGTGACACCCCTGAGGTGTGTGGCTGGCAGACAGAAGAGTGGAAATATGGTCCTCTGGTCAACTGTCCTCCCCTGCCTCTGTCCTAGGGAGCACTGGAGGGGGTGCGTCAGGCCTAGGTTGTATAGGACACTTCCAGGGAACAGAGTGAGGATTATGTAGAGTACCTAAGGCTTAGAACTTTCTCCTGAGCTGTCCTGAAGGGAGCCTGCAGCCACTCCAAGGAAGCAGAAGCCCCACCCAGAGCTGGCTGGATGCTACAGCCAGCCACAGTTGTCATCTGAGGGCCTGGAAACCCCAGTGAGCAAGAATCCTCTTGCCAGGCTGAACACAGATCTGTCATCAGACGGTCCTGTCCACTCCCCAGGCCCTAGACACCCACCCTGGGCTCTCCTGTGTCCCCTGGTGTTTCCAGGGCCCTCTGCCACTGTGTACCCATCACTTCCTATGCTTCCTTTCTCTGGGAGCACCAAGGCCCTTCCACCTCATGGCTTTCCCCTATGGGTAAGTGCCTCACTAAGAGGAACTGGACTATGATCAGGGAAAGCTCGAGGACAGATGTGGTTGCAGGCCCCACCCACTTTGAGTCATGCATCTGTCCCCTCCCTGTCCCGCAGGTCTCAGGTTGAATATCTCTCCCCAGAAGGTCTCCCTGGCCCCTGACCCAAGTCAGGCATCCCTGCCTTCACTTCACAGCTCACCCTCATCTTCATACAAAATGTCAAGGACTTAATTAATCTGACCACCGTGTGGAGACACACTCCGATGGCCCTCATCTTTCTTGCTTGATAAATATGGAAATGAGCTTAGAGCATATTGAGTTGGCCATAAAAAGATGGCTTTTGGTCTACAGCCTAGGGGAAGTCTGGCATTTTAGGGGTGGTAAGTCCCCAGCCTTTACCCCAATACCCTGTATCAGGGCATTGCCCGTGCAGCCTATGATCTGAAAAAGGGGGGCCTCAGAAGACTAGTTTTGGGTAATAGGGAATGCATAGATACCCAGGTTACTGCCCCTTCTAGGTAGACGGGGGGGGGAGCTGAAAAAAGGAGGACACTAATAGCTTTTCTGGGAACCTAAGAATAGCCCCCAAAAGAAGTTACTCAACTTTTTCCAGTCTATGGATAAGACTCAAAATATCACTTGCCTAGTGATCAGGCTAGACCCCCCGTAGAAGACTCACGGTGGGGAAGGGGCTGCCTAGAGTTCCTGGGCATCTACATGGCAGCAACCCATCATGTGCCAACCCCCAGTGCCCAGCAGGCACATTGCTCCCACAGCATCTAGAAACCCAAATGTCCACTGGTGGGAGGTACCCAGATTCCCAGAGAGGGAGATGGCGGGAGGAAGCAGGTAGGCAGATGAACCAGAAAAATCCCAAAGGAAGATCCCAGAGAAGGGGCTCACACCTTCCCTCGGGACAAACAAAAGTCTTTCTTGATGCACACAGGGGACAGGACAGATGCTGTACTGGGCCTTGCAGAGGAGACAATGAGCCAAGAATCAGCTCCATGTGATGCATGGTGAGGAACCTGAGCGTCTGTAGCCTCCCTGGGACAGGAACAAGCTGCCTGCCTGACTCTGGGGCTCAGACCTTGTTGATGTCCCTTTAAGATAACAGGAGGACAGGACATGCAGTATGCTAATGCTGGCAGAGGCTGGATGATTGAGCTCAAGTGTGTATGGGGGTGAAAGTCTGCCTGGTTCACAGGACAGAGGAGGCACAAGCAGTGCCACTGCTGTTTGAGGCAAAGACAATGGAGGGGGTTTAGGCAGGTGCTAAGGGAGAGGGGATTCAGAGGCAAGAGCCAGGAGGGATCTTGGCTATTTCCTGTGCACTAAGAATGGGCTCCCCAGACAGGCTGGTGGCACAAGCCTATAACCTTGGTTCTTGGTAGACTGATGTAGGAAGGAATGAAGATTTTTGGGTCAGCCTGGGCTACATAGCAAGCCCTTGTCTCAAGTGGAAACAAAGTAACAATAACAAATAAAAAACAAAATCCAGAGATAAATTACTTCATTTCTTTGAAGAAAAAAAATGCAATGAAAAGAAAAGGAATGCGGGAGGAGGGTGAAGGGCTGGGGCAGTGATGTTCAAAGTGGAAAAAGGTTCACATCAGAAGAGAAAGCTCTAGAGGTCTATTGAACTGGACGGTGAAAGCCATTAACAATAAGTCTATGGATCTGACAATTGTTCAGAGCAGCTCTCAGAACTCTTCAGTGGGGAAAAGCTAAGCATGCGAGTTGTCAGGAGTGTTAATTAGCTATATTTGATCATCTCAGGAGAACACAACACCACTGTGGTGCACTGTAAACATGCACAAATGGCTCAGGGTGGAGAAGAAGATGGGCCTTCGTGTGAGCCTGGGACGCCTGGAGGGGTGAGTGAGTGGTATGTGGTAGAGACGGATGAAACGAGGCTCCCAGAAGTTGATGGTCAAGGAGGCTGAGGCAAGCGGATGAGGTGTGGGGTGGTCCACAACGCAGGCAGGTTCCCATCGCAGCCCCCACATAGAGCAACCCAAGTTGGGAGGAAATGGCAGCCAGAAAGACTGGTCTACCAAACTCTAGGGCCCTTGGGGGCTACAGGACAGAGCCAGCACTGTAGACACTGTGATTCTCTGGGACTCCACTGGGGTTCTTTGGGACCCTCCTCCAAAGTGAAAGAAAAATCTTAGCAATATCCTGTTACTGAACCCCCAAAGTAGATAAGAATGTTCCCAGGTTTGTGCTGGACCTGGGTCCACCTGACCCAGGTTCCCCCTCTGTCTTTGCACACCCATCTCCAGAGATTGTCAGCTGTCATTACCACCTCTTCAACTGCTCCAAGTAGAGCACCTACCTACCTGACCAAGACCTCAGTTTTTCCAGCCACTTCCTCTTGGCCTGAACCACGGTTATTTTGTGGTGTGGGTCTATTTTTATTGAGGTAGATCTCTGTTGTTTTAGGTATGTGACTAGGAAATGGGGGTTGCACAGGGTGTAATTACTGATATCAGTGACAAGAGATAACCTTGGCAGAGGCCAGACAAAGGCAGAGAACATCATTAGATGCTCTGAGACAGCAAACCTCCGGCCCTGTCAGCTGCTTTTGAACTGCAGCCAGCCAACTGGGAGCTCCCAAACCAAGGGCAAGAATGTAACTAAAGAGCTTACTGGCAATCTAGAAGATTGTCTCCAAGTTGCGAGGGTAATAAGGGATTTGATTGTCTTTTTAGCTGGAGAGGGAATAAAACTGTTTTCATATGCCCTACCCCTTGCCCAGTAAAGCTGAGTCTCGTGTTCAGAGTACTGCTGTGGTCAGCTTTAGCTTGTCATTCCCAAACCCTTTCTAAAGAAGTGTGAACAAGCTACAAGCCAAGCTTGCCGGGATTTGAACCTAGTTCTGAACTGGCCTAGGCAAGAATTCTCTGCACTTCACCCAACAGGCACAGGGGACATGGCATCCACAGCCCAGCCTCCCTCTGTGTCATTTGCTCTTCTTCCCTGTGTTTAGCAACCACCTTAGCAGTGTAGGTGTGACCCCTGACAGTGTTATCTTCAAGGGCTCTCTGGCTGCCATCACTGGCTTCTGTTCCCCACCAGGGTCTTCTGTCATCTGTCTGCCAGCCTTGATAACTGCCAGTCATCAAATGTTGGACCTATCACCAGAGATAAGCACCACCCAATGATCTGGACATCAACCTGCCTCACTAACCTGACTAACCCTTTTTACATTGCCCTGCCCCCAACACACCCAGGCCTCTTCTGCTCCATAACCACACTGCCCAAGAGAAGCAAGACAGATCGGAGGGCCTTTAATATTGCTTTTAATTATTGCAAAATAATTTCTTAAAATTGATTATCCAGGTGCAATGATACAAGTCAGTAATTCAAGTGCTTGAAAAATACAGGCAGGGGGATCAGTAGTTTTAAAGCCAGCCTGAGGCTGCATTTAACTGTTTCAAAACACCAAGAAAGAGAAGGGGAAGGGGGGAAAGAGCATTGACAATAAGCCACAAAGACAAGGAAACAATCCCTCATAATTTTAGACCCCCATATATCAAATAGAACTCACTTTCTAGAGCCTTTGGGTTAGTCGTTAAGTTTGCAAAGAGATGTTGAGGAGCACATGAAGAGTCAACCTTATACCTGCCTGTTTTCACTTAAGGCTATATACATACTCATTCTGCCAGGTATACAGGTCTGTTTTAACCATTAACCAGTTATAAATCATTTTTCTTCCCTCCAGGATCATTGTTTTGAATGTATTCCTTGAAGGAGAACCCTCGTGTTAATGGACACTAAGTTATTTGAGTCCTTACATACCACAAGAGATCCTTCTTTGGAAGAAGGAAAAAAATCTTCCCCAGTTCCCTCTGCCCCATCACTGTTTCTCAACGTGTGGCCCAGGTACCCATGAGGCATTCCTGGAAGACTTTTAGGAGATCCACAAGGTTAAAATCATGTTTACAACAGTACTGAGACAACACTGGCCTTTTCCCCTCTCTTCCTCTTATGAGTGGGATTTTCCAAAGGGCACATGACACGTACCATCACAACAGACAAAATGTATGTCCATTTTTTTTATTTTGCTTTGGAATTTGTAATTATTTTTTCACTAAAACACTATTGTCTGGAGGCTGGAGAAACAGCTGAGTGACTTAGAGCACTTGTTGCTCTTTCAGACGACCCAAGTTCAGTTCCCAGCACCCCATGATGGCTTACGAACATCTACAACTCTGGTTCTGGAGGATCTGAATCCTTTGGCACCAGACACACAGGTGGTCTACATACATACATGCAAGCAAAAAATATTCATACACATAAAATAAGATAAATGAATCTTTTTTTAAAAATTAAAAACTATCATTTATGTAAATATTCAGTTTTCTGGTTTTATTTCTAAAATAGAAACACTGATAGCTAAACTCTGGATAATGAAAGGTGTCAGGCATCCTTAAACCTTCCCATAGCTTAAGGGGTCTGGAGATCACACAGTTTGAGAACTACTGGCTGGCGGGGAGTGTCCTGTGACAAAATGTGTGAAGGAGGGTTCACCTGGATGCGTATGAGTGGGGTTTTCCAAAGGCCATATGACATGTGACATCAGGAGTCTCAGACAAAATGCACAGCGACTCTGCACTGTGCTCTCTGGTCCTTGTTTGTTTTTCTCCCACCTCATGCCCTTCTTCCCAGCTCCTCCTTTGTTTTTCTTTCTTTCTTCCTTTCTTTCTTTCTTTCTTTCTTCCTTCCTTCCTTCCTTCCTTCCTTCCTTCCTTTCTTTCTTTCTTCCTTCCTTCCTTTCTTTCTTTCTTCCTTCTTTTCTTCCTTTCTTTCTTTCTTTCTTTCTTTCTTTCTCTCTTTCTTTTTTTTTTCCCCTCTCCCTTTGATCTTTCAACTCTCATAACAAAAGCCACACAGATAACAGAACATTCCCTTCTTCCTTTGAACTGAATTGTTCTCTCACTACTAAACAGAAACGGGGTGGCATTTGAAATCATTTTCATGATTACTAACCCCATTCAGAGTAAGTTATACGTGTATTTTTTTAAACACATCTCACACGTAACCATAGAAGTGAAAATGAAAGATTTCTTTTGCATATCAAGTTGGCAGAGATTTATCAAGTGGGTGCCTGCCAGCATCAAGCTCTCTGTGGTTTCTAGAAGGCAATTTGATAACCTGTACCGAGAGCCTCTGAAACAGCCTGTGCCTTGACACAGAGGAGCATGCTTGCTCAGTACCAGTGAGAACTTAAGACTTAACTGGGCTCCTGAGAATAAGATAACTCCCCTGTCTTTCACCAGGCCCACAGAAGACTCTGTTAGAGGACAAACAGGGTTCCCAGGCATCAGGCAAAGGAACCCCACATTGAGACCCAGGGATGAAGACAGAAAGCCATGGCCCACAGGGAAAGAAAATCCTTTACTAGGACCAGCTTTGGTGCCCAGAGCTGCATACTTAGTAACCATGTCTTTTCCAGGCCTTCAGTCATAACATACAGATCCTTAAAGGTGCAGCCTAGAGAGAGGCGAGGTGGCTCAGCCTGTAAAGTCTTTGCTCAAAGATGAGGATGTGAGTTCAGGTCTCCAGGACCCTTGTAAAAGAAAAGTGTACCCAAGCAGGATCTATATTGTCAGTACTAGGGAAGTTAAAGATAAGAGGATTCCTGGAGTTGGCTGGCCAGCACATTGAGCTGAATTAGTGAGCTCTGGGCTTAGTGAGAGTTTAGTCTCAAAACAAAACAAAACAAAACACCCAAGTAAACAAACAAGCCAAACAAACAAACAAAAAAGGAAAAAAGTATTGAGCAATTGAGAAAGGCAACCAACTATTTCTGGCTTCCACATGCAGGCACATGTATGTGTGCATGTTTTTAATGATCCACAGAAAATCGTTGCATGACCCAGGGATGGTTACAGCCATCCCAAGCTTTCACCTGTCCATGGCCCCCTTTGAGTGAAGTCCTCTGCTTTTCCAGTGCCTCTTTTATCCCTCCATGTCCAAATATATCTCTCAGAGTCCCATCAAATCTACAGTCCACTGGCAGCTACAAATGTCATGGGCATTTCTGAAGTCTGGGAGCCACAGAGAGACTGAGAGTTCGCACGGCAGAAGCATGTGTTTTGGTTTATCTGGCAGGCATCTTCACTGCCAAAATGGCCCATGGCCTCCATGACCCCAGCCCTTTTACCTCCCTCCAAGCAGTGGATGGCCTTGAGTTGTGGCCCTGGCCACAGCTTGTCCAACCTTTGGTTTGAAATGTAGTGATTTGTTAGAGCCAGAAGGCAAGCCAGACAGCTCGCCATTCACCATCAGAAGAGAACCTAAGGCTTCAGCAGACTGTAATGAAAACATTAAGAGGCAAGGTTGGCTGTAAACGACTCCCATCAGGAGCTTGATTAAAAACCTTCAGCTTGAGTCTGAAAAAAAAAAAAAGCAGGAAGAGAGAGTGGTTGTTCCCCAGAGCTTCTGAAACTTCCTGCCCCAGGGGAATCCCAAGGAGAGTCATCAGACTTGGGGGCTCAGAGGCATGATACACCAGCCTGGACGAGTAAGTCATGTCAGCTGAGCTCATTCTGAGAACCTCAGCTTCCAAAGCTGCCAACCCCACTGGCTTCTGATCAACAGGGCTTTGTCTCACACAAGCCAAGGTGCCCAGGAAGCCAAATCATAACCAGAAGGCTGAGGAGCAAGTTCCGTGACTCAAGAGTTTCACAGACTCTGCTATGCAGCCCCAGGCCTGACATGCCCCAGAAACCCTCCTCAACAGTGCTTCAGGCAAGTCAGAAAGTCCCTCCTCCTGGCATCAGGCAACCTGCAAGCATCTTTGGACCAGGTCCCATAGTCTTACCCCTACCAGACTGTAGCCTACATGGAGCGTGCACTGCCCAGGACAGTCTTTCACAGACTTCTACAAGGGCATACTGGCTGTTTTTTTGTCTACTTGACACAAGTTAAGAATCGTCAGAGAGGAGGGAGCCTCAGTTGAGGAAAATGTCTCCATAACATGGGGCTGTAGGCAACCCTGTAAGGCATTTTCTAAAATTAGTGATTGATGGGGAGGGGAGAGACCAATTGTGGATGGTGCCACCCTGGTGTCCTGGGTTCTATAAAAAGGCTAAGCAAGCCATGTGAGCAAGCCAGTAAGCAGCATCCCTCCACAGCCTCTGCATCAGCCGCTGCCTCCTCCAGATTCCTACCCTACCTGAGTTCCTGCCCTCACTGCTTTTGATGGGGAACTGTGATGTGGAACTGTGAGTGAAATAAACCCTTCCCTCCCCAACTTACCTTCGTTCATGGTGTTTCATCACAGCAATAGTAACCCTGACTATGACAAATGGCATCCAAACCTTTGTTCCCACTCTGGAGTCACTTTATCATCTGAAGGATGACACTCTCAGGATCTGCTGCTTCCTGTTGTGTTGTGTTTAGCTTTTAGAGCACAGGCCTAGTTCCCTCCTTTCCATGTCATTGACAAAAGCCTCAAAGGAGTTTTTGTGTCCTGACAACATCTCCTAGCCTATTAGTTCCTAGGTCAAAAATTCCTAGACCCTGGAGTTTTAGCTGTGGCCAGCCCTGGTCCTTGCTAGCTCTGGGGTTCTTTCTGAGAAACAGACTTTTTCAGAAGGCTGTAAATACCCACTTCATACAGCTGGCAACAGGTGCCCAGGAGCAAAACAAAACAAAAAACAAGAAAAGAGGTCTGAGAGCAACAGACAAAGTACAATCACCAACCAAATGCTGAAGGCGAGCATACACCTGCAGAAAGTAGCTTCCCTTCCCGTTTTAGAACATGGAGAGGACAGTAACAGCTTTTGCATCATGGAGCTGCTATGAGGAGTCAGCCAGTCAATGTATGAAAGGCACGCAGGGCGCTGTCTAGGCTCTGGAAACTCTTACTAAAGATTTGCTACTGGGTATCAATGTCAGCTTGCCACAAAGAAGAATAACCTGAAGAACAATCCTGACTACTTCAGATGTGGGAAGACCCACCCCCAAAGTGGGGCACTCTCTGGTGGCTGCTCAGATTTCAAAAGGGCAAGGTGGAAGGCAAGTCATTTGCCTCTGTTCCTTGGCCTTCCCTCTTGCCAACATACCTTCTCCTGAATCAGAACCAGCTAAGCTTCTGTCCTGGACCAAAAACCAGCAACTCTCCAGGAACCATCCATGTTTTTGATGCCAAATTGGGACTGCTGAGGTACTCAGCCTCAAGGACCTGGCAATTCCAGGGTTGTCAGCCTCTCAGATGCGGGGTAGTTGTTACTATTTCAATATTAGCTGACTTAATAAACTCTCTATATATACATTTATACTCACATATATTTCATATTCATAGTTATTCATATTTAATTCATGAATATTTAAATATCCATATTAATTCAGTCACAAATGTGTATATTATATAATATATACATATACATATATTATATACATAGATAATACACACATATATACACATTTATATTCATTCTATTAGTTCTGTTACTCTGAGGAACCCCAACAAATGGATATACTTTGACAGCTTTTTTTTTTAAAGCTTTAGTGTTTTTGAAGAGTCCCAATTACTCTGTGTTGGAACTTCAGAGTTGGAAAGTATTGTATATGTAGTACACCACTCTTACAAACAAACAAACAAATACAAGAGCTGGTATTCAGTCCCTGCATTCTTTTTCCCTGAATCTGGGATGCTCATGGATACCTTCTTATCCTTTATGAAATCTCCATCAAATGGTCTGAACTGGCAAGTGAGAAGAAACATAGGGCTTTTGGTCCTCTTGATCTCTTTTTGTTTGTTTTATTTTTTAAGGCAGAGTCTTGTTATATATTCCAAGCTGTCCTCGAACTCACTTAGGTAGTCAGTCTAGCCTTGAACTTGTGATCCTCCTGCTTCAGCCCGCTAAGTGCCGTGTGCCACTCACTATGCCTGGTCAAAGGCCTCTTGTTGCAGCTGCCATTAGAGACGGATTCATCTTTACACTTCTCCTGCCATCTGTGTCTCTTTATTATGTGCCAGCCATTTCTTCTGTTACTAAGAGCTGAGAACTTATCTCATTTCTCCTTTCCATAAAATGACCATCTCTGTGTACTCTGAGTGGCAATGATTAATTTCCAGCACACCACTGGGATTATTGAAAGTAATATAAACAGCTCTATAACCGTAGTGATTTTGTGTTATTTTCAGAGACGGTCCAGTAGATAGGTCTTAACTTCCTGCTTTCTGTGGTTCCTTAATGTGACAACCACTCTACAGCCTCATTATGAGTAGGTGCGACAGTTAATCAGATGTTCTTACCAAAAAAAAAAAAAAGACTTTCACACAAACTCCTGGTTCTTTATATGTGTGAAATTCCCACAACCTAAACCCAGGCTCTTTCTTGATACACATTCTCTCCTGTCAGTGTCAATATTTGGTAATCTATTAATCGCTGGCACAATGGACTGTCCTTCCAACTATCAAGCAAAGCCAAGTGCAGTTCAAAGAGACCATTACCCATCTGCTGCAGTAGGTTAGATGTCCACGAAGGAGTTTCCTATAGGAAGCATGGGCAGAAAAGATTACGGTGGCATCTTTAAACCAGAGGTTTCCTGATTCTCCAAAAGGAAGCCTCAGAGCAAAGCCAAGGTCTGAAAGCAAGGTTTCACTTCTAATATTTTTACTCTTTTAAAATTACTTTTCATTTGGGGTGTGTATGTGTGTGTGCGAGTGCATGCACATGAGTGTGCATGTGTGTGTGTGTGTGTGTGTGTGTGTGCACCACAGAGAGAGAGAGATGGTACATATGCCATGGGCTGGGTACAGAGGTCAGTGAATAACCTGTGGAATCAGTTCCCTCCTGCCACCATGTGGACTCTGGGGACAGCAAGTCCACTTAGCCTGTGAGCCATTCCCCAACTTTGTTTTGTTTGTTTTTGGTTCTTAGAGGTTTTTTTGTTTGCTTGTTTGTCTGTTTCTTGTTTTGTTTTGTTTTTTTGTCTTGTTTTTCAAGACAGGATCTCTCTATTAGGTAGCCCTGGCTGTCCTGGAACTGGCTATGTAGACCAGGCTGGCCTTGAACTCACAGAGCTCTACCTGCCTCTGGGACTAAAGGCATTCACTACCACAGAAAAGATGAGAAACAAATGACTGTTCATTTACTTTCTTTCTTTCTTTCTTTCTTTTTTTTTTTTTTACCAATTGCATGTGTGTGCATGCATGTGTATAATATAATAATTACAAATATAATAACCACAACACTCTCACTCAGCATGGCCCAGGAATTTGCCATGAACGTAACACTGGTGATTCTTCCTTTTCAGACAGGGTCTGACTGTGTAGACCAAGCTGGTCTCAAACTCTTCCAAGGCTTGCCTCCCACCCTGTCTACTGAATATTGCTCCCAGCACGAGGTTAAAGAGTTCCACCTTCATCAGCTCATTTAGTTACTACCAACTACCATGAGGTAGAAACTGTCATTGTCAACTGAAGGGTGAGAAGGCTGAAACACACAGAAAGGCAGCTCGCCTGAGGTCATTCAGATCCTCTTGACCTGAGAGGCCGTGCTCCTGACCAGTCAGACCCCAAACCACTGAAATACCATTTTCATTCACATGGAGAGTGACCACAGCGATCTTGTTCAAAAGCTAATGAACTCTTTGTCCACCCCCTGAATTTTAGCAAACACACAATTTTAAAAACCCAGAGAGTGTGTAAGAAGGCAGGAGTCTAGGGATCCGTTTTACCTCTCCGTGCTCCCCTACTGGTCTCATGATGAAAGTCTACAAGATGCTCATTCAAAGGACAAAGGAGGGTTGGGAAAATTCTCAGATGTGAATTGAAGTTCAGGAGGTGGCTCTTCTGGGAGTTATCACAGAATTACCTATCAATGTGAGAGCCAAGATCACAGGGTAACCAAGCTCATGGGCTAGCAAGCTCAGCTGAGCCATACCAATGGGACAGCAAATGGAGGGGAACGGATCCAATTCAGATGGTCCGTTTTTTCTCCAGCCCTACTCTTGAACTGGGTCTCCATTGACTCTAGACAACCATCAAGGTCATGGTCTGAGCTCTGAACAGCAGATTGTTTACAAAGTCAGAACAAGGCAGGGAAAGACACAGGAAGCAAGTGTTGAGGATGAGATAAAATATACTGGGTGGAAGGTAAGGAGGGGTAGTCTTCAGCCGGGATGGTCCGATGCAGAACAGGATGCTGGGAATTCAAGAAACTTCCATGGGAGGATGAGGCAGGAGGGTCACGAGCTTGAGGCTAGCATTGAGACTCTTACTACAAACTAACAACAACAAAAACAACAAGAAAAAGAAAACAAAAATTCTAGGAGGAAAGTCAAAATTACACACCAGACAAATCACTGCTCTGTAGATTGTATAAAATTCTGGCCCTTTGAATTTTTCTAGTATTACTTATTTTTCTTCTCTGTGTCTGTATCTATATAATTTGTATCAGATATAAGCAAAAAAATGTCTTTGAAAACCCAAACTATATAGCAGGGAGACAGTCTCCTTATGAAACCATATAGAATTCTAACTGACAGAAACCAAAAACAAACAAACAAAAAACAGTAAAAAGCCAGGAAGCCATTGGTTTCTTCTGTCTTCAGAAGAAAGAAAAGAAACAAAGCCAATTGAAAACCCAAACATTTCCCGGGATTCCCTCAGAGAACTAAAAGAGACAATCTGAGGATGGGAGACGGGAACACAAACACTCATGACTTACCAAGAGGAGAAGCCACGCTGGAGCCAACAAGAACTGGTGTAACTCTCACCTGGAAAGTGGGCAGTCACTGGAGGCTGAGTATGGGCTGGTTTAAGAGCTAAGACAGGCTGGGATCCAAGCCTAGGGCCCTACGCTTCTAGGCATTTACTCCAGAAGCCAGATCAGACTGGCTCTCAAGACAGGAGTGAAAATCCACAGGCTTCAGGCAAGGGGAGGGGAAAAGTAACCCTTTCTTTCACAATAAGCCCAGGGAAAAGTAACCATTTTCAAAGTCCAGTACATTCTGTGCTCCTAACCGAGGCCTGCTATAAAGAAACACTACTTAACAAGGGCCTTATCTTCCCAAGGAGGTCAGGGCAAAATCATAGTTCCAACCTCTTCGGCTTCCCAGTCTCACATCGGAACACAAAAAGAAAGGCCAAGAGCTGCTTCCGAGGGTCACATCCCAAGGGCCCTAGCCCCCTGAGAGTTATCAGAAGGTTCCAGAACATTGCCTTAAAGTGTTGGCTCCCTTTGAGCCACTGTTGTAATGACCAAAAACTGGTAGCTTCAACGATAGAGATTTATTCTCACAGCTTTGGAGCCTGAGGGTTCAAAACCACGATTGTAAGGGCCACATTCTCTGAAGATACCTAGCGGGAAGTCTTGGCCTTTTCCTGGGTTTGGGAACATCCTGACCATCTGCAATATTCCTTGGCTTTTATCAAAGAAGAGACAAAAATTTTACCTCTACCTTTGTGATAGTTAATGTTAATAGCCAACCTGACAGAATCTAGATTTATCCAGGAGACAAGCTTCCAGGCATACCCGTGAGGTATTGATTAGTCTCTGGGCATGCCTGTGAAGGATTGATTGTCTTCACTGGGTTCACTGAGGTGGAGGGAATGAACCTGAAAGCCTGCTGCATGTTTCCCAGGTTTGTGTGCTAGACTGCACACAAAGGAGAGAGCGGAACACCACCATCATCATCCTCTCCTCCCTGACCACAGACACTGTCTGACCTGGTGCTTTATCCTTCCGCTGCCTTCACTTTCCTGCCGAACTGTGTGCCAAAGAAGCTCCTCCTTCCTCCAGTTGCTTTTGTTCTGGATAGTTTATCACAGCAACAGAAAAGAAACTGCCACAGCTCAGGGTTCTCAGTTGAGCCGGAGATTTAAACTAACATGAGTAGATCAACAAGAAGACAACCTACCTAAGCCAGGTGGTGTTGGTGTAAGATTTTAATCCCAGTACTTGGGAGGCAGGGGAAGGCAGATCTCTAAGTTCAAGGCTAGCCTGGTCTACAGCATGAGTTCCAGGACAGCCAGAGATACACTGAGAGACCATGTCTCAAAAAACCAAAAACGAATAAAACAAGAGTCCTTAGAATGAAATTGTCTGGGTACATTTTGTTTGCCGATAACAGTTACGTAGCATACACTGGGTAATTGTTAGAGCATCAAAATTTATTTTTTATACTTCTGGAGGCTAGGAAGTCCAAGACCAAAATGTTGATTGGTTTGTAGTCTGCTGAGGGTCAGTATCCAAGATGATGCCCTGAAATGCAAGGCTCTTTTGTAACAGAAGTAGCAAAAGAAGCCCTTCCCCCAAATCTCTTCTAGTTTAGCATTAATCAGTTCATGAGAGTGCAGTCCTCAGGACCCAAGCATGACCCACTAGACCCCACCTCCTAACACTGGGGCTCTACTGGACATCCAGATTCCAACACATGAGTCTGGGGACACATTCAAACCACAACAGGACTAAAGACCCAAAGAAGCAATTTAGACGTAAGCGGTCATATACTGACTGGGGCCAAGAATAGATAGAAAATGGCCTAAATATGATTAGGCTGAATGAAAATGAGGGCATGACTGCTCCTAGGTATGGTTGAGGAGAAGGCTTTTATTGTAGATATGAGGGAGAGCACAGCCAGAGGCACTAGGAAAAGTCCAGACTGAACAGGGCCATGAGAGGTAAGAGCGTGTGAGCAAGAGAGAAAGAAAAGCTGACCAAGGATGGAGCTGCAGACCAAGAAGCCAAGAGACCCAAGAGATCAAGAGAGACTATAGCCGAAATGTCTGGGTTATATAGAAAACAGAGAAGCTGGAGGGAGGGAGGCGAAGCCCAGTCAGGAAAGGTTTGGGGGAGGGGCGGGGCGAGAACTGCTGGGAGGAGCCACAGCAGGGGCGGGGTGAGAAGTGCTGGGAGGAGCCCTAGCAGGGGCGGGGTGAGAAGTTCTGGGAGGAGCCACAGCAGGGGCGGGGTGAGAAGCGCTGGGAGGAGCCACAGCAGGGGCGGGGTGAGAAGCGCTGGGAGGAGCCACAGCAGGGGCGGGGTGAGAAGCGCTGGGAGGAGCCACAGCAACTGCTTTGATGTGTTAATAGATACCTCAGCCATTTGTCCTGGGTTTCTTAGAGATCTAACCTAGGCAGAGGAGCTTGAGCTAGGAGGTCTGTGCTAGGTCCTTGGCAAATACGTTTTGGTTGTTAGCTTGGTGTTTTTGTGGGACTCCTAACAGTGGGAGGAGGGCTGTCTCTGACTCTTTTGCCTGCTCTTGGGACCCTTTTCCTCCTACTGGGTTGCCTCCCCCAGTCCTAGTCTTATTGGAACTCAATACACTTTGTTCAGGTAATGTTCCTGGGAAGCCTACTCTTTTCTGAAGGAAAAGAGAGGAGGAGTGGGTCTGGGAGAGAGGGGAGGTGGGAAGGGCTGGGAGGAGTGGAAAAAGGGGAAATTGTTCAAGATGCATTGTATGAGAGAAGAATAAAATAAAACAGAAAAAAAGCGAGTTAATTGAATGGGAACACAAGGAGACAGATACGGTTAGTTGGATAAGGTTTCTTTGTCCAGAATTCTCTCAGCTTTGGCCTTTTATGCTTGATACAAGAATGTCACTTTTCTCCTGATATGGGGAGAACATTGTCTGTGCACGGGAGGCAGCTTTTATTTCTTGCCTTCAGAAGATAGACTGGGAACTCTGGGTCCTCTTTCCTGCCATTCTTTCCAAGGGCATTTAACTAAATAGAGTCCTTATGTCAAAGTAGTAGCACGTATTAAGGTACTGTGTGCTAAGTTCCTTCATCTCTGTATCTTTGTCCCTGTGCCGTTTCTTATAAAGATATGCCACTGGGAGTGAAGGCGTGGTTCCACTGACAGAATACTTGTCTATTACACACAAAGCCCTGGGTCCTGCTCCACCAGAACACAAACCTAGACATGGTGGCATATGTCTGTGATCCTAGTGCTGAAGAGAGGGAGGCAGCATAGCCAATCCCTGCTGTTTATTTTGAGAGAAAAGATTTGAGAGGATGGTTTTCAGCTGACATTCATTCTAAAGCCAAGAAAGAAGCCAGGTTCAGAACCAAGTCTTTTAGTTAGGAGAGATGACAGAGGTTCTATTTAGTCAACAAAATGATGGCCTGGGTATTAGGTCTATCTTGTACCTTACTGATACAAATTGGTATAGAAAAGTTGTTTTTTTTTTAAACAGGAAGGGTGATATGCAGGAGAAGCTAAGGTGGGAGGAGTAAGGAGAGGAAGAGGAGGAGTAAGGAGAGGAGGAGCTAGGAGATGACAGAGAGAGAGAGAGAGAGAGAGAGAGAGAAACATGGAGGCAGATGTTTGAGTGTCTTCGCCAGTCAAAGGTAGTTGGTATATCTATGTTGGGTATTGGGTTACACTTCTGATTGTATGGGCATCTTGTTATTGAGCATTACCAAACTTATAAAGCCTTTGATTAACATCTTTTTTAAAAGTTACTAATTTTAAAAAAAGAAAAAAAAAGAGATGGAGGCAGAAAGCTCAGAAACTCAGGGTCATCCTAAGCTACATAGTGAGCTTAAGACTAGCCTGTGCTGTATGAAATCCCAATATACACACACACATCACATACACACACAGACATGCACACACACACACACACACACACACACACACACCTTGAGAGTTGGGTCTCCTCCCAGACCAGAGGTTCCATTCTCTTGGCTAAAAGAAGTAGCTTTCCCTGAATGGGCCTTCAACAATGCTGGTACAATTCCATCTTTACTTATTATACATGTAAAGACTCAGTTTCCATAAAGCTCCCAGTCTGAGGTTCCAGGTAAGATGCACGCTAGTTGTGCTCCAGTAAGATAAAGGGTCTCTGCCTCTGGGCGGAGACACGTTGTTATTTCCTCCGTCCTTAAGAGCTCATCCAGTTATATCTGTCAGTCACTGGGCCAAGGAGCCACCCTTCAGGAAGGTGATCCATGCTAAAGAGGTAGGAGGAGTAATTAGCCCTCTGATGAAATCATGTATTTTTCCTTCCCAGAATTCTCATGCCCTAGCACAATCCCTATAGCTGTCATAAAGAACTTTTCGGTCTGTCCATCTGAGTCCTGACCCAGAAAGACGTAACTCCCTTTTCTTCTGATGCTCTGGGTTTTTTTCTCTGCTGTTTCCCTCTCTGCTATATGGCTGCTTGTCGACCGTGTGGCTGATAGACATGCTGGCTTACTTCAAGCAGCATAGCTTTCTTTCTCTTGCATGCCTCTTGCTTTCTGTTTGTGGTTGGTTGAATAAGAATGGCCTCAATGAGCTCATATCTTTGAATGCTTAGTCATAAAGGAGGGGCACTACTTGGGAGGGATTAGGAGGTGTGGCCTTGTTGGAGTGGGTGTGGCCTTGGTGGAGGAAATGTGTCACTTGGGGAGATGGGCTTTGAGGTTTCAAAAGCCCAAGCCAAGCTCAGTATCTCTTTCTTCCCCGTGCCTGCAGAGCAGGAGGTAGAACTCTCAGCTCCTCTCCAGCATCATGTCTGCCTGTGTGTCACCATGCTCTCTGCCATGCCAACAACGGACTGAACCTCTCAAACTGTGAGCCAGCCCCAATGAAATGTTTTCCTGTATAAGAGTTGCCATGGTCATGGTGTCTTTTCACAGCAATTTAACACTAAGACACTATGTAAACCTAAACCTTGTACCAGGACCTCAAAGGTGGACTGGTGTGGCCACTAGACATCTTCGTACCTCTATGCTAATGTAGCTACCTTGAATGAATCTTTGTCTGCTTTTTATTTTTACTTCTCTTCTTTAATTGAGGACCTGTGTCAAAGCCTGGCTTGTATCAGTACTGGGAGGTAGTAGTAACATTAGGAGGTGAGGCAGCATAGAAGAATGTTATATCGTTGAGGATGTGCGTCTGAAAGGGATACAGGACTAGGCAAGATGGTTCAGCAGGTAAGGGCACTTGCTGCCAAGCCTGAAGTCCAGAGTTCAATTCCTGGGACTCGCATGATGGAAGCAAAGCTCCGCCTTGAGTACTCTGTCTTCTGCCTTCCACTCATGTGCCATGTGTCTGTGGCACCTCACCTTCACCACACATACAAACAAAGAGGGGAAATGTCTTCTCTCGTTGTTACAGTGGAAGGATATTGGGATCCTGTCTCTTTCCTTCCTTTCTACTCCCCTTGCCTTTTTCTTTCCTAGCACCTGAGGGAACAACTTCCTCTGCTACATCTCCCCACCGCAGGCCAGAAGTGACTGGGCCGACCATGAACTGAAGCCCCAGGAACAGTGAGCCAAAATAAGGGTTTTCTCCTTTAAGCAAGTTATTTTGTCACACCAAAGAGAAGCTGGCTAACACAATCTGACCATTAACCCTGAAAAATACTCCACTTAAAATTGCCCAGCCATGCAGGAAATCAGCTTGCACATATTCCTACTCCCACCTGAACCCCATCCCCAACCCCCACTCCCACCTTCATCCCTATCCCTCCTTCCTACTCTCATCTCCATCCCCATCCCTCCTCCCCACTCCCACCTTCATCTCTATCCCTCCTCCCTACTCCCATCTCCATCCCCATCCCTCCTCCCCACTCCCACCTTCATCCCTATCCCTGCTCTCTACTCTCATCTCCATCCCCATCCTTCCTCCCCACTCCCACCTTCATCTCTATCCCTCCTCCCTACTCCCATCTCCATCCCTCCTCCCCACTCCCACCTTCATCCCCATCCCTCCTCCCTACTCTCATCTCCATCCCCATCCTTCCTCCCCACTCCCACCTTCATCCCTATCCCTCCTCCCTACTCTCATCTCCATCCCCATCCTTCCTTCCCACTCCTACCTTCATCCCTATCCCTCCTCCCTACTCTCATCTCCATCCCCATTCCTCCTCCCTACTCTCATCTCCATCCCCATCCCTCCTCCCCACTCCCACCGTCATCCCTATCCCTCCGTCTCATCCCCTACTCCGATCCCCATTCTTACCACCACCCCACTTCTACTTCTGCTCCATCTCCATCCCTCTCCCCTATCTCCTCATCCCATCCCCACCCCCTACCTCATCCCCTTCTCCAACCCCATCCCCATTCCTCACCTCACCTCATCCCTCACTACTTACGATATTCCTCACTCTCCACTGTCTTAGTCAGGGTTTGTATTCCTGCACAAAACGTCATGATCAAGAAGCAAGCTGGGGAGGAAAGGGTTTATTCAGCTTACACTTCCACATTGCTGTTCATCACCAAAGGAAGTCAGGACTGGAACTCAAGCAGGTCAGGAAGCAGGAGCTGCTGCAGAGGTCTTAGAGGGTGCTGCTTACTGGATTGCTTCCCCTGGCTTGCTCAGCTTGCTTTCTTATAGAACCCAGGACTACCAGCCCAGGGATGGTACCACCCACAATGGGCCCTCCCACCCTTGATCACTAATTGAGAAAATGCCTTACAGCTGGATCTCATGGAGGCATTTCCTCACGGGAGGCTCCCTTCTCTGTGATAGCTCCAGCTTGTGTCAACTTGACACACAAAACCAGCCAGTCCACTCACTTATCCCATTCCGTACTCTCTCCTCCACCCCTAACACTCACAAATGCTTGGGAAGTGCCTTAGAGTTTGTGTGTCTTAGATTTTGTCTGTGGCAGGCCTGAGGATGAGCATGAAAAATCTGGTTTGACTTTGTCCATAGTGGGAACCAAAACTCATGTGACTTTTTACAGGAAGTGGTAATTCTTACCTTGGGGGACCTTGAGGCCTGAGCTCTCGAGCACTGGAAGCCCAAATATATGATCCAAACTACAGAACGGCTTACTAAAAAAGTCCCCTGAGGGTCTTGTGGTCTGAAGGCTGATCTCCTCATTCATTTGGCTTCTGTCAAGATTTCTGGAGTCACAAGCTTGGGCCAGGTTATGTCGACCACATTAAGTATTTTTTAAAGGGCCTTAAAGGTCACCTGTCCCCATATTTACTTCACACTCCTCACTTCAGTCAACAATACCTCCCACCTCCATGAGTGGAGCAGAGCTATGAAGTGCCAAGGCTCTACTATCAGCCAGAACCACACTTAGCTTCTAACAGGATTCTAGTTTGTACTTTTGAGTCCCTCTAGTCACCAAGTTAGTAGACCACTAACAGGAGACCAATCTCCTTTGTAGGTGGTTGGAAGTTCCACTGCAGCCTCAGAGGTCAAAAGTGGGGACATCTCCAACCTGTACTGAAAGAAGTTTTGGTCAGTCCGTTACCACTAGGATGGCTGCAATCCAAAGAAGGGAGAGAGGGAGGAGGAAGAAAGAGAAGGAGGGATGGAAGGAGAGAAGGAGGGAGGGAAGGAGAGAGGGAGGAAAGAAAGGAGGAAGGGGGGAGGAAGGAAGGGAGGGGGAGGGAGGAAGGTAGGTCAGCACTAGAGAGGAAGAGCCAGGAAGATTCCAAGTTCCGGGAAAGCCTCTCCTGTATTCAGAGACCTCATCTCAGAATGTTAATGAGCCAGTGGAGAGTGCAGTGCTCCTGCACTGGATGCTGGTGGTGTAACATGACATGGTTGATCAGGAAACAGTTCCACTAGGAAATACAATAAAGCACATGCTTACCGTGTGCAAGACCCAAGGTTTGCTCTCCAGCATTCTCCAAAAGAAAATGTATAGACAGTTACCATAAAACTTGGTGACTCATTCCATGGGACACCCTCAAAGAGTGAGGAACGGACATTCAAACGAAGATCTGCATATGAGCATCAGCGGCACTGTTCACAAGACAGAAGACGGATGGACAGGCCACAGGAAACCCATAGGATGGATATTTAATCCTAAAAAGGCAATCGGTGCGGAGCGGTGCTGTGAATGGATGAATCTTGAAGAGAAGGATCTGTGCGGGAGACGTCTATATTCATGAAGCATCCCGCATGGGCAGATCCACAGACACGAAGCAGCGGCATGGCTGCCAGGGCTGCGGAAGGGAAAAGGGAAGGGATCCATTAGCAGGAATGAGGTTTCTCAAAGGGTAGTGCATGCATAACCTAGCAAATGTTACTGAATGCACACTTTAAAGTGCATTGCATTGTATGTTGAATGAGTTGTACCTCCATTTTTAAAGAGCATGTACTCTCACTTTTTAAAAAATACATATCTAACATTTGTTTATCTGTTTTACGTGTATGGATGTTTTGCTCGTCTGTGCACCACATGTGTGCCTGGTTCCCTCTGAGATCAGAAGAGGGTGTCGGATCTCCTGGAACTGGAGTTACAGAGGGTTGTGAGCCACCATGTAGGTTCTGGGAACAGAACTCACTGCAAGAGCAGTGAGTGTTCTTAACTGCTGAGCTATCACCGGCTCCAGCCCCATGCGCTCCACTGTTTGCTTTGAGATACTGTCTCACTGTGCATCATGGATGGCTGTGAGCTCTAATCTCCCTGCCTCAGCCTTCCAAGTTCTGGGATTGTGTGTGAGTTGCCACACTCAGACTAAAACCATCTACTGTGACTGAAACAGGTGACCCAGACGGTGACACAGACATCAGCTCTATGCTTGCAGCATTTCATAATCTGCCAAAGACAAAATCCCTCGCCAAAAGATACCCCCAAAGCTCTGGTTTCCCTAAGAGACAGGCAGGAGGGACCCACAACAGGATAACCTCACCCCATCTTGTACTTTCTCAGAACCTTCAGGATCTGGAGGATGTGCAGGACCCAGAAGGAGCTCTGCATTCCCCGTGGCCCAGCAACAAGGCATGTCATGTGGTCTTCCCAGGTACCCAGCATCAGTAGATTCCACAGAAATCGACCACAAAAGGGTTTCACGTGACAGGGAAGGATGCTCTAGCACTAGAAGAAAAAAAAAAGCGGGTAGTAGGCGGGTGTCAGTAGATGATAAAGTTTAGGGTAAGAAGCAAAGGAAGAAATATTGAAAAGAGAAAAAAATCAGAGTGTGTGGGTGTGTCGGTTATGCAAAGAGAAGTACAGAAATACAAAAGAGAAACTGTGGCAGTGGGAGGGGGCGGGGCGGTGAGGCTTGTGTACTGAATCTCAATTTCACTTCAGAGTCATACACATACACGTACACACATAAATGTATTATTAGCATATTCAAAAGCTAAAACTGAAAATTTAAAGGACAGAGTAACGCAAACAGACACAAACCAGTCTGGTATTATGTTGAACTGAAAACCACACAGAGCTAGGAATCAACTGAAGCACTCTGATTCCACACCACGGGTTTGTTCTGAGAATATCTGGTATTTAGCAGATTTTCTGATACTGATCTTATCATTCTGAAACTCTTTTCTGCACGCTATCCTATAAAACAAACACATACATATGTTCTTTACTGGAAAAGGATGAAGGGCACGAGCAATAAGTAAAACTTAAAGAGACAATCCTACAATGTTACATTTGAGATAGAGAGACCAGTTTGGATTTGTGATTAAAAACAGGAGAATTCCTTCGTTCTGTCCACTGAAGGACACAGAAGCCCAGACAAGCCAGTAACCGTGGGTAGAGGTACCACCAAGTCCTCCACAACACACTACTTCAGAAGCAAGGGCTCCTCAAAACAGGGATTGATTCTAAGTTTGGGGCTTAGAATGTGTCACAAGCCTAGAATGCCATGTCTGATCAGAAATCGAGACAGGACTCAATGATAAATGTTCTGGGAACTAACCCCAGGTCCTCTGCAGAAGCTGTGAATGCCCTTAGCTCCCCACCTACCTTCCCGGCTTCCGAATTACTTTTTTTAATTGCAATCTTGCCCAATGAATTCAGAAGCTGACTTCAGGCTGCTCAACGAGGCAACAATTTAGATGTCAAAATGAACAGGGACAGCCAGGCACTACACGCATGCCTGGTATACTCAGAGACAAAATAAAGGATCGAATCCCCTGGCACTGAAGTTTCAGATGGTTTTGAACTACCACTCAGGTTCTGGGAACTCACCCCAGGCCCTCTGCAAGAACAGCAAGTGTTCTTAGCTGCCTACCCACCTCCTCAGTTATTTTTTTTAATTGGAATTCTTGAGGAAACAAATAACCAAGTAGTAAAAACTTTAAAATACCATCTGCAGCCACCAGGATTTTTTCCAGGCAAGATCCATCATTTCCTGGGTGAACCTGGTACCCACTGAAGCTCTCACCATACAAGGATCCCACAAATTACTAATTACAAACAAAACTGGAGAGAGGCTTGGTGATCAAGTTCATATCAGCAGCCCATCTGCCATTATTTGATCTCAATTACATGCAATGAGTGAACCACAGATGTGGGACCCGTGCCCCAAATTATAAGCCCAAATTCTGCACTGATAATCATGTTAGTAATGGCACATCTGCAGCCAGAGCAGACACTTTCAAGAAGGTCGTGCCACAAAAACAAACAAGAAGTAATGATAAAAAGGCAAGGAAAGATCTATTTTAGATTAAAGGCTAAAGGCATCCTGACTTAACAGCATACAGGACTCTTGATTGCATCCTGGGTAGGGGAAAAATGCTCCCCCTATAAAAGACACCTGGGGGAAATCTGCAGAGCTCCAAATGCAGGTGGTGTGCTGTGGGGTGCTCCAGCTTCAGTCACAGCCTTGTGGTTTCATGGCAGAGTGGCCTAATTAGGAGATGTTGGTCTATTTGGAAGTAAGGTCTCAATATGTCAGCAGTTTGCCTGCAAATATAAGTATCTGGAGAGAGAGAGAGAAAGGGGGGGAGAGAGGGAGGGAGGGAGGGAGGGAGGGAGGGAGGGAGGGAGGGAGGGAGGGAGAGAGAGAGAGAGAGAGAGAGAGAGAGAGAGAGAGAGAGAGAGAGGTAGATTATGTTAACAACTGCAAGATCAGTAAGTCCATGTACTCTTCCTTCAAATCCACAGGCTTGGATTTCCTAAAACAGAGGTGCTGTGGGGGAAGTGGCATGGCACACAGACAATGCTGTAACAAACCCAAAGCTCCTGCCACCATGGAGGTTAGACCAGCTCTCTGAATTCCAGCAGGCTGATCCTCTTTTTGAAGTTGCCTTGAAAAGCACAAAGTCTTCCCTTCGATTTCTTTGAACCTCAATCCCACCTCTACCTCCAGTTCAGCACCCTAACCCATGTAGACACTGACCCCCTGGGCACTGTATCTGTTTAGGGACATAGAAAACTCCCATGGCAGACGGTATAGAGGAAAGGGAGAGACTTCCATGCCCAGAGCACCTGTGGGGAATCTCTGCAGCACAACCTAGCTCTGGGCCTCTGAAGCCCCTGGCAGGTTCCAACCCAGTGTTCTTGTCTAGGGTACCTGTTCCTATGTGCCTCCTGGGTTCTGTGATGGAACCCTACACTTCACAACACTGCTGTGGCTCCAAATAGCATCCAGGGCTGGAGAGGTGCTAAGTGTGTAAAGGCACACGCTGTGTGAGCCTGATGATGTGAGTTCAATCCTGGAACTCACATAAAAGAAGAGACCCGACTCCACAAAGCTGTCCTCTGGCCCCCATGTGTGCACTATGATACAGATGTATGCGCACAGGCACTATATTTTAAAAGTTAAAAGTACATTCATTCATCTATGTATTATCTGACCAGTATTCCTGCAGCTCCAACCCAGGCAGTCTGGAACTACGGGAGACGATAGAGAGCAAGTAACCATGGTCTTTGCTCTCACAGAAAAATTGACGAGAAGGAAAGGGAGGGCCCATCAGAGCTGGAGGTGGGCGGGGCTTTCTGAGCTGACAAATTTGAGTGCATAGCAGTGCTGCACTCTGGTTTGAACGTGATTTTTTGTGTGTGTGGCCACTAAAGCTTGATGTGTTGGAAGCTTGGTCTTCAATGTGGCAGTCCTGGGAGGAAACGCAGCCTTTAACAGGCAGAGCCTCATGGAAGGTGGCTAGTTACGGGAGAGTCAGACATAGGAGGACTTCATATAGTTCTTGAAGGGCCCTGCTTAAGTCCTGCAAGACTGAATTGATTTTTGGTTTTGGGGTTTTTTTTCGGTGGGGGGAGGGTGACGTTTGTTTTTTTACAGACAAGGTTTCTCTGTGTACCCTTGGATGTCTTGGAACTCACTCTGTCGACCAGGCTGGCCTCAAACTCAGAAATCCACCTACCTCTGCCTCCCAAGTGCTGAGATTAAAGGCGTGTACCACCACCACCTGGCATGCACCAGTAAATTGTTACCAGAGAGTTAACTTGGCTTCTGAGTTTCTCTAACTCAACCATGTGACTGCTTCCTCTTGCACGGTCGTCCAGCATGATGCTGTCAGCAGCTGTATTGTGATCTAGTCAGAGGGCTCTCCCCAGAGCTGAGTACATGCCAGTGCTGCACTCTTGAATCTAAAGAAATATGAAATAAATAAAACTTACAGTACACGGCCTCAGGTGCTTTTGTAATAGCAAGGAAAAAATGAACAAATACAAACAGGAAAATAATCTCCAGCTCTGTGTGTGTGTGTGTGTGTGTGTGTGTGTGTGTGTGTGTGTTAGATTTGGGAATGATAAAGTATTAAGGAATAATCTCAGGGACCTAGCTTATAAAACTGACCAGATAATGATAGCTTTCTTTAGGAAGGTCTAGAAGACACAGATAGCAGAAGGTACGGAGAAGAGTGTCCACACAGGCCACTGAACACACACACATTTTGCTATGGGTATGTAAACTGTTCATGAACTAGTGGCCATAAAAGCTATGTATGGCAAGACCTTGTCTTTTTTTTATTTATTTATGTATGTATATGGGTATTTTGTCTGTATGTTTATCTGTACATAAGAAAAAGGCAACAGAATTCATGGGTCTATAATTCTAGGCATATGAGTTGCATGCTGGGAATTGAACTCAGGACCTCCAGAAGAACAGCCAGCGCTCTTAACCACTGAGCCATCTCTCCAGCCCCGAGGAACCTGTCCTGTTCCTCTTCTAGAAATGACTAGTCTTCTCAGGAAGATATGCTGAGATTCATCTCAGTTCTGAGTTCTTCCTTGTTGAAGGGCAATTCTGGCAGGATACTGTTGTGGACAAGGTTCCGAAGAGTCTCTCCTGAAAGCAAGGTGCGTGTAGAGGGGAAGTGACCGTGAAGTTGGGAACACACAGGCCTGTGTGCACGCGCACACACACACGGCCAAGCACAATTCTTTGGGGGGATTTGCTAGTCCAAAGGTGTCTGATCAGCCCTGCTAAGGTTCACAGCGGTTCCTGACACTCATATTTGATCAAGGAAATGACCTCCAAAGGGTCATGCTGGAGAATGGAACCTTCCCTCCAAACGCCAATCAAGTTACTCCAACGCTGAGAAATTCCCAGTGCAAGAAATGTGTTGTGTGGGGAATGTAGCAGTGGGATGGAGTCTCCCTTCCAGTCGGATACCCCAAAGGAGGGGCAAAACCGGCCATATGTGGAAGAAAGGTGGGCGGAGCTTAGAGCAAACGCCCCAGGAATCAGACCGTGTGAGTAGGTGGTATGCTCGCAGCTTGGGGCTTCTGCAATACAAGACCACAAACTTGGTAACTTAAAACAAAAACTTTCATCTCTGAAGACTAGAACCTCAAAACGAAGGTATTAGCAGGGCCACATTCCCTCAGAGGCTCTAGAGAACAGCCTGCCCTTGCCTCTTCCAGCCGATGGCTTCTAGTGACCTTGGCTTGGAACTATATCTTTCTAATCTCTGCCCTTGCCTACATCTCTCCTCTGTCTGTCTCTCCTCCGAACCTCTTTGAGAAGGATACATCTCTTTGGATTAGGATCCAAAGGATAATGGTCCTATGAATCATTTCCTCTTAAGGTTTTTTTGATGTTTGCACAGACCCTGTTTCCAAATAAGGTCACCTTCCCAAGAATTATAATTTGGACATGAAACTGTGTTATCAAACCATCGGGCATGGGAGGCAGTGGTTAAGCCCACTGCCTTTCTGACTTGGTGATGGCGTCTTGTGGCAAGGACCACTCATTCTGGGACTACACTGAGAAACCCAGCCCTGCCACAAGTTCTCACCGCTGACGAAAACACAAAGCATTCTGGGAAATGCTGGTGGACTCCATCTATGCAAATGGTCCTCTCTTCAATGGCTGTTCCCACGTCCCCTGCACTGAAGTACTTTGCTCATTAACCCAGGACCCAAATGACCCGCCTTTCGTGGAACTCACAGCTTCGGGCGTTGGTTTTGCTTGTCCAACCTGTTCGAGTCTTATGCAAATGACCCTTTCCGAGGATTCCTGAGCGGGTCATGTGATGACTTTTGAATACCAGCTTTGGACCTGTTCTGTCCACGATGCCGAGGAGTTGGTGAGGGAGAGCCACAAAGATCAGTACCAGAAGCTAAAATGCCTGTGGTCCAAGTCACCCTGTAAAGTTTAAAGTGTAAACCAAGGGAGCTGGCACCCCCATGTTTCAGAGAAAAACCCACTAGCCACAGCACACTGAAGGTGGGGCTCCTGCACCCTGGGCAGGTCTAGTTTGAGGTGTGGATGGGAAACAGCAGGGAAGAAATGTGATAGATCTTTCTCTCTTTCTCCTCCACGCCTAGATTTTGTAGTTAACTTCTCTACTTCGTGGGGAGGGATTCACAGCCCGCCATGTTTGTGGATGACTGCTCGAGTGAGCCACAGCACAGGGAAGGTGCTGAGTTCAAGTCACCAGGTGAAGAAAGGGGACAGGAGACGAGGTCCACGTCTGTGGTCTTAACTATTCCCACAAAAAGAATTACAGTGAAAAATTAACACAGAGCTAAGTCACCTCTTTGTCCTCTCTGTTTTCTGATCTTCCAGGCTGAGATGCTTCCCTGCCGATTAAAAGGTTCCACAGACACGGCTTTTCCTTCCTGAGCAATTGTTCTCCCAGCCACAGGGATTCTTTCATTCTGAGGATTCCTGGATCTATATCATAATCCCTCCACCCCTCATCCTCCCAGCTCCTCACGCACCTCCAACCTCATCTCCCACAACCCACACAGCCCCCTCCCCCGGAAGCAACCCAGGGTTTTAGTCTGTGCCTAGGGGTAAGAATGGATCTCCGAGCTAGCACCTAGCCTCTCCCTTCGGCGGGCATCACTACCCCAAGAAGGATGGGCGGATAATAACTGTGAACTGGGTACCTTGCCTTCCTTTCTTCTAGAATTCAGCAGCTTTGGAAATTGCAACATTGACTTGCTTTTTACAGTGCCTCCCTGTAAGCCCCAGGCGAGACAGAAACTCACTAGGGTCCTACAAGTGTTGGATGAATGAAAACTATTCGCTGAACATCTCTTACTCAGGACACACTAGGCCAAAGGTATTGGGCACAAATTCAAGTGTTATAGGAAAGTTACAATGTCTGTCCTTTCACCCCACTCTGCGGCTCTCTCCCTTCTATCTTGTCTCCCTCCCCTCTTCCCTGAAGGCAAGAATCCCTTCCGGTGTTTGGAGTCAGCTGAGAGGTGAGGATTCCAGGACTAGAACTGGGTTCCCAGGAGGAATGAAATGGAAAAGAGACTCCTAGGAATGGGACCCCCAGGCAATAGGCCGACCCCTCTCTTCCAACTCCGCGCACTTCTCCAGCAACAACGGTCCTGAGGCTTTGAAGACGAAAGCAGAGAACAAACTTTGAAGAGAGTTCCAAGTTTGGACACAACTATTCCGGCACCGGCACCGCCCCTGGGGACTCCCCAGGGCCACCTAGATGATCTCAAAGAGCGGGCGACAGTGCCTTTGGTCTTCTAACCCACAGTCATGCAGCGCCCCCTGGTGGTTTAACATAGTTAACATAGTTTTCCCTTTCCGTACGGAGGATTTTACTAAATAAAAGGGTGGCGCTCACAAGGCAAACTGTTCAGCAACTTAATTTCCTTGCTCCCAATGTTTTCTTTAATGACCTGGACTTTTAGATATCTGGAGATGACTGTGGTCTCTCAAGCTCTTCTTTTAACCCAATCCAGCTGTCCTTTCTGTTTGTTCCCTGGCTGTGACCCTTCTGCTTGTACATGATAAGCATCCAAAACCTTCATGATAAAAACTATGCCCCAGAACAGGTAAGAGTCTCCCATAGCTGAAGTTCTGGGTCAGAAGCAGGGGAAAAGGTGGGGGTTTGGGGTCTCTGTAGAGAAAAAGACGGCTTTGGGTCAGACATACTGAACTTGGTTCCTTGCTCTGCCATTTTCTGGTTATATGATTTGATATTCCCATCTTATAATACACCACAACCTCATGGCTTAAACCAGTTCATCCTTGCCATCTTCCAGTTCTGGTGGTTGACTTTAACACTGAGCTGCTTTTAGAGGCTAGAGAGAATCCATTTCTTCACCTTTCCAACTTCTAAGACTACCCCCGGTCCTTTGACGCTCCATTTTACCTTCAAAGCCAACGTTCTGACTTTATTTCCTCTACCTTTCTTTTGATGATCTTTGGGGTTAGAATAGACCCACCTGGAGAAATTCAGAATAATCTGTTTTCATATGCTTCCTTGGATAACCTAACCTATTCATCATAGGTTAGAAGAAGCATCCTCGAGGGGCCGGCAGGCTGCCTACCACAGAGCTATGGCAATAGGGGAAAATGTGACAGGCTGTATGTTTATAAAATGGAGTTCTACAGAAAGTGTAGATTAGGAATAGACAATAATTGTATTAGTTATTATGTATCATTTATCTCAGAACTTAATGGGCTAACCTAATGTCATCCCAGCCCGCATATGGGAATCAAACTACAGTGCAGCTCAGACGAGTGCTTCTAATTGATATCTTTCCCAAAGTTGCAAACGAGATATATATGAAGTCATTTAAGTTTGACTAAGGCTGGACACTTCTGAGATGGTGCCTTTAACAGGTGCTGGTAGGGAAGACTTCACCCTCTCACCTCTCCATGGGGCTGCAAGAGTGTCTTCATACTATGATCAGGTGACATCCGTCTGAGATGACTGATCCAAACAAAGAAAACATAAACCAGAATGTCTTTTGTTTTTTATATAGTCAGGTATATTTTTGTTATTTGAAATAATTCAGAAATAAAAATGAACTATAACGTTACTTAAAAGTATCAGGCTATTATCAAGAAGATCCTTTTTAGGGGCCAGAGAGAGATGGTTCAGCAGCTCAGGGTGTTGGTAGCTGCTCTTGCCGAGGACCCAGGTTCAATTCCCAACTACACTCAGTAGATCACAACCACCTATAACCATAGTTCCAGGAGATCCAGTGCCCTCTTCTGGATTCCATAGGTACTGCATACACAGTGCACATACACATTATAAATGCTTTTGGTTTAAAGATAATTCTTTCTCAAGTTAAATGTCATATGGGATGCCAATATGTCCACCAGATACAAGACAAGGTGTCTCAAACAATCAAGACCTCTTACTCCTCAGCTTATGAATTTTTTAATTCAACTTTATAATCTAAGCCAGACTTCATTGACTTGCTAAAACCTAAAAATCATTATTTTACAAAACCTAATATAGTATTTGTCCCCCCCCCCACTCTTTCATGTTTCTTTTAAAGTGACCCTTTACTGTGTCCTCAAAAATGTGAAGCCAAGGAGGCCTTGCCATACAAAGACCCCTCCTCCCGCCAGCACCCTCGACCTTTGTCAGTACTGACCTCCAGAAACTTGGGTAACATGGGATCAACCCCATTTTTGTCTCAAGGAGCCACCGTACTGTGGCTCAGAAGGCATTTTCAAGCCAGGCAGTGGTGGTGCACACCCTTAATCCCAGCACTTGGGAGGCAGAGGCAGGTGGATTTCTGAGTTCGAGGCCAGCCTGGTCTACAGAGTGAGTTCCAGGGCAGCCAGGGCCACACAGAGAAACCCTGTCTCGAAAAAAAACAAAAAAAAAAATTGCTGGGCGGTGGTGGCACACACCTTTAATCCCAGCACTTGGGAGGC
The DNA here is from genome assembly GCF_004785775.1 of Grammomys surdaster. Taxonomy (NCBI): domain Eukaryota; kingdom Metazoa; phylum Chordata; class Mammalia; order Rodentia; family Muridae; genus Grammomys; species Grammomys surdaster. The sequence continues at coordinate 1,662,356 of NW_021620672.1, forward strand.
AGAGGCAGGAGGATTTCTGAGTTCGAGAGTTCGAGGCCAGCCTGGTCTACAGAGTGAGCTCCAGGACCGCCAGGGCTACACAAAGAAACCCTGTCTCAAAAAAAAGAAGAAGAAGGCATTTTCAGCTGGTCCTGCCTGCATCCAAATCCCAGACCTACTGCTTGCTGAGTGAACTGAGACTGTTTAACTTACCACGCCTTCTGTCTCTGTTGCTGTATCTTGCAAAGGTGATGCTGATCTCTGCAGCCTGCAGAGATGAGAAACCTTATAACGCCTAGCACACAGGAAGACCCCACATTACTAGGGCAATTTTTAGAGACAGAAGAACCTGTTAAATGTCCTTTTGATTTTTGATCACTCCTCCCAGGAAGTGAGAGAAATCACCAAAGCTGGAATTGGTATCTAACCAGCCAGGAGAAGGCTATTTCCCAGCCTGGGTTGCTCAAGGAAAATGAATGAAAATGATGCATCCACTTTCCAAGATTTGAGCCAAAAAGACTGCCTTCTCTCCCTCCTTTCCCATCTTCCTGCTTGCCAGGAGCTAGGGAGCCCTGGACCAGCAGCCATGAAGGCAGGAAAGAAGACTCCCTGTTGAGGATAGCAAAGGGCCTCAATCACTGACAGAGAAAATAAAGGACTATCATTTCTAAACCATGTGTCTTTGGGTTTCTCTGCTACATCAACTTAAATGCAACCAAGGAGTTTAAAGGTTCCAGGCATCAAGCCCAATATTCACTATTTAACACCAGTTGACACATGTCTTTAATGTCCCTTCTTGCCAAAGTCTCCCTCTCCCCTTAAAGGATGGGTAGAGTCTGAGAACCCTATGGACCAGTTGACTCTCTTCTGATGATCTGTCCACCTCACGAAGGTCTCACAGGGTCTGGTAGGGCTGCCACCTCTCTGCCGCTGTGTCACACTGTGCTTCAGTGTGCCATGGGCTAATGAAGGGGAGAGTGCCCATGATCAGCCTTGTACAGTTCCTGTACAAGAACCTCTGACAGCCCTGATCGGAGTTGACCTGATGAACAGCTGTGGAGGGGGGACAGAGCCCACATCTGGAGCATCTGAGACCTCTACTCCTTTCTCCTCCCCAATTTAGGACATTTTCATACAAGTAGGATTAGAAAACAAAGATCAAGACCTAAGCAAGGTTTCCTGCTTGGTGCCCATGGTAAGCTCTGTCTCCTCTCTCCCTCAGGCCTAGATGGAGGTAGCTGAGTCTCTGGAAAAAGTCTGAAAACCAGGATGGAATAGATATCATCACTGTCCAGTCTGGTTCTGCCAAGAATGGGCCATTCTGGCTTTGCCCGGACTTCCTTTGGCTTTGAGGGCTTTGAACTTTTTAGTGGGAGTTCAGCTCAGGGTTTTCTGGCTAACAGCTTGCCTTCATGTTTGTTATTTTTATGTTAAAAAATAACTTAGAAATTTTCAAGGTTCCTTTTTGTTTCCTTGTTTGCTTGCTTGTTTGTTTGCTTGTTTTTGAGAACCCCTGGTTCTCTTTGTAACCCAGGCTGTCCTGGAACTCACACTGTAGACCAGGCTGTCCTCAAACTGACAGAGATCTGTCTGCCTCTGCCTTCTGAATGTTGGGATTAAAAGTGTGCAACACCACCATCCAGGCTACAAAACTCATTTTAAAAAGAAAATTAGCGCCCCTCGATTGGTCCTTTTGGCTAGGGCAGACACCTAGCTGGTCTGCTCCCGTGAAGATACCATATCCTGAGCCATCCTAGAGGAACCACTGCACTCGGAGCAACAGGTAAGAACCCTCTCCCACTACCCTACACCCCAGAGCTATAACTGGGAGCCTGAGGTGCTCAGTACACATCAGCCACCCAAACCCCACTCCTTGCTTGGTCCTTTTGGCTGGGGCAGATACCTAGCTGGTCTGCTCCTGTGAAGACACCATATCCTGAGCCATCTTAGAGGAACCAGTGCACTCAGAGCAGAGAAGGAAGCACTGCACTCAGAGCTGCAGGATTTCAGGATCCCAGAGGCAGCCTGAGTCCTAGCAGTTCTTCCACCCAGGAGCTCAGGATAACAGGATCACAGAGACATCTGGACTCTGAGGAGTTCTGACACAAGCAAGATAACTGGAAAGACAGGCTCCAGTCAGAGACAGTGAGTGGAGGTAGCACTAGAGTTAACCAGATGGCGAAAGGCAAGCACAAGAACATAAACAACAGAAACCAAAGTTACTTGGCATCACTAGAACTCAGTTCTCCCACCAAAGCAAGCCCTGAACACCCCATCACACAGGAAAAGCAGGATTCAGAATTAAAATCACTTCTCATGATGATGATAGAGGACTTTAAGAAGGACATAAATAACTCCCTTAAAGAAGTACAGGAGAACACAGGTAAACAGAAGCCCTTAAAGAGGAAACACAAAAATTCTTTAAAGAACTGCAAGAAAACACAACCAAACAGGTGAAAGAATTAAACAAAACCATCCAGGACCTAAAAACAGAAGTAGAAACAATAAAGAAATCTCAAAGGGAGACTACCCTGGAGATAGAAAACCTAGGAAAGAGATCAGGAGTCATAGACGCAAGCATCACCAATGGAATACAAGAGATAGAAGAGAGAATCTCATGTGCAGAAGATACCATGGAAAACATTGACACAACTGTCAAAGAAAATGCAAAATGCAAAAAGCTCCTAACTCAAAACATCCAGGAAATCCAGGACACAATGAGAAGACCAAACCTAAGGATAATAGGTATAGATGAGAATGAAGATTCCCAACTTAAAGGGCCAGTAAATATGTTCAACAAAATTATAGAGGAAAACTTCCCTAACCTAAAGAAAGAGATGTCCATAAACATACAAGAAGCCTACATAACGCCAAATAGACTAGACCAGAAAAGAAATACCTTCTGTCACATAATAAAACATCAAATGCACAAAACAAAGAAAATACTAAAAGCAGTAAGGGGAAAAGGTAAAGTACCATATAAAGGCAGACCTATAAGAATTACACCAGACTTCTCACCAGAGACTATAAAAGCCAGAAGAGCCTGGACAGATATCATACAGACCCTAAGAGAACACAAATGCCAGCCCAGACTACTATACCCAGCAAAACTCTCAATTACCTTGGATGCAGAAACCAAGATATTCCATGACAAAACCAAATTTACACAATATCTTCCCACAAATCCAGCCCTTCAAAGGATAATTGATGGAAAAACTCCAACACAAGGAGGGAAACTACAACCTAGAAAAAGCAAGGAAGTAATCTTCCAACAACCCCAAAAGAAGATAGCTACACAAACACAATTCCACCTCTAATAATAAAAATAACAGGAAGCAACAATCATTTTTCCTTGATATCTCTTAACATCAATGGACTCAATTCCCCCAATAAAAAGACATAGACTATCAGATTGGATACATAAACAGGACCCAGAATTTTGCTGCATACAGGAAATGCACCTCAGTGACAAAGAGAGAAGCTACCTCAGAGAAAAAGGATGGAAAACAATTTTCCAAGCAAATGTTCCCAAGAAACAAGCTGGAGTAGCCATTCTAATATCAAATAAAATTGATATCAACCAAAAGTAATCAAAAAAGATAAGGAAGGACACTTCATACTTATCAAAGGAAAAATCTACCAAGATGAACTCTCAATTCTGAACATCTATGCTCGAAATGCAAAGGCACCTACATACATAAAAGAAACTTTACTAAAGCTCAAAGCACACATTGTACCTCACACAGTAATAGTGGGGTATTTTGACACCCCACTCTCAGCAATGGACAGATCATGGAAAAAGAAACTAAACAGAGACACAATGAAATTAACAGAAGTTATGAACCAAATGGATTTAACAGATATCTATAGAACATTTCACCCTAAAACAAAAGAATATACCTTTTTCTCAGCACCTCATGGTGCCTTCTCCAAAATAGACTATATAATTGGTCACAAAACAGGCCTCAACAGATACAGAAAGATTGAAATAATCCCTTGCATCCTATCAGATCACCACAGACTAAGGCTGGTCTTCAATAATGACAAAAACAATGGAAAGTCCACATACACGTGGAAACTGAACAACGCTCTACTCAATGATGACCTGGTCAAGGAGGAAATAAAGAAATTAGAGACTTTTTAGAATTTAATGAAAATGAGGACACATCATACCAAAACTTGTGGGACTCCATGAAGGCAGTGCTAAGAGGAAAACTCATAGCTCTAAGTGCCTACACAAAGAAACTGGAGAGAGTATATATTAACAACTAGACAGCACACCTGAAAGCTCTAGAACAAAAAAAGCAAATACATCCAAGAGGAGTAGATGGCAGGAAATAATCAAACTTAAGGCCGAAATCAACCAAGTAGAGACAAAAAGAACTATACAAAATATCAACAAAACCAGGAGCTGGTTCTTTGAGAAAATCAACAAGATAGATAAATACTTAGCCAGACTAAGTAGAGGGTACAGAGACAGTATCCAAATTAATAAAATCAGAACTGAAAAGGGAGACATAACAACAGAAACTGAGGAAATTAAAAAAATCATCAGATCCTACTACAAAAGCATATACTCAACAAAACTGGAAAATCTGGATGAAATTGACAACTTTCTAGACAGATACCAGGTACCAAAGTTAAATCAGGAGCAGATAAACCATCTAAACAGTCCCATAACCCCTAAAGAAATAGCAGCAGTCATTATAAAAGTCTCCTCACCAAAAAAAAAGCCCAGGACCAGATGGTTTTAGTGCAGAATCCTATCAGAGCTTCAAGAAAGACCTAATACCAATTCTCTTCAAACTATTCCATAAAATAGAAATAGAAGGAACACTACCCAATTCGTTCTATAAAGCCACAATCACGCTCATACCTAAACTTCACAAAGACACAACAAAGAAAGAACTTCAGATCAATCTCCCTTATGAATATTGACACAAAAATACTCAATAAAATTCTGGCAAACCGAATCCAAGAACACATCAAAACAATCATCCATTATGATCAAGTAAGCTTTATCCCAGGAATGCAGGGATGGTTCAATTTTCGGAAATCCATCAACATAATCCACTATATAAACAAATTCAAAGAAAAAAACACATGATCATCTCACTAGATGCTGAGAAAGCATTTGACAAAATTCAACACCCCTTCATGGTAAAAGTCTTGGAAAGATCAGGAATTCAAGGCCCCTACCTAAACATAGTAAAAGCAATTTACAGCAAACCAGTAGCCAACATCAAGCTAAATGGAGAGAAACTTGAAGCAATTCCACTAAAATCAGGGACTAGACAAGGCTGCCCACTCTCTCTCTTCCTATTCAAACTAGTACTGGAAGTCCTAGCCAGAGCAATTAGACAACACAAGGAAATCAAAGGGAAACAATAGGTAAGGAAGAAGTCAAAATTTTACTATTTGCAGATGATATGGTAGTATACTTAAGTGACCCTAAAACTTCCACCAGAGAACTCCTAAACCTGATAAACAACTTCAGCAAAGTTGCTGGATATAAAATCAACTCAAACAAATCAGTAGCCTTCCTCTACTCGAAGGATAAACAGGCTGAGAAAGAAATTAGGAAAATGACACCCTTCACAACAGTCACAAATAATATAAAATATCTTGGTGTGAATCTAACCAAGCAAGTGAAAGATCTGTATGACAAGAACTTCAAGTCTCTGAAGAAAGAAATCGAAGAAGATTTCAGAAGATGGAAAGATCTCCCATGGTCATGGATTGGCAGGATTAATATAGTAAAAAATGGCCATCTTGCCAAAAGCAATCTACAGATTCAATGCAATCCCCATCAAAACTACAAATCAATTCTTCATAGAGATAGAAAGAGCAATTTGCAAATTCATTTGGAATAACAACAACAACAAAAAAAAAAACAAACATGATACCGAGACCTATTCTCAACAATAAAAGAACTTCTGGGGGAATCACCATCCCTGACCTCAAGCTGTACTACAGAGGAATAGTGATAAAAACTACATGGTATTGGTACAGAGATATGCAGGAAGATCAATGGAATAGAACTGAAGATCCAGAAATGAACACACACACCTATGGTCACTTGATCTTTAACAAAGGAGTTAAAACCATCCAGTGGAAAAAGGACAGCATTTTCAACAAATGGTGCTGGTTCAACTGGAGGACAACATGTAGAAGAATGAAAATTGATCCATTCTTATCTCCTTGTACAAAGCTCAAGTCTAAGTGGATAAAGGACACCTTCACATAAAACCAGATACATAGAAACTAACAGAAGAGAAGGTGGGGAAGACCCTCGAATACCTAGGCATAGGGGGAAAGTTCCTGAACAGGGCACCAATGGCTTATGCTCTAAGATCAGGAACTGACAAATGGGACCTCATAAAATTGCAAAGCTTCTGTAAGACAAAGGACACTGTCAATAGGACAAAACAGCAACCAACAGATTGGGGAAAAATTTTTACCAATCCTGCATCCGATAGAGGGCTAATATCCAATATATACAAAGAACTCAAGAAATTAGACTCCAGGAAACCAAATAACCCTATTAAAAATAGGGTACAGAGCTAAACAAAGAATTCTCAACTGAGGAAACTCGATTGGCCGAGGAGCACCTAAAGAAATGTTCAATATCCCTAGTCATCAGGGAAATGCAAATCAAAACAACCCTGAGATTCCACCTCACACCAGTCAGAATGGCTAAGATCAAAAACTCAGGTGATAGTAGATGCTGGTGAGGATGTGGAAAAAGAGGAACACTCCTCCACTGTTGGTGGGATTGCAAGCTGATACAACCTCTCTGGAAATCAGTCTGGTGGTTCCTCAGAAAATTGGACATAGCATTACCTGAGGACCCAGTTATACCACTCCTGGGCATATACCCAGAAGATGCTCTAACATATAACATGGACACATGCTCCACTATGTTTATAGAAGCCTTATTTATAATAGCCCGAAGCTGGAAAGAACCCAGACGTCCTTCAACAGAGGAATGGATACAGAAAATGTGGTACATTTACATAATGGAATATTACTCAGCTATTAAAAACAATGAATTCGAGAAATTCTTAGGTAAATTAATGGAACTAGAAAATGTCATCCTGAGTGAGGTAACCCAAACACAAAAGAACACACATCGTATGCACTCACTGATAATTGGATATTAGCCCAAAAGCTCAAAATATCCAAGATACAACTCACAGACCACATGAAGCTCATAAACAAGGAAGACCAAAGTGTGAGTGCTTTGGCCCTTTTTAGAAGGGGGTAATAAAATACTCATGGGAGCAAATATGGAGACAAAGCATGGGACAGAAACTGAAGGAGGGGCCGTCTAGAGTCTGCTCCACCTGGGTATCCATCCCTTGTGCAGTTACCAAAGGTAAACACTGATGTGGATGCCAGGAAGTGCATGCTGACAGGAGCCTGATACAATTGTCTCCCTACAGGTCTGCCAGAGCCTGAAATATACAGAGGTGGATGCTCACACTAGCCACTGAGCTGATCATGGGATTCCCAATGGATGAGTGAAAGAGCTGAAAGAGTTTGTGGCCCCATGGGGAAAGCAACAACACCAACCAACCAGAGTTCCCAGGGTCTAAACCACCAGCCTGGGAGCATATAGGGAGGGACCCATGGCCCCAGCTGTATATGTAGGGGAGGATGGCCTTGTCCGGCATAGGTGGGTGAGGAAGTCTTTGGTCCAGTGAAGGCTGGACGCCCCAGTGTGGGGGAAATCGTGGGTGGGGAGGTGGGAGTGGGAGGGTGGGTGTGGGCATATCCTCATAGAAGCAGGAGGAGGGGGGAATGGGATAGGGGGGTTCCTAGGTGAGAGGGAAATGGGGAAAGGGGATTACATCTGAAATGTAAATAAAATATCCAATAAAAAAGACTTTTTAAAAATTAGCAAAAGGAGCAAATTATCCAACCATCAGAATCCCGGTCTCTGGTTGTGTCGTGTCAAGGCTCGTCTGGTCTACTGTTTTTAAAATGTCTTTTTTATCTTCGAGGCTTTAGTATAAGAGGTTCATGTACGGTCTGGAAAGATGTGCCTTTTAAGAGGCGGGAGTGGGGGAGGGGGTTGGGGGGGGAGGGAGAGGGGAAAGAGAAAGGAGAGGAGGAAATGTTATTCCAGCATCCAACATCAATTTCCTGTGTTGGAAAATTCCCAAGGAATAGTAGAGTAGAGGCCCTTGGCTGCTTGAGGCAGGAGGCTGTAAGGCCGAGGGGTATTGTGACATGCTCGGGGAAAGGCAGTCTTTCCTTTGGCTAACTAAGGTCCCAAGCCATTGGGACAAGGGAGCCGGACCGACATGAAACAGAGGCCTGGGGAGCAGCCCTCAAGGGCCTCAAAAAAGGAAAAGATCGAGGAGCAGCCGGAGACCCCAAGTCAGTCTGTTTCAGGCCGCGGTCGGGTGCTGTTAATAAGAAAGTTCTTCGAGCAGGAGGAAAGCTACAAGACCCCGCCCGACGACACCCAAGCAGCAGACTGCCAAAGTAGTTGCAGCAGTGTCAGGCGGCCACTCAAGCGCACTGGCGACAGCTTGGCGGACAACCCTGAAGCCCCGGCCGCCAAGCGGCGAGCAGAGATGCCGCAGTTCTCGGGTCTCAAGGAAAAGGACTTGCTCGATTGCGAGGCGCCTTGGGCTCCACAAGGACCCTCCGGCTCGGAGGCGGCTGAGATCGCCGAGCTAACCTCGGAGCCCGGCAAGCAGTTGCTCTTGGTGCTGTGCCACGCGTCGGCGCTGGACACGCAGCTGCCGCGACTTCAGCTGCTTCTGCAGCAGGTACGGGTCCAGAACCGTCGCCCGCCAGCCGCGCTCGTCGGGATCCTGGTGCAGCCGCGGCCGGATGAGGAGGCCGAGTCGCGCCGCCGTCTAGGGGACCTGCTATACAACGTCTTCTCTTCAGACAACCCAAGGGTCGAGGTGCACACAGCAGTGTTCTGTCCCAGCCGCCCCCAGGGTGTCCTGGACGTCCAGCGCGCTGCCAGCCAAGGGCGCATGGTCTCCCTAGTGGATCGCCAGACCCAAACGGATGGTGAGGGGCCCGAGGGTGGAGATTGTTGTTCCCCTGAGAAGTGGGCAAATCCCTGACCTCACAGCCCCTGTGTTGGCGCCTCCAGACGTTTGGGGCACCATCTGAATGGTAATGAACCTGCGTCCTTTCCCCCAAGATGTATGGGCTGGGACAATCTGAAAGTGTTCAAATTAACCCAGAGGGTTACCTCTCCCGCCCATCTGCCCTGCCCTCAGCATAGGAGAAATCCTGCTTTTGTAACTTGTTTGATGAATGTTATGGGACCTGTAATGGCCCACCCTCCTCTTCTCCAAATGCACTAACACTCTTCCCAGGTTCCTTAGCGGGCTCCATTGTCTGTTACTCCTCCAGGGGATAAAAATGACAATAAAAGCAGCTTGTTGTGAGCCAGTCACTGTGCTAAGGGTTCTTCACCTTCACTGCAGCTCTCTAAGGTGGTTGGGACTTCAAGAGAGTCAACTAGCTTACAATTGGTTTGGGGTTCTTTTGTTTTGTTTTGTTTTGTTTTGTTTTGTTTTGTTTTGTTTTTTAAACTCAAAGCCCCTAGTACACTTCTTGTGGCCCTGAAGGATTAATATGTAGCCTAGAGTCATTGAGCAGTAGGCTCTTAACATGGGCTTCTGGCACTTTCTGTTTCCAGAAGCCCCTTCCTGGGACAGCAAAGAAACCAGAACACAGGCCCCTCGAGGCTACATTACAGAGGCTCTGTCTCCTTTCAGGTAGTGGCCATAGCAAGCTCTCTCTCGTTAGACCCATTACCCTACCACATGACATGCAAGGATGAAGGACCGCTTGATGCCAGACTCAGCACATAGAGACTAGCTTCACAGTGCTAGTGTGGCACACTCTAGTGTGCAGAACACACTGAAAGGCCAGAGCCTCAGGGACTGTTGATGGGGCACAGTATTATCACACTCAAAGCCTTATCCTGCTACCTAACCTCCAACCTTTTTTAACTCATTGCCACATGGCATGGCTCCTGCTTTTTAAAGTCCCCACTGATGGGCCATTCCAATTGTGACTCTCCTCAGGGACTACAAAAATCCTAGCCCATCTTTGACAACAGCTTCTTAGTAAGAAAAGTTCCCAACTCTGCCTAGAGTCTTCTGCAGCTCCACTGTGCCACTTTCACTCTCTTTGGATTCTGGAACCTGTTGGTTCTCCTTGCCCAGATCTAGGGAGAAGGGAATAAAAGCTAAGACAAATCTAGAAGGAAGCCTAAGTTAAGCGCCCTATGACTGTGACATAGAGGAGCCAGGTTCTTGGCAGGGAACTCTCATGAGGACTTCTCCCTGTTTCTAAACCACTATTTTCTCCTTAATGGTACAAACACTCCTTAACCTGTATTCTGCCCTCTATCTCCCAGGAACACAAGCCCCTGTGTCCCGTACCCTGTTCTGTCTCTTTAAGGTGAAATTAAATAGCTATTTCATGGCTCTAGGAATATTTAGCCACATCTGGAGATGTTGTTTGTTGTTGTTGTTGCTTTTGTTGTTGTTTTTAGTTATACTGATGGGGCACTGGCCAATCAAGGCCAGAGAGGCTGCAGAGCTTCCTAGAACACAGCCTCCCTCAGAAGATAACTATCCAGCCCATAGTGTCAATCAGAACTGAGATAGAGAAACTAATTTCAATCAGGTTAAGCTCCTCAGTCAAAGTCTAACAGTCACTGAAAAGGTCCCAGCCTCAGCCTGATTCTGAATGTCAACCCCTCACATGGTCCATAGCTCTTGACATCAGAAAACGGTCTTGTAGAGTCACCTGCCCTCTGAATTGCCTTACTCTAAACCAACCAGACACAGCCCGATCCATGCTACTGATCTGAGCTGTATTCCCAATCCATCCATACCTTTCTCCAATCTTCTCATGCAAAAAGCTTTAATTTTTTTTTCTAATCCTTTAATTTCAAAGCCTGTATAATCTGATTCTCCATTGCCTACTGGGGTCATAAAGAAAAAGAACCCTTAATTGGAAGCTAATCTTGAGTGTGTCACCAATCAACTAGAGGTGGGAATTTAGTCTAGGAGGTACTTATGTACTTGAACTTCTCTCAATATCAATATCCTTTTTGGAATAATAATAATAATAAATTGCTAAAGTCTTTGCTGGCTCCAGGACCCTGAAAATAGATTCTCTCACTTCACTGTTGACATCTGGTCTAGCCGTTGTTGTGTGTGGCTGGTCTAGGACATTTCTGGCTTGCTAGCTCTTGCTCCACCCTCCCTTACTGTAGCCTCACCCTCTCCCCCAGCCTCAGGAGTCTGAGTAGGGCAGGTGTACTTACCCATGAAGCTTACCTAGTTCATGGAGGAAGTTCTGTCTCTTGCTGGGAACCCATTTTTCTACTGTAGTGTGTGACATTTAGGCTATATTTTCAAACTACTTTTCACTCTTTCATCCTAAAATGAAAGTCAAATTGTTAAGAGATTCATAATCCATTTGACCTATCCAGTGTTTTGGGAGGTAATAAGTCTGTTTCACCAATGTAATGAGAAATTTTTCATTTTCTGAGAACTGGCTTAAGGTAGAGTTCTTGGCCAAATTGAAGGGTTCTTATAAAAGTTCAGACATACACACACTTTTACAAGCAGGCACCCATGTTCACACATTCAGAGATGACAAAAGGCAGTGGGCCATGGGAGACAAAAGACTACAAAAAAAAAAAAGTCAAATCTTCAGACAAGTTCCCTAAAAGCTTACTAAATATATGATAACCATAATGTTTGTGTTTGGGGGTAGACATATAGAAACCAGCAACGGAGCTGAGAATCCTATTCAGGATGTCTTCGAATAAAAGGTAGCTCACGCGGACCCAGGAACACGCAGCCGAAAGGTGCCTGAAACGGATGCTCTGGTCACAGAATCATGGATCCAGTTGTCATAGGCCCAAGAGACTTGTCTCAATCAGACCATGGAGTGATAAGGCAGCTGCTGCCTCCTGCCGGTTCAAGCAGAAAGCCCTGGAAATGGAAAGATGCTACACGGAAACCAGCGCCAGACCCCTAGTCACAGGGGCCAGCCTGGCTTTTGTGACCTCACAGGAGGTATGGGTGACTCTTGTCTGTGGGACCTTACTGTAGTCAAAGATCAGAGACATACCCACAGGGGAGACTACCTCCCTAGGGAGGGAGCCAGGAAATTCACAGCTCCATGTAGCTCCACGGTGTTACTCTAGAAGGATCACCATGAAGAAGGTCAAAAAGAAAAAGTCTGACTCCAGGCGCCGCAGGAATTCCATTTCACCGCAGACTAGCTCCGACTCCTCACAGCAGCCCAGCTCAGAAACCCCGCCGTCATGTCCAGAGCCCGCCTCGCCACCACCGCAGCCACAGCCTTGCCAGGAGTCCACCCCACACCCTGAGCCTAAACCACAAACACCACAACCTCTCCCACCTCCAGAAAAACGTACCTCATCTCCATGCCTGGTACCCATGGAACCTAAACCAACCAGCTGCAGGAAAGCAGGTGGGCAGACTTCCTGCTTTAAAGCAGTTCTAACCTTCTTGCTGATAGAGTCCCAGAGTCCCCAGAGGTGGGCTCTTGTCCGGTGGTGGTATGTAGTCAGCACGCTACCTGGGGCCAAGTTTGTGAACTGTAGAGGGGATGATTTTTACCAGAGAGTAGAGTTCCTAGGTTTTGTCATTCTATAGCAGCATCCCAGGTCTCACTGGAAACAGTCTTGGATACATACTAACGTTTATGGCTCCATGGGGAGACTCTCTCATTGGGAGTCAGTTAGCAACCATTTAGAAATTAAAAGAAAATATGGTCTGAAAGAAAGGAAGCAGTGATATGCCTTCTGGCTACTTTTTATCTTCTTATTTTCACGAGAGGCCTGACGAAGATAGTACTGGGGGATGGGGTAGATAGCTTTTGAGAGAACTGGGAGTTTCTGTTTGCCAGATGGAAGATGGGAGGAGTTTTGTCTTGTTTTGTTTTTCTATGTTACCCCAAAAGGTCTGACCTTGGACCACAGAGAGGATGGCTAGATCAAATATAGGACTCCTGACTAACTCCTAACTTCAGATGAACCACAAATAATGTTATAATTCTTAGTATCTGTTCCAAATAGGCATCCTGTATTTGTGTGTTAAATTGTCATCCCTTCCCACAGAAGATACTCGAAGAGGTTCTGCTCAATGTATAAAACAAACCAAAAGTGGAAAAAAATGTTTATAGCCATCACTTTAATTTAGCTCTGCCTAAAATTAAATGGCTGGCTGGCTGTCAAAAAGTGGTCTCCATCTAACTGGATAGCCAGTGAGAGACAAAACTTTGGACAGTATCAAGGGGACTCAAGTGGAGTTGGGAAGTGGGATGCTTCAAACTGCTAAGGATAATGAAGATAGCCAACCCAACTGACCACTGACCATCCTTTCCACACCTAGCCCTCCGTTCAGCCATCCTAAGTTAATCTTATCTGGCAGTACTGTAGGGAGGAAATACTCCTTTGTCCTCTGTAGCAGCCTTTGGTATGGCTGAAAGGGGAACTTCAGTCTATTCTTATTATAGATTCCCTACCCTTGACCTTGCAATTCTAAGAAGCCAGCCAGTCTCCCAAGGTGGAGGAGGATATCTTTCTCTGGCCTTTCCTTGAACCATGACCAAAGTACTCTATGACCTTGAGCAAACCACACACTCTGGGCCACAGTAATGCTTTGATGTCTGAGCAGAAAAAGAGCGTGGGCCATGAAAGAACGAGAGCTCTAAATCCCAGGAATTGCCAGGACAACGGGGACTCTGTGTCTAAGGGCCAACCTGTCCTTGACATACAGTGTCTGTCTGTAATGTGAGCTTCAATCACGGAGATGAACATTTCTGGGTGATGGCCTCAGAGCTGGTGTCAGTAGAAAGCAAAACTGTCCTGTACCAAATCTTTTAGATCTTCATGCGCTCGCTTAGAAAACGATAGGGTATTGAAGAGGCAAAGCAAAGAAAGTTCGTGGCCTATTGTATTTGTTAACCTTCTCATCCCTGTGACCCAATTACCTGAGAAATAACTGAAAGGGTGACTTATGCTGGCTCACAGTTTTAAGACTATCCATGTATTGATGGCAAGGAGCAGCTCACAATGAAGCAGCTAGAAAATGGAGACAGGGAGGGGCCCAAGGCATGATAGAACCTGCAGAGGTGTACCACTGATACCCTGCAATACCTGCTAGGATCCACCTCTTAGCACTTACCAACTCCCAATAATGTGACGTCTAGAATTGTCCTGGAGACTGTGTCCCACTCCCAAGAACCAAGTGCAGCCCTCATCTCTCTCCTTCTCTGTCCAGCAGCGCCTCTGACTTACGTGGCTCCTCGCTCCTGCCCCTGTGTGGCCTGCCCGGGCAGCTCCGCTTGCTGGCGTCGTCTGGGGCTTTGCCATAGCCGAATCTTTGATGTCCTTCTGCCTCGGGACTGGTCATCCATGCCAGGGAGAGGATTCCCAAACCTTCTCACCTTCTACAGGTTCCCGCATGGGTGGGAGGGCTAAGGCCTTGGCTGTACACTCCCCAGGGCCAGGCTCTGTCGTCAGATCTTGTTGGCAACGGTGTGTAACTTCCTCCAAAAATCAAAGGCCTTTCAAAAGCAAAGCCTTCCCTTCTAAATAACAATCTCTGTGGTTTGGTGGGCAGGCTCTTTGTTGTCCCTTTTCTTTTTTTTCCACGGAAACCGTCATCCCTGAGAGCACTCTCCCACCCAGCCCATTGTAAACTCAGGAGCTTTGTGATTACACATTGGTTGGCCATTCACTTATATATACATATTTTTTTTTGGACCCATACCATACACAGGGAACATCTACTTATCAAACGGTATGTTAATTATCCCTGAACTCATTGATAAACCTGATCATAACTCATAGGTCCCTTCTGCTAATAATAGCAAAACCTGCCCCACTCAGAGTATGGCATGCTGTTACCAGGAGTCCTTACAGGGGCCATGTTTTCCAGACCGGTCTGTTAGTGGCAACCCCTTCTTCCATCGTGACATCACGCAGTCTCTGTCCTACTTACTCTTCTGCAACACCTCCAGAGAAATGTCATATGTCATCTGCCCACTGGCACTCATGAGAAGGGCGCTGTCCATGTTAAGAACAAACTGAAAATGTCCTCCCCATTGCAGGACTTGCTGGGTCACGTGTTGGGGCTAGGAGAGGAATCTCTACCAAATGAGCCACCCTGCTTATTCTCAGGACTTCACAAAAAAAACCCTGGAAGAGGTCCTTCCACTTGGAGGTCCCATATCCCTACATCAGGAGCACAGCCCACCATCCTTGAATAATAATAATAATAATCACACAGATGTAGGGGATTTGCGTTGATTTGGGGAAGAGAACACACTCAGAGATACCATCTCTTGGGTCCCAGCCAGGAAGAATCCGCTCACCTCTCACCCACACAGTATGTCTGTTCAATGGTGCTGCATGTTTTCCTGGGTGAAAAATCAAATCCTACGCTGGGGGGGGATGCTAGGTGCTATGAGGGACACCTAAACAATATCTTTATCTTCCAGTGTGTTCAGCCTGTGAAGCTAGCTAGCTAAGATCCATGCGTTTAGAAGCCTGTGCACAAAGCAGGTAGTAGTATGTGGTACAGGAGGGCTTCTGGGAGTTTCAGAGTAAGACAGCACCAATATCAGGGTTGACAGCATTGTGTGCCCAGTGTATGAGCCAACTCCAAAAGTATCCTTGGAACTTTCTCTGGCTTAGGATGGAAAGGAGGGGTGTTCTATGCTGTAGGAAATGCCAAAACACGGTTCAGAGTGAAGAAAGCAAGAGAAAGAAGCAAAGAATCCCATGGCCAGGGCAAGATGTACATTTATTTTCCCACATGAGCCCCTGCTTCTGCAGTCTCTACCTTCTCAGAAGATTTACAGTAGGCATCCATGGAGACAAGAATCACTCCTTTAGTCGGCTTTTAAATCAGACTAGACACGGTGCTTTTTGAATGGCTTCTTCGAGTTTTCTGGTTCACTCATTTGCTGTCCCAGTCTTTGTAGAGGATGTAATATGCTATTTCCTGATATCTGAAAATCTCTAAACTGCCTTAGAGGGTTGTTGTGAAGCACATTGAGTGGGAGGTGTCTGGTACAAGGCCTGGCACATCATAGTCTGGACCTTCCTCGGACCTTGTTGCCCCTCTGGGCATCAGTCACAGGCTACCGACCCTAGTGCCCCATGGGTCTTGTAGGAAATTTTGTGGAGAGGGGTGTGAGCAATGTGTCTCTTTAGGAGAACAATCAGGAGGGGACTCTGTAAGTTCCACTGTCTCCTTCTAGTACTCAGACACTGAAGACTTTCTCCCCGACCCCTATCCCCTTTCTGTTTTGGTTTGTAGAAAACCTTCAAGGAAATACTGCACTTCCCGTAACTATCGTGCTTCAAGCTCTCGGAACTGTTGCTGTGGCTCTGGGAGCCCTGGGAGCTGCCTACTTCATGGCTGAATCCTTGTGAACTGAACCCCAGGCCCACAGTCCGGCAGGTAGGAGGATCACCTTGTCCCTTTTCTCTAGCTAGAGAAGAATATCTCAAGGTGACTAGGCCTTCAGCCTGTCAGGAAAAGCTCACAATCATTCCTGCCTCAAGACGGGCTGTCAAGACTCTTTCAAGCCTCTCTGGAGACCTTTGATTAGAACCATCAGGACAAAGGCCCTTCACACAGCCCTAACCCTGACCTGCTATGGCTTTCCTAGATAGGAAGAAGTAGGGGAAGAGTGGGATAGAGATTAGCCCCATCTCAGATAAGCCCCGCTACTGTATCCCCAACTATTTCCACTCATACCAGCGTTCTCCAGCCTGTACCAAGGACATGCTGCCTATGATTCTTTGGAATGTGTGTGATTTCTGTCACTGACCATTTACATTACATCATCTCTGAATATGAGGATGTCTTCCATCACCACTCCTGTCTCACCTGAACCTAGAAGCAGAGCCCCAAACAAGGACTGAATGCACTAAATACCTAGAGGAAGTACTCTTGGGACAAAGCAGTTAGGAGGCGAGAGCAAGAGGGAAAGGAGGAAGAGAAAGCTTCAGCCTGGCCCTATGGAGTCCCAGAATGTTACCTGTACAACAGATGCTCTCCCTCAAGAGACACAAGGCATCCCCTTTCATGCCCCTGTGTCAGTTAGTCAGTATGTGACTATATGGGTGTAGGGAGGAAATTTGGGTCTTTGTGTAAAAAGCAATTCTTCTTGGGCTGAGGGCAAGTCACTGGAGGAGGAGGAAGCTCTTGGTCATCAGCAGCCAAAATTCATCATTCAAAGAGCCAATGGATCAATCAGGAAGGGGACTGGGGAAAGGTGGTCACCAAGAGCACCCACAGGCATCCCAACAGCTAGGTCTTGTTCAAATGGTCTTGAATGCTTTAAAAGTGATGGTTGAAGTGGGGAGTTAGAGCCCAGTGAGACATTTCAGCCTGTCCCTTCACCCTCTGTCATCCATACATGGGATTGGACAGGGGATGGCTGTAGTCAAACACGGGTCTGGGAATCAATGCTTAAAATCTATAAACATCCAAACCCTGTGAGAGTTCAGCATCATTCCTGGAGCTCCTGATGACTATTCAAGAATCATTTGAAGACTATTATTAAACCACTCTGACCTCCAGGAAATAGCACAGCACTTGAGAGCCTTGTCTTCCCTCTTCCTGGACTTGCTGGGAGTGGTGGGATATTTATTATGTTATCATGTCAGTATGGCAGCAAACAAGATGCTGGCTTTGGATTTAAACTGACAATCTCTAGTCTAGACTATGCCACCTGGAATCTCAGTGTAAAGGGCATGATCGTCAATGTCATGTCTAGTAGAGGGTAAGTTCTTTCCGAAGATGATGGTCATGAGGACTCAAAGAGAGCTGTTAAGAGTTTAAGTCCCATAGGCTGAATGAGGAGTTCATTGTCTCTATTGATCTAATGGTACATGTACCAAATGGTCCAATGGCAAACTGGTGGGTGCTGCTGTACCACAGTGGTAGCAGGCCTTCCTTTTATAGGAGCCCATTGAGAACATTGCATTATTTGTGGTCTGGTGTATTCAATATGTTCATAGGCCTGTTTTTTCCAATATGATTTTGTCACATCCACATACTCACGTGTTTTCCTGGCTTAATTTGGTGAGTGCATGGGTTGGTGGTATAAATGAGCTATCAGTTTGTGCCTCATGGTGGATGTTGAACAGATGGGGGTTGTCTACTTCAGCTAAGGCACAGCCCGAAAGTTGCTGCCTTATAGAATATGGAGTAACAGTCCAGAGCTCAGGCTGATCGAATAGCATCCAGACCAGAGAGGATCCTCCTGGCCAGGAAGAAGTGAGGTGGAGGTCAGATGGTGTGGGGCAGCCCAAAGTCCCACTGCCATGGCCAAGGGTGTTTCCAGAAGGCTCTGTGGTAGGATAGGTTCGTAGATAGACCTGTAGGTGTAGAGCCCAGAGAAGTACCACCCTAAAACATACACAGTAGAGAAGGACTTTGTGGGTACAGTGGGCTTTGAGGCTTAGCCCTCAGTTCTGACAAAAGGAAAGGGGTAGTTGAGTGTCTTTCTCTGTCCAAAATGAGCCTTCATCAGAGGAACATGACAAGCTGCCTCCTCTTAGAGAAAGATGCTTCCAGAATTTTCTTTCCTAAATCTTGGAGAACCAACCTCTCCCATAGCATTTTTCCTCAGCCAATAATGAAGCAACGAAAGCAAAAGATTCCTTTGGGACAGTGAATATGGTCAAACACAACACCCTAGTGAACTTCTGGGAGAGGAGGAGTCTATCTCAGCTGCTCGGGTCTCTCAGGGAATGGGGAGTTAACAGGGAAGGTGCTGGCATTGGCTGAGCCCAGGAGATAGATGTTCTAGGACTTTACAAATAGAGCCATGGCCTTGGGGTAAAGCAATGTGGCTGACTTTCAAGAAGCAAAGAAGAAGAAAGGAAGAGATCAGTGAAGGAGGAAGAGGAGGACGAGAACGAGAAAGAAGAAAATGAGACAGAAAGAATAAATGGAAGGAAGTAAAGAGAGAGAGAGAGAGAGAGAGAGAGAGAGAGAGAGAGAGTCAAATAGAAGGAATTTGAACTCTAAAATAATTTACCTTTTTGCAAAAAGTGTTTAGCTATTGAACCCTCACAGGTAAGACTGTAGAGTGGAAAGCTGTTGAGATAGGTCACAAGGAATTGATTATGGGGCTAATGACTCTGTTATTTATCATTTATTTTTCCTTACAGATCCAGTTTCCATCAAAGGATCTCACTTGTCACCAAAATAGACAGAGAGAAACTATCTTGTCTCTTTTCTTCATTTTTTTTTTTGAGACAAAGATTTGCTATGTAGCCCAGGCTAGCCTTATGCTCACAATCCTTCCACCAGAGCCTCCAGGATGCTGGGGCTACAGGTATATGCCACCACAGTCAGCTACAAATCTGTCTTCAGTGTCTTTTATTCAGAAACATAAAAGTTGGATCCAGCACAGAGTCAGGAAGGTAAGTTCCTTGAGGTTCTGAGGCAGCGTAAGTACCTACAATTTCTAGGCTTGGCTTCCCAACCAGGTGGAGCCACAGCTGGTACACATTCAGTGAGACCATGTATTTTCACTTTTCAAGCAAGAAATGCACGGCTCAATTCAGTGCCAATTTAATTAGTCAGCCATACCTCAGGCCGGTTAGTAGGAGCAGAAGAAATAAGATAACATGAAGCCTGCTCTCTGAGTGGCAAGGGCTCTGGACCCAACAGGGGTATCTCTAAGAAATGGCTCCTCTTGGCATCACTTGTAATGGAGTCCTGACCTGTTTGCACCCTGTGGCTATTTCTGGCCAGTACTGGGTGGACTTTTTCTTCTAACTCTTAAATAGCCAGGTAGAATCTTAGTCTACAGAAATCCCAGCAAATACTCCTGGAAAAGGGGGTAATGGTAAGAATGGGAGACTGACAATACTGGGTACAGTGGCCTGGAGACCCACTGAAGCCCGGACCCTGCTGGTGCCACCCTGGAAGATGTCACAATACACCATCAGAGTAATCCCACTCAAGAGAAAACGAAGCAGTGTACAGCCACTCCTGTCTACTGTCAGTGGAGGCCTACTAGTAGGGAGGTTGCTGTATGTCTGTCCTCTGGAAAGAAAACCTGTAGGCAGAGAAGAGCAGATGTCAAAGAAAGGTGTCCCCAAGGAGTATGGGGCAGGTAAAGGTGGGCTAAGGACCTGCTATTTCTTTACGAATTGTCAAGGGGAAATTCTCGTCAGATCAGTTCCTGACGGGGGTCAATTTTACTTACGGGTTCATGGCATGGCACCCCAAATATGCCACTCTCCATAAGGATTATTCTAAGTAGAAAGCCATTGAGAAATCGAAGCTCACCTCTGCCCTCTCTGATCTACCTGAAAACAGCCTAATTTCTGCCATTACAATGAGGTGACCTCCACCCCACCCCAGGAAGGGTGAACAGTCTTGTCCCTGAAGACAGCTTCCACGAAAACCATCCCACACAAAGTCTGCCTTGTCCCCATTTTGGTGCTCTTCCTCAGTTGGCCACCATTCACCCTAAAACATTTTATAGCTTCCCTACAAAGGTCTTGCTGTTTATGGGAATGCTCTGCACATCCTTCCCATGTATCATTGCTCTGTGTACACCCACTGCCTCATTGATAACTTGTTTTTTCTCTTGCTCATCTGCCCTTTGTTGGTCTAATTTGGAGGGCACAGCCAACAAACCTAACATGGGTAAATGAAAAAGTATTTCTCCCTCCATATTAGATAGGAAGTTTTTCAACCCCATCCCCCAAAATCTGTGTATTAAAACCTAAGCCATTTCCCAATATGTCAGAATTAGAAGGTGGAGCCTTAGGAACATGACTAGATTCATGAGGTGGTACCCTCATAAATGAGTTTGGTTCCCATTTTAAACAAAAACAAAAGGTCTCAGAGGGCTGGGGTGTAGCTCAGTAGGTAGAGGGTTTGCAGAGCATGTACAAAGCCCTGGGTTTAACCATCAGTGCAACAAAGCCCAGTTGTATCTCCAAAGAGAGTTTCTCCTCGCTCTCCTGCCTCACAGCACTCAAGACTAATGTGATCTCATGAGGAGGGGAGACTGCTCCCCCACAGAAAGCAACACCGCTGCTGTGGTTGACACCTCTGGGTCTCCAGTTCTAACATGACCTGTCTGGAGACAGATGCTATTGAGAGTTCAGCTGGCAAGACTGCTTCCATTCAGCAGGTTCTAGACCTAGGCCCTGTGCTTCTAACATAAATCCTGGTCTCTCCCAGCCCTCTTCAGTGTTGGGTTTGCTAGAATGGCTCTAGGAACCCAAACATCTCTATTAGCTTATAAAGATCTACAGAAGGGGTGGGACAAGGAACTTCCCTGTCCTCTCCTAGTGCACCATCCTCTGTGAACTGTCACTTGGTCAGCTACCTAGGACCGCGCCCCATCCATGTCTTGGATTTTTATGGAGATTTCATTTCCCAGGTATGATGGAAGCTGTTGGACAAAAGGTGTTTGGTCCAGTGCTGACTGGATCAGGGGTGGGGAGGATAGACACAGCAAGGCCCCTTTGGATTTTTCTCAGACTCTGTGCAGTATCCCTCCCTCCAGGTATGGAGCAGTTTTCTCTGGAATGGGGAGGCTCCTTATGTAGATCATAGGATATCTTTATGGCCAGCTGCAAGATGGGTAGGAAAAGATTAGAGTTTCTATAGCCCACCTTGTGGAAAAGAAATTCTAGCTTTATGGCCTGCCTAGGGAGGGGAAGCTAAAATCGGTGAGTGTAAATTTTAAAATACGACACCTACTAGCAGAAGTTTTGAGATAGCAGCGCAAATGGACTAAGATAATACCCCCACATTGGTTTTATGTATTCTCACATTTTTTCATCACGGTTCACTGATGCGAAGTCCCCACTCTTCACTGGGCTCTGAAGGTGGTACCCTCGAAAACTGGCGTTATAGAAAACTAAGAAGACTGGCGAGATGGCTTAGCTGGTGAAGGTGTGTGCAGCGCAGCTTTTAGGAGCCAAAATAAGACAAAGCATTAGAACCAATTCTCGTCATTGCTCAACCTGCTTTCTTATAGAATTCAGGACCACCAGCCCAGAAATGGCACCACCCACAATGGGCTGGGTCCTCCCCCAGCAATCACTAAGAAAATGCCCTATAGCTGGATCTTATTGAAGGCATTTTGCTCAATCAAGGTTCCCTCCTTTCGGATAACTCTAGTTTGTGTGTCAATAAGATATAAGACTAGCCAGCACCCATGCCAATGACTTTGAAATGCATTCTGGGAGTCAAAGATGCACGTATGGACCCTTCAGCCCTGTGACCCAAAATACATATGGTATATGCTGCATACAAAATACATATGGTACAATGCATATGTACATGCAGCAGTACAGGGGAACTCTTGGATGCTTGGCTTAGTCCTTCTTATGGGTCACTTCAACAGGCTGACCATAAACCACAGAGGGAGGACCTGTGTCCTGAGGAGTCATACATAAGGAGAGACAAAATCTCAGGACCTCCACCTTCTCTCAGTGGTCTCCAAGGGATGCTGTGTGTGGTGGGTTAAGGACCTATCATGGGCTCTTGTACTGGGGTCAAAGCCTCTGGTTAACACTTGGAGTTAAGTGTCTTCCTCCTTCAGGCTTGTGGTTCAAAACTCGCGCGGGGCCTGGGGCGGGTCACACCTGCCCACCGTGGTCGCAGCTGAGGCAGTCCTCAGAGCCATGGCTCAGGCCTCCCCCAGGCGCTCCTGTGGTCTCAGCTGATGGTTCAATCTCGGTACTCGAGCGGCGTGTGGGCAGGGTCAGGGGCTCCCACGCCCTGTGGCCAATGCAGTCCCTGGAACCGTGGCTGCAGCAGAGAGAGGGAGCCCCACTGACAGCTGGGACAGGGAAAGCGGGGCGGCCTCGGCTGAGTCCCCGGAGCAGCCTGTGAAAGTGCAGGGACCGCTGCTGCAGGGAGTGTGCCCCATGGACCGCTGCAACAGGGAGCGCCAGGAGGGCGGGAGAGGCTTTCCTACTTACACAAAGAGTCCAGAGTCCCAGGAGACACGTGGAATTGAAGACATGGAGATTTTATTGACCATGATGATATATCTGAATGATGGTGCTCTCCCACAAAATGCCAGGAGGGGCTTGCTTATACTGGGGAGCGGGGAAAAGGGAGGGGCTAGGGCCTTAAAGTAATATGTAAATCTTGAGGCAGAGACCTATTTCCCACCCTCTACCTGTGCCTTATGTGACCCACTGCATGTTAGGTCTCTGGGTTCTGAGGGCGTGGCCAAACACCTCAGGATTTCTGTAGCCCCACACAGGCTGTCTTTTGAGAGCAAAGATGAGCTGGGGATCTGCTCAAGGCCTCATTTATAAACGCCACAGGTGACTCTTAAGGCAAAAGGGATATAAATGAAACCCTTACAAAGAGGGTGAACCCTATTCAAACAGGAGCAGCCAGGCCCCACACACCAAGGCTCTCAGCCCTCTCTCTACAAAGCTGTATCCTTGACCAAGAAGAGGCTCAAAGCTGAGAAAAGAGGCCTTCTTGGGCCTTGGCTGCGAGTTTACTTCTCAAAGCTCTGCTCCCTGGAAACCTCCAGAGAGAAGTGACTCTCACACACATCCCAGCATCCACTGCTCTTGGCAAAGGCAGCTTCTCGCCTCCCCAGTTTGGAGCTGCTGGGGGATGCAGTGTGCATGCTTTCTTCTTTCCTTGCCCCTGGACTGCTCACAAACACAGACCTCTTTCACAAGCCGGCTATTGAAAGCTTGTTGGAAATGCAAATTGCTCAGCAGAGATTCTTTTCAAACACCAACGTTACATACTCCTGATGAGAGCTGCTAAGCAGGACAGACATCCCAGAGCAGGAGGCTTCTGAAGAACTAATGTTTGGGGTTAAAAGAAGCAGAACTTGGAGCTGGCAGCCAAGCAGGACACTCACCCCTTTGGGGGGGGTCTGTCCGCCCTCTTGCTTTTTTTGTAGACACTGCCCCATCATGACCCCAGGCCCGCCTCTCTCGCCCCTTCATTTGAGTATCACATTAGTCATGGGTGACTAAGGACTCAATCCAGCAGAGTTGTTGCCCATCCACAGATCAGATCCAAAGGGAGCTGGATAAACTGCTAAGTGAACCAATAGCTCCCCTTGACCCCAAGAACCCAAAGGCTCTGGGGACAGTCTTCCACCCCAGACTCTGAGGATAACTCAATAAGCCTGAGGCTGGCTGACTATGCTCCCTACCTCTGGTGCTCCTGAATCAGCCCTCACCCAGTAGCCTGGGGTCCCTTCCTTCCCCAAGGCTCTCCCTGAGGGTGAGGTGTTCTTTTTCACAGGCATCAGGAGTTACGGGGCCTGAGATAACTGATGAGAACAGGTTCTTCTCTCTATAGCTCCTTATTCTCCACCAAAGACAACAACAACAACAACAAATCACTTGGTTAAAATAGATGTTTACCCTCTGAATTCTGTAGACTTTCATACCAAAGATTTGTAACCTGTTGTTTCCACTTTCTAAGAGAATTTTCACATAATCTCTTTGTTTGGTGGTGGTGGTGGTGGCATGTTAGTTTTGTTCTGTTTTTTTGACAGGATCTTGACATGTAGCCTTGGCTAGCCCGAAACACATTGTGTCGATCAAGAAGGACTCAAAATCCATAGTGATCTTCCTGCCTCTGGCTCCTAAGTTTTGGATGTGTATCAACATACCCAGCTTTCTTTGTTTAAGATAAGGTCTTACTATGTAACCCATGTTGACTTAGAACTCATGATCCTCGAGTCTCAGCACCCCCAGTAACACTGGGATTACAGATGTATACCACCATACCCAGACAATTTCTCATGGTTGTGTGATGTTCCAGCATATGCCTGGTTTATAATGGATCAAGTAAAAGTCATCCAGACTTACATTAGTATCTGGCTCGCCATATCAATCACTGAATCCTGTCTATGGTGTCAGTTACAGTCACACATGAAGGAGAGGACACTGGGTCCAACTGTCTTAGACAAGGGGAATCTGGTGATTTATGTAACTGTATAATCTACAAGTAGCAGGCTTTGGGGTAGGTTTTATTCAAAACCTTTTCTTCTCTACTCTCTATTTTGCCCTCTGTGGAATTAGTTTCACCCTGTGGTTATGATGGTTGTGTTGGGGCAGAAAGATGTAATTCCCTCCTCACCCATCATAAGGGGCCTGTCCTACAACGAAAATCAGGTTAACAAAAGCATACTGCGTTTGCTGAATCCCTTTTATACTTTTACAAGCCCTTTGGTACTGAGGAGCCTCTAGATCTAATGAAGCATGGCTTTAATCCGACCACTAGGGAGGCAGAGGAAGCTAGTCTGATTTGTGTAAAGGAGTTCCAGGCTAGTCAAGGCTACACAGTGAGACCCTGTCTCAAAAACAGTAAATAAGTAGCCATGCCACAGGGAAGGCTGTTTCCAGACTTAGGTCTGCTGAAGCATAGACAGCCACATCGACGTATGATGGGACAGCATAAAGCTAACAGCCTGAAGATGAAACCCAGGAAGACCTGTCTCTTCGGAGTTTTGTTGATCTCAGGGTAGCATCCTTCCCACCTGGCTCTGGGGAAGAACCATCTGGAATGATAGCCCTCAAGGGAGATTTATTGACTTTTAGAGTTTTATGACTTAAGGAAAGGTTCTTGAGGAAGACAAATTCAGGTTTCTATGACTCTTCAGAAGGAAGAGGCAAACAGAATACCAAAATGGCAGAAAGTCAGAGACCCTTTGCTTCTGAGACCTTCCAGCCTCCTTTTATTTAGTTCAAAGGAGTATGCCAAAGCACCATAATTTGAAGTATTATCTTCTGACCCCCAACAGCTGCCAACAGTACCTAAGGCTGCAATCCAGAGAGAGTGCCCATGAGCCTGGCAATCACTGAGCATCCCAGGCAAAAGTTCTATGCTTCAATCTTCTTGGATCAGCATGCCCCACAAACCCCCATGGCAGGGACCAGGGAACTGGAGTGACTTAATTGGCTTACACCACTCAGGGTCCACCTGTGAGTTAGGTTGGAGTTATCTATCTTTGGAGCAAGGAGGCTGCATGAGAGAAGGCAGAATCAGAATAAAAATTCAGCTATTAGTAGCCATGAAATACTGAAGGCTTTAACATATGTCAATTTTATTATTTTTTATATTATTATTTTTATTTTATTTATTTTAGTATTATTATTTTTTCCCCTTTGAGACATTCTTTTTCAAGGGATCTACAGGCTTCTCCATTGCTTCCATTTTGTAAGCAGCACAATGGGCATCCATCCTCCAACACACATGTTGGCAAAAGCTCCTTCTTAATGCCGTTCCCCTCTGAGTTCTACATCCTGCCCTGTTTGTGCCAACTCTTCAAGGTTGCCTTACCCACTTCTCCACACATTCTAGGCTGCCCCTCCCCTCCCCCACCTCCCACCAAGCAGGCTATCTCACACCTTCACAGTCATTACCTACCCAGACTGCTCCAGATGGCTTTCTGAGGTTAGAAAATCCGAAACTTCCTTCTCATCCCATGATGGTCAACTGTGATGGAGATATTCACTTTAAATCAGAAATCCTAATCAGATTGACTCACCCACCTCGTGTTTTTAATCTAATTCTTTAATCACTTTAAGCCAAGCACATTCTTGATAGAAATGTGTCTGGTGATCAGGTGCATTGCCCTTCCAGTATTCAAGCAACAGAAAACCCGGAAGTTTATAGAAATATGACTGGGATGGATACTGTAGTGTGCTGCCTATGGGTGAGCTGGCTCTCCTGGATGCTGGTGTAGTCACTGCTAGCCACTTATATCTATCCCTCTGTCTGGGCATTGTTTTAACTAAAGAAAGCTGCCTCACCCAAGATTATATCACTTCCCAAAAGGCAAGGTAGGTTGATGGACAACAAGTTCATGTATGGCAAAAAAAAAAAAAAAACCAAAAACCAAAAAACAAAAAAACAAACAAACAAACAAAAAAAAAAACCAACCCTGGATCCAAGCCTCAGTTGAGGGTAATGCTGGAAAATCATCCCAAATGAATGAAAAAGAAAAACGAGGACATGACAGCCCCTAGGTATAGTTGAGGGAGAGTAATTTGTAGATATGAGGGAGTGCACAGCCAGAGGCATCTGGAAGGATCTAGACTGAACCAGGCTATAAGTGATGGGTAGAGGGGCTGGATCATGCATGACCTGAGAGTCCCAAATAAACAACCAACCAACCAACCAACCAACCAACCAACCAACCTACTAACCAATCAATAAAAAGCCATCTCCAAGGTTAGCAACTTAAAGCAACAATGTGTTATTTCCCACAGAGAGAACCCAGGATTGTCTCTGGGCCTTGCAGTTTCTCTCTACAACGTTTGCGTTGACCAGTGCCTCTTTACACCAATGCCTCTTTAAACGCAGTAGCTGAATTCCATGAGTGTTTCAACTGCACACACCACAGTACACATCCATGTTTCCAGCCGGCTTGCCTTATTTTGGCTAATACCCTGTTAGCCATGCCCGGAGTCCCATAGGGAACTCCACAGGAGTGTTCTTCCCCAGGGGCTACCAGGTCAATAATCTATCACAATCTGCCTTCTGACTCTCTGGGTGATCTATATCTACTTGCAAAATGAGTCACCCCTAGAGCAAAACCGGACTTCCAGAGGATCTTTTACAAACAGTCAGATGCAGGTTTGAAGTCCAAAGAGTCACCATTAAAAGGTGATTCAGGTGAGGTATTTCAAGGGCTAGTCCTGGTTAAAGAGCTGTGAAGCCCGATTGTCTCTCCAGCACACAAAGGAAAAACAGTAGGAGGAACAGAGACAGGAAAATACTTCAGGATTCTCTCTTCAAAACGGCTGAGTGAGGAAAAGGGGGCTCGTTATACCCTTTAGTCCTATGGCTGATTTAAAATTTTTTAAATTCTTTTACTTAGCTGACGGTTCAGTCAGGGGACTGAGGTAGGCCCTCTGCACATAGGCTGCAGTTGTGTAGCTTGGTCTTCCTGTGGGACTCCTGACAGTGGGAGCAGGATCTGTCTCAGACTCTGTTGTCTGCCTTTTTAGAACCCTTTCCTCCTGCTGGAGCGCCTCATTTAGGCTTAATAGGAGAGGAGGTGCCTAGTCTTACTGCAACTTGATGTGCCCGGCTGGTTGACGTCCGTCCGTGGAATACCTGCCTTTTTCTGAAGAAAGCAGAGGAGGAGCAGACTGGGGGTCAGGGACAGAGTTAGGAGTCGGCGGGAGGTTGTGGGAAGGAATGAGGAGGAGGAGGAGGAAGAGGAGGAAGAGGAGGAGGAGGAGGAGGAGGAGGAGGAGGAGGAGGAGGGTAAACTTATTTGGTTGTTACTGTTATTGGGCTTTTTTTTTTTCAGACAGGGTTTCTCTATGTAGTTCTGGCTTTCCTGGAACTTACTCTGTAGACAAGGCTGACCTTGAACTCACAGGATCCACCTGCCTCTGCCTCTCAAGGGATACCCCACTACCACCAGGCCTCCGTTAGCTTTTTAACTAAGCCTCTTGGTGTTAGTTCCAGTATTTTTTCTAGGAACCAAGACAGGCATCTTTAATTTATCCATGCCCCTGAACTCCAGCTTGCTTGCCCAGCCCACCTCCCTTAACCCCCATTTCCTACTACCTCTGAGAGATCTGTTCCCACCTACACGATCTCTCTAGTCCTAGAAGATATTTGGTTCTCTAGTGCTTCATTCACCAATCACACACACACACACACACACAGAGAGAGAGAGAGAGAGAGAGAGAGAGAGAGAGAGAGAGAGAGAGATGTACTTGAGCAGCAACAGAATATAGGAAGGATTTCTGCTTATTTGAGCAATGTTCCCTCTCAATCTTAGGGCAGTGACTCAGGAGACTTCCCTATCACCTTCTCCACTGTGCAGTAAGCACAGATTCCCCATAAAGCCCATTGCCTACATCTGGCCTTTCCTCTGGGTAGACTGAACTGTCTCCACAGAGAATGGGCAACTCCCAGAACTTCTAGCCTCAGACAACCCAGCAACATCTGGGAGGAAAGAAAATTCCAGAGAGTACCTGAGTACAGGGGCTGAAGCAAATAGAGACTGTGGAAGGCAAGATCCTGTGAGGAGCTGCAGTTACAATGGAGCTGCAGCGGAACTGAAGAGTTCTAGAAAGCTGCTGAATCACCCAGAGGAGCGAAAACTGAGGACAGAGCAAGACAAGCTCAGAGCTGTGAAACTACATGTAGACATGGGCTTCCCAGCACTCAATGGGCAAGGCAATACACCTCTGTCCTTGAAAGGGTACAGTGAAATTCATAAGCTCCCTACGTATCGTTAAAACATCCCGAGAGGTGTTAGAATTATGCCAAATAACTGCAAGTGTCATTAAATTTCTTCCTAATTATAATGACTACCACTGTAAATTGTAGAACTAACATGAATCCAGTGGTATTTGGCATGACACTCCAGATGGTTCCTTACCCTTAAATTCTGAACCTCCTTCCAGTAATTTGAATAGGATGAAGAGCATCAATCCGTTCTTCCAAATGCTTATCTAAATCCTCTTGTATATTCAACACATTAGTAACATTTTTTTTTTTTGCTAAATGATTAACAAAAGTAGCTGTCTTAACTTCTTGTGTCACAGCAATTGCAGAAGCAGTGGTGCTAGCAATTGATGTAATTAAAGCTGTTATACCAGAAATAATCAAGCCCGCTACCCTCTTGCTTCTGCTTAAAGCCTGACTCATTTCTTCCACTGTTTGCAAGCTATTTTTAGAATACCAAGGTTCTGTGATACTCAGGGCACTAAAACAAAAGCTGGTTGATAGACTTCCATAACTGACATGCCAGATTTCAAAACACAAACACAATTAGAAAGTGTACAATCAATTGGAGCTTATGAATTTCAAGAATGCCGCTCTGCTGAGCGTTGATGTAGTAGATACTGCTGATAAAATTACCCATGGCCTGAGGTCAGTATTTTTATTTTGGTCAAGCTTCAAAAATGGCATATATAGCTTGATAGTGCTAGCCCTTTTTGTCCTGGGAATACTTTTATTCCTGTCCATTGTGTTAAAGCTTTTCTTCAACAACATCAACATGTTGTCAGCCAAAGTACATGGCTTGAACCTGAAAATGGACCCCCAGACAGAGTTATTAAATTAACAGGCTGGCAAGCCAAGGATGGGTAAGATTCTGCACAGAGCCTTACCAATGTAAGACATAAGTGCATTGCTTTAGATAATGCATATTCCATGATGGGTAAGGAAGGCATTCTTGTCAGAGTGACCTAAGACAGGCTCAGTCTTGTTAATAAAATAAAAAGGAGGGAGAGGTGGAGAGCCTTTGGGGCTGCTTGGCAAGAATCTGACATGGGCCAAGGACAAGGAAATGGGCTGCTTGGAAAGAGTATGACATTGGCCAAGGACAAGGAAGTAGGTGTCAGGCAGGAATCTGACATTAGGCTACAACAAAGAAGCAATCTCAGGCAGGAATCTAAATTTTAGGCTAGAACAAAGAAGTAGGCTTCAGACATGAGAATGACCTTGGGCTAGGACAGGGAAGTAGGCTCAGATACTTTGGTCATCCTGATAAGCCCTTAGAAACAGTGATCACGGGAGTGTTTATGTAATTGGCTTTATTGCCTTGCTTTTTCTTTGACTATTTGTGTTTATTGTTTCACTTGTTCCTTGACTATTTCCATCTATTGTATTGCTAGACCCTCAACCTAGAACTGACCTTAATACATGCATGTAATTAAAATGGTATAAAAGCATAAAGGAGGAGGGGGGATGGGATAGGGGGTTCTAGGGAGGGGAAATGGGGAAAGGGGATGACACCTGTATTGTAAATAAATAAAATATCCAATCAAAAAATGACAAAAATAGGGTGCAGTGGTCTGCGTCTGGTTCTCCAGGATTAGAGATAGAAGCTGCTGACTTTGAAGGCCCACTCAAAGCCTCTGTGGCTCAGAGGCTCAGGGATATCAAGCTAGTGAAGCTACTCTTAGCCTTCTTGGGATTTCCATGAGAATATAGCAAAAAACAAAACAAACAAACAAACAAAAAACCCTGGTAACCTCGTCATTACATTGGGAACTAAACTCACAACACCTGAACGCTTTGGGGGTGGGGGAGGGGAAGGTACGTGTAAGACATCCAAGCCATAGCAATCTGAATAAGGGTGGGCCAATCCATACAAGCTCATAAAGACCATGATTGCATGATCACGTTTGGCCAACACCATTTCCCGAGCCATAAAACTTAGGCTCAACCTCCTTCTTGATCAGGTCAACTGGATTTCAAAGGAAATCCAAACCAAGGGATTTTGGAATCACGATGATGCTAGTTAACAAGGCATCTGTAATACTGACAGATTCCCATGCAGTCTACCTGGGACTTCGGGCGGTGTTGTGTTTATAAAAAGATAAAGAGATGATAAAGCGTATGTTCTGTGGGTGTGTGGAGAGGTATGGGGGAAGGGGATGTCTCAGCGGGCCCATGCTGAGGCATCTCTTCCCCCTGAGGGACCAGCCACACACCCATATAGCATAGAATAAAGTTTATTCAGGGCATGGGGAGGGGAGCCAGGAGGGTAGTAGAGGCAGAGAGAGAGAGAGAGAGAGAGAGAGAGAGAGAGAGAGAAGAGAGAGAGAGAGAGAGAGAGAGAGAGAGAGAGAGAGAGAAAGAGAGAAAGAGAGAGAGAGAGAGAAGAGAGAGAGAGAGAGCAGAGAGAGAGCAGAGAAGTAGAGGTGTAGAGGCTGGCCATGATCACGTGGAGAGAGGGGGAAGGGAAGGGGGAGTGGGCAGAGAGAGGCTACAGGCAAGAGATCAAGAGATTAAGAGAGCAGGAGGGTAAGGGGGCAAGAGAGAGAGGAGGGGGCAAGCATCCCCTTTTATAGTGGGCAGGCCTACCTGGCTGTTGCCAGGTAACTGTGGGGCGGAGCATACCTGGCTGTTGCCAGAAAACTGTGGAGGTGGAGTTTAGACAGAATACTAACAGGAAGAACTTCAGGTGGCAGGTGCCAACACACTCTCGCCATTGCGGGCTGAGTGTCTCTTCAGATAGGATTGTCCACTCTAGCTCTCTCAGGTGTGCAGGCACACCCCAGGGGCCCATCTGCCCTTCCTCCTGATACTATGAGTTATTCCTGGGCCCAGCAAGACACAGTGGGGGCTTTCTTGAGCCAGGGCTCCGTCTTAAAGCATTTTATGTTGTTTTGTTTCATTGATTTTTTAAAAAATGTTTCAGGTTTTTGTTTTGTGTGTATATGTTGCCTGCATGTATGTCTGTATGCTATCTGCATGTCTGGTACCTGGAGAGTCCAGAAGGGAGCATCAGATCCCTCTGGAACTGGAGTTAAAGATAGTTGTGAGCGGCCATGTGAGACCTGGGAATGAAACCCATGTCATCGGAAGAACGCTACTCTTAACAAGCTGTGCCGTCTCTCCAGCCCCTCCCCAAAGCTTCTTTTACACACTTTCATCAAGTAGAGCTGAGAAGATTGCCTCTGTATGAGTTGAATGCCAGCTGGCACAGAAATGTGTTTTCCTGGTGCCAGATTGAAATCAGCCCTAGCCAAGTAGATGAAGAAACAAACACTTCCAGTACTGGTGTCCAGTGTGGCCATGCAGCAGCCAGAACATATCCCGGGACTAGCCTCTGAGTGCTTACAGTCACTGTCAGGATGTTTTCAGTCTGTACTTTCTCCCCACTGACCTTATTCTTCTGTGAATGAGGTCCTGTGTCCTCCTCAGGACCCTCCCAGTCTCCCAGTTCTCACTACTGCATGGCTCATAGCACAAGAGAGAGCTCGGAGGAAGAGAGGCAGGAAGAAAAGGAAGAAAGAAAAAATGGTAGAAGCCATTGGTTAGCACATCCCTTTAATCCTAGCACTCAGGAGGCAGAGGCAGGTGGATCTCTGTGAGTTCAAAGTCAGCCTGGTCTACAAAGTGAGTCCAGGGCAGCAAGGGCTGTTACACAGAGAAACCCTGTCCCCACCCCCCACCCCTAAACGTGAAAACAGGCAGAAAGAGGTGAAACAATGAAGAGGAAGGAGGCACTAAACAAAGGAGTCAAAATTGCACCCTTTGTTTTCCAAACTAGCCCTTTCTTGGCATCCTTGATTCCCACTTATATTTGGCTTAAGTAGACAAGACGGGCAAATGGTTTCAGAAGTCCCAGTCTCTGCTTACGCCACCTAACACCAGAAGGAAGAGCTACCTTTGTTTTCTGTGGCTTCCTAGGGTGTGGATGACCAGGAAGAAGAAAGATTTTTGGCAGTCTGCCTGGTTTTTTTGTTTTTTAAAGGTCTTTGTAGTTTCCTGTTAATTTCATACCAGAACCTTTGCTGTGTAAATAACACAGGTAAAGATAAACTCACTGGTCTTGGACTCCAACCTTTGTTCAACCTCAAATCCCATCCCACCCCTGGAAAATTTGGAATTTGTTATCTGGAGATTGGGGTGGAGAGGGAGGGAGGGAGAGAGAGAGAGAGAGAGAGAGAGAGAGAGAGAGAGAGAGAGAGAGAGAAGACTGTTCAGGAAGCCCAGCCTTACCAGGAAGTGATCCATCCGTCATCTGCCCTTAGGATCAATTCCTTTCCTGTTCACCTGATGACTTGCCCTGGCCCTACCATCCTCTTACCTTGTGCCCACTTTCAAGATGGTAATGTACTACAGAGGAAGAGGAGGGTTAATAAGGATACTAAGAAAGTAATGTAAAAACAGGAGAACCGCTCACATGGTCTCCACTTTAAGGCAAAAAAATAAAAAAAAAAAATGAGGAGAGGAACCAGGCCAAGTTAACACCTCAGACAGTGCTCTGGTGTCTGGTGGGACCCACTTGTACACATGTAGCCCTGCCTCTATGCCTGGTACTGGTAGGCAGAGTAGGGTGCTAGCCAGGAATGAGGTGAGAAGCTCAACAAAGAAGCCTGGCACTCCCTTCTCCTCCTTGCAGGGGTTAAGGATTCTAGCTCACGAAGAACAGAGGCCAGGGACTGGGCATTGCATGCTTTTGACAAAGACTGTATCCTTTGTGCCTGCCGTATGTCCTGGTTAGGTTTCTATTGCTGTAATAAACATCATGACCAAAAGCAATTTCCAGAGACTAGAATTTATTTCATCCCCCAGGTTACAGAATGTCACCAAGGGTAGGAACTCAAGGCAGGAACCTGGAGGTGGAAGTTCCTGGAGCAGAGGCAGAAGCAGAGGCCGTGGAGAAGTGCTGATTACTGGCTTGCTCCTTGTGGATTGCTCATCCTTCTTCCTCATACCACCCAGGACCATCTGCCCAGGGGTGGCACCACCCACAGCCAGCTGGACCCTCCCATATTAATCGTTAATCAAGAAAAATGGCCCCACAGACCTGTCTACAGGTCAATCGGATGGAAACATTTACTGAACTGAGGTTCCTCTTCCCAGATGACCCTAGAGTGTGTCGGGATGATGAAGACTTAACCAACATACCCATAATTATCCTTCTTGTCGCACTGACAGAAGTAACCTAAAGATGAAAGAGTTTATCTTAGCTCGCAGATTGAGAGCACAGTCCACTGTGAAGGGGAAAGCAGGGTAGCCAGAAAGGGAACAACAGGAACATGAGGTCACACTTCAAAACCAGAAAGTGGAAAATTCGGTATGAAGCTCTATTGCTTCAGAATGGCCTTTCTAACTGTATAGAAGTTCCTTAAGATGATTCTTTTTGATATGTGATTTTTTTTTTTAGTTGCAAGGGGTTTTTTTGTAATAAAATTTACAAAAATATTTTTTTGAAGCAGAGAGAGGTAGCTGGCAGCGCTTTCTTCCATTTTTCCTTTTTTATTCTGTATAGGACTTCGGCCCATGAGATGGTGCCACTCACATTAAGGATGGGTCTTTTGTCTAAAGTCTCTCTAGAAACACTTTCATAGACATGCCTAGATGTGTCTCCTGGGAGATCAGTTGACAATGAATTAATCATTACAAGTCCATCCCTTGTCAATATTATACCCAAACACATTATTTTTAATGTTATTTAATTTATTTTGCATGTGTGTCCATGCAGATGGAAGCATGTACATACATGTGCATACACACCACCCCATGCACGTGGAGGTCAGAGGTGTCTCCTGCCACCTTGTATACAGAAAGTATCTTGTGTCTGTATGAATGTGACGCCTGTCAGTAATAAAACTGATGGCCTATAGGAAATAGGAGATGCAACATCCTGTAAGCAGAAAGGATTCTGGGATAGTGCCAGGTGAGGGAGATTCACCCAGGAAGATGTGATGAGACAGACACATGGTACCTGAGCCCAAGTAGCCAACCACAGGGCAGAATATAGATTAGGATAAATGGGTTATTTTAAGTTATGATCTAGTCAGAGAAGAGCCTAGCTTTATGGTCAAGGTATCTGTAAAGATATTTTAAGTCTAAGTCTTATTTCTGAGAGCCTGAGGCTGGGAGGAAGAACCAGGCATAACCTCAACAACCTTATGGGATCTAAAGAACAAATTCAAGTCACCAAGCCTGCAAGTAATGCCTCTACCCACTGAACCACCTTTCCACTGCAAACATAACATTTTAAAGTCATAGCATCCCATCCCCCAGGATTTGTAGACACATGACTATCTTCTGACAAAAAGCCCATTCATTCCCATTTCACAAGTCCCCAAAGTCTTGACAGTTCCCGATTATCCGAAAGTGTAAGTTCAGGACCTCTTCCAAGATTCACATAATCTCTTAACTGTGAGGCCCTGTAAAAGAAAAATTACAAATTAAATATACTTGAAACATACAATGACTCAAAATGAACATTCTCATTCCAAAAAATAATAAATAATAAAAAAAATCAGGCTAAGCTTAAAGAAAACCCACTAGGAAAAGCTCCAAGTTCTTTAATTCCATGTCCTGAATGTGGGGTCCTTTATAACAGCATCTGGGCTCCTACAGGCATTGGGAACCCCATCTCTCCACTTCTGCTGACTGCGGCACACACACTGTTCCACTCTCTGCTTGCAGCTTTTCTTGATGGATATCCCACAGTCCTAGCATCTCCAAAATGGGTTCCCACTTGCAACCACAGCTTCGCCTTCACAGTTTTATAAAATAGCCTCTCAGGGGTCTCCTTGCAAGGACTATGACCCTGCCACACATTGCCTGGCCTCATGTATTTTTGTAACTTTGGTGTAAGCCTCCATTATTTAGCTTTTGCACTTTCCAGGCCTGCAAAACCTACACCACATGAATGACTATGCCAAGGTCTGATGCCACAGTGAGTGGTAGTCTACCACGGCTGTAGTGCCCTCTGGGCACCTTGGCAGCCAAGTCTGGCAGCCAACCACAGGGGGTTCTCTCCCAGCATGGAGTCCTTTTAGTTCCATTCCAAGTTGAGCCTCCTTCCTTTCAAATGAATTTGCACTTTCACAAGTTAGAATCCTTTTTTAAAACATTGGCTTACGTAGCTGGGTGTTTTGTCTACATGTATGTCTACAGCCAGAAGAGGGCATAAAATCCCGTGGGGCTATAGTTAGGTGGTGAGTTGCAGGCGCATGCTAGGAATTGAACTCAAGACCTCTGAAAGAAAAGCCAGTGCTCTTAACTGCTGAGTTATCTCTCCAGCCCACAGTTAGAATCTCTGATAGATGGAATCAAGGTATCTTTACTATTATCTTAGCGTAAAGACAAAGTTTCTTCTTAGTCCTGCTAAACTCTCTGACAATTGTTTCTCTGCACCCTTCTCATCTGCAGCTTTTAAACTCATTCACCTTCCCGTCCTCACCAAATGGTGCATTTTTTTCATA
This sequence comes from Grammomys surdaster, assembly GCF_004785775.1. Lineage (NCBI taxonomy): Eukaryota > Metazoa > Chordata > Mammalia > Rodentia > Muridae > Grammomys > Grammomys surdaster. The sequence goes on from NW_021620672.1 coordinate 1,699,080, forward strand.
TCTTGCTCCACACTTGCTTCTCCTTCTCACTGTAACCCTGGATAAGGGCAATGATCAGTAACTACATCACAGCCTGAATGCTACATTGTCTTAAACTGTCCACTGTCAATCAAATCAGTCCATTACTTTTGAATTCAGTCTTTGCATAAGTTCTCAGGGCATGCACAGAAGGCACTCATAGTCTTTCACAGAATCACACCTGAATAGCCAGCCCCTCCTCCAGCTCCTGGGAGAGTTCCTGTTCCCCTCTGGGATCTCTCAAGTACAATCTTTACTGTCTTATTTTACAGAGTTCTGGTCTTCTGCTCACCCACCAGAATGGCCCACTAAGCTTGTTCCGAGCATTCTGGGCTTCTCTAGCCCACAGGCCTAGATTCTTCCACATCCCTTCCCAAAATCAACCCCAAAAATCTCCAAAGCACATAGTCAGGTTTATCACAGGAACAGACCTTTGAATAGTTGTTTTTCTAGTCACTTGGCAAACTACCTGACAAAAGCAACTTAAGAAGGAACATGTTTATACCGGATCACAGTCTGGGGTGTAGTCCCTCACAGCTGGGAACATACAACAGCAAGAGCAGCACCGCTGTAATGGCAGGAGCCTGAAGCAGCTGCTCATATCACTTCCAGGGAGGAGGCAAAGGAAGGATTATTGGTGCTTGACTCCATTTCTCCTTGTCCCTTTTGACTCAATCTGGGACTCAGCGTGTGTGCGTGTGTGCGTGTGTGTGTGTGTGTGTGTCCAGGTCCACCCATGTTCAGAATTGGCCTTTATGCTCTTAAACCTCTCTGGACATACCCTCACAGACATGCCCAGATGTATGTCTCCTTGGTGATTTGAAATCTAATTGACAATGAAAGCTGACCATAACCAGAACACGCTGCTGCTGAGTACTCCTAGACGCTCATCTCCCGGCCCTTAGGACTCTGTGCATGCTGGTACGCCCCCGCTGAGTTATACTGTCAACCCCCGAGTCTCTTAATGGAGTGTTTGATTTTTGTTCTTTCTCCAGTACTACAGTCAAGCTCTTCAGAGGGAGATCTGATGACCGGAACTTCGGCTGCCACTTTGGTGGTATAATGAGAGAATAACCACTGTTCTGAAAACTAAGTCCCCAAAGATCTAGGAAAAGATAGCCACTTCCTGTACATCTCCAACTACCTACAAGTCAAAAAGAACATACTCTCCTGTGTGTATGTCACTATTACAGTGTGCTATCGGCACTGAGGTGAAATTTAATTTCTATGCCTTATGGGTCTACTCTATTTCAGACTTCATAGAGCGCTAATTCTTGTTTCCAGTAAGTTTATGTTTCCCCTGCCTAGTTTAGCAAATGTTACACATAAAAGAGACTAAAGTCACCTTGTATCACTTTCCAGAGCCTAAGCAACGGAGGCTACTATGGCATTATAATGTGGTCCTGGCCACACCCCATGTGCCACCCTCCTGTATCTAGAGAAGTTCATTTCAGTAAGTCCTGAGCTTTCTCCCTGGCCACTGTTCTTCACATGAGCTAGCTGCAGTGGGAGGAGAGGATACAAAGTGTCATTGCCATGTGTTTCTAATCCCTTTCCTGGAGGGTACAGCTCTGTCTGTCACCAAGTATCATGGTAGAGGTAGAGATAGAAATGGGGCAGAGGATATGTGGGGGGTTCCATTGTTCTTACGTTAATGTATCATGGTCCACATTTCCTTGCTCCTTGCTTATGGGCTATGGTCAGAGCTGTGCATGCAGAAGAGCCCAGGGCTGCAAACTCATGTCAGCTATCTCAGCGAAGCTGGAGATGCCCAGTCTGCACAGGTAAAGTGACTGCATCCTTGACCTGGTGATGGAACCTCATCCTTCATCCATCTCTAAACAGAGGGCTTTTCCTACCCAGGTCCCAATCTCTGCTTTCAACATCCCAGCACCCTTCCAGGGGAATTCAAGAATCAGTCTGCAAAGACAAAAGTCCCATTACTGAGAACCAGAAAAACCATATGGTGCCTTCCTCCAAGTACTGGTAAGACAAAGACCAGACAAAGAGACTTAGGGAAGGGCAGCTTCTTGAACATCTTTGACTGCTTCATGCATATAGTAGGCATCCAAGAAAGATTCATTTTAGGGATGTGCAAAACCCTCCATGATGCTGGAACATAATTATAAAGGGGCCGGAACAAGGTATTTAAAAGAGAGGATTGGGGTTTTATGGTGAAGCCAGGGCTGGACATTAAAGTGTCTTGACAGCAACACCCTTTGGGCCAATTACTCGGTAGTGGATGGATGAGGAAATAAAGAGACGAGATACAGGCCCTGGGGGTTATTTGAATTTAACTTCATGTTAAATAGCATGTGAAAATCATTTGTATCAGCTCCAGTAAACAGTAATAGCCACATGTGCCTCGGGCAGCTGCATTTGCACAGGGCAGGAAAAACAGGTCGTAGAGTATTCTTTTGGACAAAACTGGTCAATGAGAATGGTAGGAAATATGTTCCTGCCTCTGACCTGGGTTTTAGACAGACAATTATAGATGCATATACATGTACACACCTACACAGATAGCCTAGCACCCCAGCATGCTGGCATCCCATGTCTACCTCTAGATCAGTGGTTCTCAACCTTCCTAATGCTGCAAGCCCACAGAAGTAGCAGAGTTACAGCTACAAAGGGTGTGGTGACTCCCAACCAAAAAGTTAGTTTCACTACTTCCTCATAGCTATAACTCTGCTACTACTTTGGATCATAATGTAACTACGTTTTCTGAAGGTCTTGGGAAACCCCTGTGAAAGGGTCTTTTGACCCCCTAAAGGGGTCACAAGGGACAGGTTGTTCTAGACTTCTGCTCTAGATTCTGGCCCATGGGGAACAACAGCCCTGTATTACATCGAGCAGTACCCAAATGCAACAAGTATTTGTGGAAAGGATGACCTTGATCCATCTGAAGGAAGTATTGGAGGTCAAGGAGGAAAACTGGTAGAGGAGGTCCCCTGTGTGATGGTTAATTCTAATTGTCCAGGCTGGCCTCGAACTCGTGATCCTCCTGCCTCTGCCTCCTTCAGCAAATCCTACCGGTGTCTGCAACCAGCAATTCTAATTGTCAATAGAACACAACCTAGACTTACCTGGGAACGAATCTCAAAGAGGGACTGTCTAGGTCAGGTTGCCCCGTGAGCAAGTTTAGGGATGGCCAGAATTATCTTATTTGCCTTAATTGATATGGGAAGACCCAGCCTGGAAGTGGGTGACACCATTTGTTGATGTGATTGTATAAAAGTATTCATATCTCTTCACTCATGGGTATGGGTGTGTTGTGGCTAGCTCCTGCCTCTGTGACTTTCCTGCAGTGACAGGCTGCAACCAAGAACTGTGAGCTAAAATAAGCCCTTTCTTCTCGTCCCTAAATTGTTTGGGGTTAAGGTATTTTTATCACAGCAACAGAGATGAAACTAGGATGTCATGTTTCCCTTCTCTCTCCTGTTCTCACCCACTCTTCTGTTCCATCTTGGCTCCAAAGCTTACACTACTGGAAAAGCAGGCCCTGACCCCAAGCCCTGTAGGACTCCTTCAAAATAGCTCTAGAAGCTAGGAATGGTGGTACAGGCTGTAAGCCTAAACTGAGACCAAAGGATCTCCAGACTCTAGGCTAGGATGGTGAAATTGTGTCTCAAGAGAAAGAAATAAAAAATCTGAGACTGGAGAGAGATGATTCACCGATTAAGAGCACTTACTGCTTCTGCGGAGGACCTGGAGTGGGTTCCCAGCACCCCTGTAGTTGATCATAACTCTGTAGTTCATAACCATCCACAACTCCAGTTCCAGGAGATCAGACGCTGTTACTAGTGCAGATACACTTAAGCAAAACATCCATACACACACAATAAATAAAACTTTTAATTAAATATATCGGCTCCGAGGTTCAAAACCATCTTACCCTGAGAGTACATTTGTCAGGTTCATTCATCCTCAGCTCCCCCAAGAGCCTGTACTTTCTAAATGTCCTAGATGTTCCTTAAGTTATCTACTGGGTGTGTTATTGGGTATCTAAATGAATAAGTGAGTGAATGATACATTCAGTTTGGCGGGACAGGAGCGCTCAGAGCGCTGTCAGCGGACAGGGGGTCCGGGAGGATCGGCCCTCGGGGGCGTGTCGGCAGAGGCTGCGGCGGAGCTCCCAGCTCGGCGCAGGAGGCGGCGGCCAGCATGGAGAGCGAGCTGGAGGCGCTGGCCCTGCGGCCCGCGAGCTCGGAGGAGCCGCCCTTCCAGGCGCTGGTGGAGGCGGCGGGCGGCCGCGGGCAGGTGCTGCTGGTGGGCGAGCTGTGGGAGCGCGAGCCGAGCCGCGCGCTGCTGCGGGACTTCGCCCGTGTCGTGTTCCCACCGGAGCCCGCGCCGGGCAAGCCGGGCTGCTCAGAGGCCGAGAGCGAGGGCACCGCGGCGGCCACCGAGCCGCACGGGGCTCCGGGGACGAAAGCGGAGCGCGCCATCCGCTCGCCGCTCGTCTTCGTGCTGTGCCGCGCCGGATCGCTGACCTCCCGGGAGCCGCGGCGCCGCCTGCGGGAGATGCTGCGGGACGTGCGCAGCCGGAGGCGGGAGGGCGCCGCGCTGGTCGGGGTCCTGGTAGCCGACGTGGGGACGGAGGACGCGGGGGCGCCGGGACTGCAACTGCTGGAGACGCTGCTGCGCACGGTGTTCGGCCGCCAGGTCGGGGGCCCGGTGCAGGCTGCAGCCTTCCGTCCCGGCTGCCCGGCCTCCAGCCTGGCGGTCCAGGAGGCGGCCTGCAGGGCCCTGAAAGCTGCGGGACCGGGACGACCAGGTGAGGCTGCGTGGGGTCAGGCTGGGCACTGGTGAAGGCGTCTGGGGAAGCCTCCAATCCCTGTAGACCGGCTGAACCCCTTTAGGCCACCCAACTCTGTTGTGCACCGAGGTAAACTGAGGCCCGATGCTAGAAGGTCCCCAGCACAAGGCCTCTCAGCCTAGGGTGGACATGCCCTGGACAAGGAATTGAGTCTATCAGGTCAGATCCTGACTGCACAGGAGATCCGGGAGAAGTGGGGTGGGGTAAGGATTTGAGGGAACAACTGATGAGGAAGTGGGTAAGAAGTAGGGTTGAACCGCTCTCAACAACAACAACAATATGTAGGAGTTGGAGACTGGGGACAGGAGAAGAAGATGCAGAAGTCTGGGTGGTCTGCGTTGGGGGATGGTGGAGAACTGAGGCTGTGGGGGCGGGGTGACTATAACTTTAGGACAAGTGCAGGCAGAGCTGTCACAGGAGCTTTAGGAGATATTGGAGGCTCCGTGTGGAAGAGAAGAATACAATCGAAGTTCCTGGAAAAGATGCAGAATATAGGTGCCAGGAAGGGTGTCCGGAAGGGTGTGAGGGACCGAGACCATGACGACCTCAGTTATTCCTGGTAGCCACTGATCATCGCTGGCTGCTTCCGCCAGGTGTGGGGCCACATTTTCCTTCCACACTCTATCCTAAAGAGCAGAGAGGTGGGTGTGAGAGCTTCTCCTAGTCCGAGACTGCTCCATCACCAAAGGGTCAGACGTCCCAAGGCAACAATACAGGAACTCTGCAAGGTACTGGGATTAAAAAGAGGGCCCTAAGTGGAGCCTTGTCAGACACTGGGAGATCTTTCCACTGCTCAACTCACTTCCGTTTGACCTTTGACCATAGTAAGCTTTGGAGTTAAAGCGTGATTGTGTGAGGTGTTCCGGGGCATCTGCTGTTGGGCATTAGCCAGACACTGGGAGATGTCAGACCTTTCACACCAGGGAGGCATTATCTGATATTATAAATGTCACACTTGGACCTGCCAGCCCGGCAAAAGTATTTCTCGCTGGAGGCTCCCCTACCCTTCTGCCAACCTCTCTTTTGTGGAGGCTGAACAACCTCCAGGATCCTGAAAGATTAGGCAAGTAAGTACCCCGTTTGCATTCCTGTTCTGATAATATCAATCATCGGCTTCCTCACCTGGCCTTCAGGGGAAAGAAGGTAATTCACACAAATTCTCCCCAGACTAATGGGCTAGTGCCTAGAAAATTCTTTAAGCCTTCCTTCTCTTAGCCCTCATATCCTGGCACCCAAGATGGATGGCCAAATCCTTGCTTTGAAATAACCCCTACCACTCTGGAAAATGGGACCTTTGTAGATGCATCATTCTCTATTATATTAAACATTTGCCTATTTTTATAAAGCACTCTGAGAAAAAACAAAACTTTTACTACTAAGTTTTACTAATTCAAGGTTATGAATTAACTATAACTTCTTTTTGTTTTTAAACTATACCTTCATGTCGCAGCTTTGGCTGCAGGGAAACAAAGGTAATCCATGTCTTTAATCCCAGTACTCGGTACACAGAGGCCAGCCTGATCTACATAGTGAGTTCTAGGCCAGCCAAGGCTACACAATGAGACCCTGTCTCAATATATATAATGGTGTTCAGAAATAGTTTGAAGCAAGTCACGATGCTACACATCTGTAATCCCAGTATTCAGGAGCTTGAGGCAGGAGGATAGATAGTTCAAAGCCATCCTAGGGAACACAGTGAGACCCTGTCTCACAAGCAAATGAATGAATGGATGAATAAAGAAGAGGTGAGGCAGGGAAGCAAGGGAGGAGTGTGGACTAAAACAGGATGATATTCCTGCCCTGTGAATATTTTCTTTAGTGGTATGCGATTGTGGTTGATTTCCTGTCATTCAGCATGTGCACATAACAGAGAAATTTGCAAGACTGAAGTGAGATAACCAGACAGATGAAACCAGGGCAGTAGAAGGTCAAGACTCATGGATTGCTGAGTGAAGTCTCTTGACTTGTAAAGCAGGCACTAGCTGACCTTTGCCTTGGGGATTTATTTGGTCTCTCTCTTTCTAGCAGAAGGTGCCTGGGAAAGACCAGGCCTCCCTGGCCTACTGACTTGCTTTTCCTGGGGTCCTCGGAGGCAGAGGAAGAACCGAGGTGTCACCTCCTCTCAAGGTCCAGCTCAAGGTAAGTACCTTGGCTGCCTGGATCCTGAGTGAATTCAGGGACTTTAAAGACATCAGATACACATCCCTGAAGCCCTGTCTCAAAGCTGAGACTAGCATGAGCATTCGGGTGCTTGTCCCATCAAGCAGGGCTCAAGCTGGGTCAGGCAGAGTGCCTGCCCTAGTAGTTCTCCAACTTGGTGAAACCATGAAGAGAACTGTAGTACAGGAATACCACATGCATAGGGTGGGGGCAGGCCAGTGTCCTCTGAGGAGCCATGGAATGTTAAGGAGCTAGTGGCATTTGAGCTGGGATACAGGACTTCCCATAGACAGACGGGGGGCTCAGCAAGTATCCTGAGTGAAGGTTCCCAGCAGCTATCATTCTCAGAAAAGGAAGAGCCCTCAAGGGTGCTCAGGGCTGAGGTGCAGATGGAAAGGGAAGGCCTTGGAGTGGTGAGCTGGGCCACATGGAGGCAGAACGCCCTTCAAAGGTGCAGGGTCTAAGACACAAGCAGAAAGATGGCAGCCTGTGGAGACACAGAGTGATCAGAGGCAGACCTCAGTTAGAGGGGACCACAGCAGCCCCTGGAGGAATGTTGGGTTACTTGCACCCACAAAGGCGGTGAGCTTAGAAAGAGCAGTTTCCAAGGTGGCGCCATCCTGCTGTTAAACGGAGGTAAGGAAAGGGTAGGGGACAAATAAGGAACAGAGGTGTAAAATAAGCTTTTATTGTGTCCCTTGTTTAAAACTGACCATTCACTGATCTAGAAGCCTTCTTTCACTGCCTATAAACAGATACAAACAAGGGCTTAAAAGAACATACACTGGGCTGGTAGGATGGCTCAGTGGGTAAAGATGCTTGCCGCCAGGACTGAAGACCTGAGTTCAATTCTCAGAATCCATATTGTGAAAGGAGAAGACTAACACACACACACACACACACACACAAACACACTCACATACAGACACACACTTACACACACATACAAACATACATACACAAACACACACACATATACAAACACACACATACATAAACACATACATAAGCACACACTATTATACAGTCTTTTCACACACTAAGTAAATATAAAAATGTCATACATCTATTAAGTGGCTAAAAACAAAAACTGAAGATGCTCAAAACCCTTATATAAAATAGTAGAGCATTAGGGCTGGGGCTATAGCTCAGTGTTTAAAGCAATTGCCAGGCAAATCTGAGGTTAGAATTTGGATCCCTAGAAACCCCCTAAATGCCAAGAGAGTGTGGCAGCCTGTCTATAATCCTTCAGAGGGAGGAAACAGAGAAACCACATAGCAGGCAAACTAGCAAGACCAGCTATCCTCGCAAGCTCTGGGTTTGATAGAGAGACCCGGTCTCAATGTATAAGGTAGACAAGCAAAGTTATCAACCTTGACATCAACACACACACATACACACATACACACACACACACACTCACACCGGCACCCACACAAGTGCACTCAAATACATGCAAAGACATGCACACATGTACATACCACACAAGAAAAAAAAGCCCACAGTATGTATAACCTATGTACACCCTCCTGCACATTGTAGTCATCTCTGAATTATTTACAACCCAAGTACAATGTAAACATCACGAGAATACTTGTTATAATGTACTTCAATGTTTAATTTTATTTTAATTTAAAATGATTTAAATTTAAATTTTAATGTATTTAAATTTGGTATTTTGCCCGAATGTGTGAGTGTTAGATTCCCTGGAACTGGAGTTGCAGACAGTTGTGAGCTGCCATCTGGGTGCTAGCAATTGAACCCAAGTATTCTGGAAGGGCAGACAGTGCTCTTAACCACTGAGCCATCTCTCCAGCCCTAAGAGTGTTCATTTTTATATTTATGAGTATAAGTGTTTGCCTCCATGTATGTATGTGCACTATGTGTATGCAGTGCCCATGGAGACGAGAAGAGGGCATCAGATCTCCTGGAACTCTAGTTATTGGTGATTATGAGCCAGCCACCATGTGGGTACTGGGAACTGAACCCAATCCACTACAATAGTAACAAATACTTTTAACTGCTGGCCATCTCTCCAGCCTCCATTATACTGTATTATTGAGGAATAATGACAAGAAAAAAAATCTGTCTTCTTCAGTACAAACAATCTTTTTTCAAATGTATTTGATCCAAGCTTCATTTAACCTGAATTAAGAACTCACAGATAGGGCTGGTGAGATGGCTCAGCGGTTAAGAGCACTGACTGCTCTTCTAGAGGTCATGAGTTCAAATCCCAGCAACCACATGGTGGCTCACAACCATCTGCAATGAGATCTGATGCCCTCATATGGGTGTCTGAAGACAGCGACAGTGTACTTACAAATAATAAATAAATAAATCTTTAAAAAAAAAAAAAGAACTCACAGATACAAAGAGATGACTGTACCCCCATTTGTAACAAGCATGATAAATATGAGATATACTCATGTAAATACAAATATGTTATTTTGGAATATTTTCTTCAGCAACCGCAGATCGTGACTATCTTCCTAAAGAAATCATTGTATCAGTATCTTTTAAAAGATAACTGTAGACAACATGTAGTCTAATGCAGCATAGAGAGATCAGTGTATACTGTCCAGCTTTCCCCAATGAATGTGTCTCAAAAAGCTACAGTAAAAATCAAAGCTATAGTGCAAGATCACAACCAGGATATACACGTTAATGCCAGATACATACTGTGTACTGGGTTCCCTAATTTTGTGTGTGTGTGTGTGTGTGTGTGTGTGTGTTTCTGGGAGACGGACCTACAACCTCATTCTAAGCTATAAGCACACCAACATTTTATTGGGTTTTGTTTTTAGCACTTTCTTTTATCTATTCCTTGACACTTTTATACACATTATTTTGTTTTTGAGATAAGGTTTCATATATTCTAGGTTGGCCTTGAACTCACAAAGTTTCCAAGTATGACCTTGATCTTGCCTTCGTCTCCCAAGTACTGGGATTACGGGCTAGGCACCGTCATACCTAGTTTATGTGGTGCTGGGAATGGAACCTAGGACTTATGCATGCTAGTCAAGTGCTCTATCAACTTAGCTACATCCCAAGCCCATTCTTTTTGTTTTGTTTGTTTTATCTTGTTTTTCAAGACAGTTTCTTTGTGTGGCCTTGGCTGTCCTAAAACTCTCTCTTGAACTCAGAGATCTGCCTGCCTCTGTCTCCCAAGCACTGGGATTAAAGGCGTGCACCACCACTGCCCAGACCTAAATCCATTCTTAATGCAGAACCCCCACATATATAAAAACCATAGATTGCTTGCCTCTGCCTTCTCTGAATGCTACCTGAGATCAGCTGCCGCCCTCCAGCTGCAGGCGAGGAAGCCAAGACTAGGCCACTCACCATAAACTGCAAGGAAACTCATTATCTCCCATAAAAATAGTGGCGTTGGCTTTAGAGTTGGTCAGCAAAAACCCAGGAGCTCACAGACACCTTCAAGGACCTGGGACTTTTCCTTCTCTCGGCTAGATCATCTGGAGCTGGCTTCATCCTTAGATTGGTAATGAGCTCGCTCCTAAATATGTCTTTGCAAAAAAAACACCTAAAAGTGGGCTTGCTGGGTCAAAGGGCATGTGCCATTTAAAAAAAAAATATGATTTTAGATCTGTATTTTGTTTGGCTTCTTGAATCTCTGATGTATACACACTATAGATCAGAGGACACCTTGAGGGAGTTGGTTCTCTCCTTCTACCATGTGGGTCCTGGGAACCAAACTCAGCATGTCTGGCTTTACCGGCTAAGCCACCCAACGGGCCGTTTTTTGACTTTAGAAGTAGATCTTCGGCCACCTTCCTCCCTTTAAATGCTTAGCTACTCATAAACATGATCTTTTCATCCTTGAATGTTCCAGAACACCTCCAGGTCTCAGAAGAGGAGCTTGCACTGACACCTGTATTTCCCAATGGAAACTATGAAGACCCTGGAAGTGGAGCTAGAGCCCAGGATGGAGTTATCCACATGCCATCTGACACCCCAGAGGACACAAGATGAAGGCTGGACCCCTGGACTGGCCCTAAGCTGAACACTGGGCTCTGGCCCTTCTCAGTGAGTCTCCATGTCACAGTGTTACCTCAGCAGATCACTGGCTGACTATGAAGACCCCTTGCTTGGGGGCTGCCGCATCACTGTTGCCAGCTTGGCAACAAGGCCTGTGGAACCCGCTCCACACTTAGTGTTCCTTTACTCTGTGGTCATGGTGGGTTGATCTTGTCTCTCTGTGCCTTCATTTCTCTGAGCCAAGGAGCCTCTGTAACGGCTTTGTAGACATGTCACTCAGTCTCTGGGCTGGTTTCCCATGAATGAAGGGCTGCCAACCCTTTCTACCAGGAGCCACGCTGTACCTCAGGGCAACACTGGAAACTTGTGTGAAAGCAATTAGTGGCCATCTCACAGTGTGTAGGATGGACCAGCTACAAAAAATTAGCTTGCTCAGAATGCTGATTGTGGTAGTTTTGAGAAATAGAAGGGCCAATTCCTTCTCCCTGTCATTCTGGGAAGACATCCCCTTAGGTTTCCTGGGATCTTGGCTCCCAGAACAAGCCAAAATAAAGACCTAACTGTTGCCGTGAGGAAGCCTGTCAGGCTAGAGCCAAGATGGCTTGTGTGTTACAGGGCCAGGACCAAAAGGATCTTGCATGCTATGAGAAAAAGGGCCCTCTGTCTTTTCTTATGTTGACACTGATTACTGTGCCAAATCTTTTGTGGAAAAATCTGCTGGGAGCTGCCTATAGAATCAAAGAGAGGGAAAGCCAGGGTATTGGGGTCCTCAGCCCCCCGACTTGTACTAGATCTCAAGTTTTAGCCCAAGTATTCTGGAGGTTCTGGAATCTTCCTTGGAGTCTGTGAGTCACATAAATATCTCCCACAGAGACTGCCAGGGTATCTATTCATGCAGAGGCAACTGGGGGCTACCTCTCTTGTCCCTGCCTGACCCTGGAGAAATCAATCTTTGGAAAGACAAAGGTTCCCTGATGTGGGAAAAGCACTTTCAGAGAGAAATGGATAAGTCCATACATTCATCTGTGAGACACTCTGCAGATACACAGTTGTGCCGTGCTTTGCATAGCTCTCTGTGAGGAGCTGCGTACCCTTGAGTCATGATTTCAACTCTTTCTGTGATGATACCAAGGGAGAAGACCCTCCCTGCTCTGTGCCTCAATTTCTTATTGGTGATCCACAGCCTAGTCCTACTCCCTCTCAGTCTCCAGAAAAAAAATGTGAAGTAGAAAGAGATAGTGTCTTCCTGGCATGAGGTGGGAACAGACGTCATTTTAATAATGCAAGGTTGTACCGTAGGAAATGGCCCCAACTAGCATCTTTTATTCAAGAATGAACTCCAGGTCAGGGTGTAGTTCAGTTAATAGAGGGCTAGCCTAGCATGCTAGTTTGATCACTATCATTGTATAAACCAGATGAAGTATACATGCTTCTAACCTCAGTGCTTTGGAAGTAGAGATAGGAGAATCAGAAGTTCAAATCCACCCTCAGCTGCAATGTAAATTGGAGGCTAGCCTGGGCTACATGAGACCCTGTCTCAAAAAACAACCCCCCCCCAAAAAAAAACCAAAAAACTTTGAATTATCAATTTGACTTGATTTTGTTTTTAAATGGGGAGAGTGGCATATTTCAAGCTGCTATATTTTTGTCACATTATTGACCTATGCAGTCTTGTGTAATCATCATTTGGAGTTTTATTATTTCATCAAGGAAAGGGGCTAGAAATTTAGGTTGGGAATTTGTCTAAGACAGAAATTGCAAGGGCTAAAAATCTTTTGTATCTGTTATCTATGTTAAAACTTAGGAAACTGCACATTTAAATCAATGTCGTTTCCTAGGTGAGGGAGGACCCGCCTTCCACTCGGATCTGTTCGATTCTTCTCCATCCCTCACTTGGAGCTCCTCCCCACGGTACTTTCCTCTCTCTGGTCTAAAGTGTGATTTACACACCATTCACACTGGTTGTTGTGGTTCCAGTTGCCAACTATGGGTCTCTCCACTGGTTGAAAAGGTCTTTGTACTGAGTCTGGCTTCTGCGTCCCAGCTGGTAAAACAGGTGCAGCAAACAGTGACCTGCGGTTCCCAGCCAGACAGAAAGACATGGGTTTCAGCAAGAATGGTCATGTAGGGCTCTTCCAGGGGACGTTAGAAAGACATGGATGGAGTTTGGAGTGGCCTGAGGGAAGGCTGGAGACCTGAAGGATGCCAGGGGTCCCTGGGAGCCCAGTGTGAGGGACTGCCCAGCCAGGCCCCAGTCTGGGTCCAGGGGTTCTAACCTGTAATGTGATGGTGGGTCTCCTGCTTTTGACTTGAATGCTGGTTCCTTACATCTAATAAACCAGACAGTGCCTCACTGTATCTGACAGAAGCAGAATGGGTCTTTCTTTTCTTCTCTAACACCATCCTCACAGGACCCCAGAGAGCGGGGAATCTCAGCAAAAGAAATGCCCCTAGAAATCCTCCAGGCCCAGATCATCTCTCCACAGCCCCGTGGCTGGGACTAGAACATGCATAACTGAGAAGCAGAAGCAGGTATTAAGCCAATTTGTTTATTTCTTTGTTTTTTACATTTTACCTACAGAAGGTGTATAAATTGTCATAGCACACGCATAAAGGTCAGGACAGCTTGTGGAACTCAGTTTTTCCCTCCACCATGCAGACCAAGGGAAACAAACTTAGGTCATCTGGTTTGGTAGCAAATACCTTTACTCACTGAGCCATTACAGTTCCAGAAGTAAATATTTAAAAGGAGATTTTTTTTTTTAATTTAAAGATAGCATGAGATTTGGTACACAATAGAAGGTGTGGACATGTATTCGTATCTGTGCATTTAACCAGGCCTTACTTGACTTTCAGACAAACTTTTGTAAAATTTGTAGTATAGTTTCTCTCCTGTTCAAGTGTTTGCCTCCGAGGAGTTCCTGTCTTTGGCAAGAGCCTCTAAGAAAACAAACTAACTAACTAACAAAAAACAAACAACAACAACAAAAACCAAATGCGGAGGCCCTGGGCCTGCAGTGTCAACGAGCCCCTCTTTTTCTGCTAGAAGCAAGGACCAGATTTCAGCAAGAGGATATGACCACTGACCAATGACCACTGGAGATGCAAAGTCAGTCTGTGCTTTAAAATCCCAGTGACAGCCAGGCACCGGTGGCACATACCTTTAATCCCAGCACTTGGGAGACAGAGGCAGGCGAATCTCTGAGTTCCAGGCCAGCCTGGTCTACCAAGAGAAATCCTCTCTCCGGGGATGGGGGTGGTGGGAGCAGTGACAAGGCTTGCTTCAGAGGAACAGGTAGTCCAGACTTTGTCACCTTGTCCTGTTTGCATGGTAAACACTGTGAGTGGGAGGCTGGCTTTATTGACGGCTGCACAATAAACCTCTCTGACCTGGTGTGTGTGTGTGTGTGTGTGTGTGTGTGTGTGTGTGTGTGTGCTAATAGATCAAGCATTGGGACAGAGGTGGAATTTGGCCAGAGCAGCCTACAACTTGCATAACCTTGGTGTTGAGGTTAAGGGAGGATTGCAGTACTGGACCACTGGGAGCCTTACACGTATCCTTATCTGCCTTCAGCCTTGAGCCCAAGTCTTCGGCTAGCCTTACACTCAGGGCTGCCAGTTGGGAGAAAAGCAAGGCTGCCTGTGGGGCAATGCTGTGGCTCACAGAGTCAGGAAATGCACAGGGTGAGAGTGGGAAGGGAGAACAGGGTGTTGGGAGATCATACCCTAGGAGGGGCTGTGGCTTTGGTAAAGGTGAGAACCCCATCTATTTTCCTTCTGGGCTCTCTAGCCATGACTCTTGCCTAAAAGTTCAGCTGGGCTTGAAGCACCTTGCTTAGTCCTTGTGACCAAACCCTCATTTGTATAAACTGGTTTGTCTCTTAGCCCCAAGCTCTTTCTCTTCCTTGACAATTAGGGAGGTCTTCAAGTTTCAGGTGGCTTCATCATTATCCTTACAGACCTCCAGTCCCTGAGGACTCCCTGCTCCAGAGCTCCTAGATGTGGGGACGGCCACTCTCAGCTCCTTGCCCCCTGATGGAGAAGGTATCTCCCCCTCAACCTACCCAGAGCCAGGCCAAATGGACAGCTCCAGAGTGTAGGCAGGACCCTGAAGGGGCCACACGTGAGTCAGAGTAGCTAAAAGCAGTCTATGGCAAGGCATACGTGCAACTCTCCATTTCTAGTAGTCACCTTGGAAAAAAGGGGGCAAAGAAACAGGGAAGATCCATTTTAATCAAATGTGTTTCTTGTTTTTGTTTATTGAGATAGGGTCTCACCACGTAACACTTTCTGGCCTAGAATTCACTATGTAAACCAGGCTGGCCTCAAACTCATGGAGATCCATCCGCCTCTCTCTGCGTCCGATTGCTTCCATTAAAGGTATGAGCCACCACACCCGACTTAACATACTTTAAAAGAACAGTTATTTAATTTTATGCGTATGTGTGTGAACCTAGGTGTTTGTAAATGCACTACGTGCAAGCAGAAACCCACGGAGGTCAGAAGAGGGATCGGATCCCGTCCCTAGGAACTGGAGTTACTGATGGTTGTAAGCTGCTAAATGGGGGGGAGGGGGCTGAACTATCTTTCCAGCCTTCCTTCCTTCCCGTTCCTCCCTTCCTTTTTATTTTATTATATATTCTCCTGTATCCCAGGCTGTTCTTCCATTTGCAGTGAGATGACCTTGAATGAAGTTCTGATCCTCCTCCTTCCACCACCCTAGTGTCTTTCCTTCTTGTTTTCCATCTCCTTCCCTTAGGACAGGGTCTCTCGTTGAGCCTGGAACTCACTAGCTTTCACCTAGGCTGGTGGCCAGCAAGCCTTCATGATTCTCCTATCTCCTTCCCCGCTATGTGGGTGCTAGAGATCTGAACTCAGGTCATCATGCTTGGACAGCAAGCTCTCTTACACACTGAACTGTCTTCCTAGCCCCACACCAGATTTTAGGCAGTTCTAGGCATCAAACCTAGGACTTTGTACATACTAGGCAAGCAGACGACCAACTTAGCCACACCTGCATCCCGTACTTTACTAAGACCAAAATTGTTTTTCAGTTGAAAATTACTAATAAAGCATTTTACATTTTTAAAAGCGAGGTCTCACCATTTAGCCCAAGCTAACCTTGAACTTGGCTATGTAACTCAGGTTACCCTTCAATTCTTGGCGTGCCTGCCTTGGCCTTCTAAGTACTGGCATTCCAAGTGTGAGCTGCCACATTGTTTCCACTGCGTTTTCCATTTTGTTTTGTTAAATCACTGATTCCTGTGAGAAGTTTACAGCTTAATTCAGGGCCGTGGAGATGGCTCAGCAGGTAAAAGTGGCTCTGCCAAGCCTTGATGTCTGAGGTGGATCTGTAGGACCTACATGGTAGAAAGAGAGAACCTGGGGCTGGAGAGATGGCTGAGCAGTTAAGAGGGCTTACTGCTCTCATAGAAGACCCCAGTTCAGTTCCCAGCCCCCACATGATGGTTTACAACTACCTATAACTCCAGTTCCAGAGAATCTGATGTCCTCTTCTGACCTCTTCCAGCAATAGGCCTGTATGTAGTACACACACATACGTGCATACAGACAAAGCACTCTACGTATGAAATAAAATAAATAATTAACATATGTATTTATTTTCAGAAAGAGAGACAAGTGGCTCCTAAGAGTTATCCTCTGACTTCGCATGCGTGCTGTGGCATTGAAAACACTTGATTTGGCCGGGGGGTGGTGACGCACCCCTTTAATCCCAGCACTTGGGAGGCAGAGGCCGGCGGATTTCTGAGTTCGAGGCCAGACTGGTCTACAGAGTGAGTTCCAGGACAGCCAGGGCTATACAGAGAAACCCTGTCTCGAAAAACAAAAAAACAAACAAACAAACAAAAAAAACCAAACAAACAAAAAAAACACTTGATTTGTATTTAGAGTCCATTAAATTTAGTCCTAAGAATTTTCACATCCTCAGATTGGCCTATGTATGAAACTTTTCAGTGACTGAACTGAGTATTTGTTCAACTGGAGAGAAATTCAGTGAACCAAAATTAATTTGGCATATCAGTCGATTACATTAATTCCAGAATTTTCTACTTCAATATAAAAATGTAATGTGAACTGATTAAAGTTAAGTACAACTGGCTGTTTAGCTCCTTCTTGACATTAGCTCATTTTGAGGGGTCAGCATAATGTATAAGTAGCTTTGTGGAAGCGCACCTGCCTAACATGCACAAGGTCCTGGATCAATCTCAAAAAAATAAAATAAAATAAATCAAGCAAAAAAATGCAATGTAACTGCTTTTGTAAACAGCTATGAGCACCAGGAAAATGCTAGTGACTAAAGGAGTTCAAGGTGATTCTTAACCCCTACTTGCTGAAAAGTGGCTGGCTATCCCAAAAGAGAGAAGGGGCCAGGGAGTAGCTTCTAGCAATAACAGGAAGCATGTAGCTGTACTGCTTGGACATTCCTCTGCCAGAACCCTGTGCCCCTCCAACCCCTCTCCCCTGCCTTCAATGATCTTTTGGTGCCTCAGTCGATCCACACCAATTTCAGTCACGGAGAGGCGTTTGGTCTTTGATCAAGCATCCACATGGAGAGATTCATGCCATCAGCTGCGGGTCACGGTTCTGCTCCTAATAAAAACCGTCTCTCTAAAAACACACTGCGCTGGTCGTCAATGAAGCAACCCTAGGAGGTGGCTGAGTAGCTTCGAGATCCGTGGTGGCCGCGGGTCACCACCATTCGGCAATAGAGACCATGAGCTCCGGGACTCAAGTGACGCCAGCCATTGAGTCGCTCTACGGAAGAGCAGGCTTGCTAGGTTTGCTAGGTTTGTGGTTCCCGCCTAACACTGGAGCAAGGACAATTGGCCGGGGAATCTGGGCGGCGCTCCCACTCGAATCCTCCACCAGCCAGAGCCTTGAAACCACCAGAGGCCGCTGTAAAACCAGTCAATCTCCTACTGCTGACCAGACCTGCCACCCAGTCCCTATGCGGGTGAGGTCACAGTGAACCTGAAATGGGCTTTGAGATGTTTTATGATCCTCCTACATTTTGATCGTTCCTTAAGAACAGAGCGCACCCTGTACAATCCTTTCTGTCATTCCACTATATACTCAAAAGTAGAGCTCATTTGAATCCTGGAAAGGACAGCATAGCTGTATAAAGCTCAGATAACTTTGTGGCAACGACAAGCACACCATCCAAACTGGAGACACAGTGCTTCTCACACACAGAAGTTGAAAACTAGTCACATTCTGTTTTCAAAATGCGTGTGTGTGCGTGCGTGCGTGCGTGTGTGTGTGTGTGTGTGTGTGTGTGGTGTTGGAAATCAAACCCAGACCTTCCCCATGCTAGGCAAGTGCACTACCACTGAGCTACACGCTAAACTTCAAAAAGATTTTTAATTAGTTGTTGGCATATCAAATTCCAGAGCCGGGGCTATGACGTTCACACAGTTGTCAACATTATCTAAGCTTACTGTGCAAGGGGCCGTGGAGTTCCTGCAAACACGGAGAAAACAAATAACTAACTGTATATAAAAATATGGCTGCTCTAAGGGCAAGATTATAAGGCAGGGTATAGCCAGAGGCATCAGAGGAGTCCAGAGCAAGGAGAGAAAGTAGTCAGAACACGGTCTGCCGGGCAGTGGTGGCGCACGCCTTTAATCCCAGCACTTGGGAGGCAGAGGCAGGCAGATTTCTGACTTCGAGGCCAGCCTGGTCTACAGAGTGAGTTCCAGGACAGCCAGGGCTATACAGAGAAACCCTGCCTCAAAAAACCAAAAAAAAAAAAAAAAAAAAAAAAAAACAACAACACCGCCCGGGGGGCGGAGTGGGGGGAGGGGGGACAGGATAAAAGAGAGAGGCAAGAGAGAGGGGACCAAGAAAGCACATGGCCAAAATGGCAGTTATATAAGAATGAGAAGCACATGAGCCAGAGTTTAGGGTGGGGGACAGGGTGGAAGCAGCTAGAATACCCAGGTACTGAGTTAGCCTAGAGGCTAGCATTCACTTTGATAGACTAATAGGCACTGAGCCTATTAGCCCTTTGTTCCTTTTGGACTTGACACTAACTAAAATTAAATAACTCAAAAAATGTTCTGATAGCACATGAAATTCTCATTTCTGGCTTTTCTTGGAGAAAGCATCGGTTTCACAATGTAAGCCTGCATTCTTGCATGGCATCCACGTAAGCCCCATAGCTGCCACTCACCTGAATTGGGCCATTCGGCCTTCGTTTGTCAGGGGCCCCTCTACTCCCTATTACAGCCTTTGACGCTGCCGTTGTCTATCACCAACATAACACAGTATTCTCATTCTCCCTCCCTCCTTATCCACTGTGGTGCTGGGGACCTTGAGCATGCTATGCAAGCACATCCTCACTGAGCTCTGATTCTCTCTGAAATACTAGGTAGGGACTTAAGTTGGGACCTTACACATGCTACACAAGGGTTCCACCACTGAACTGTATTGCCAGCCTTTGAGCTAGGTTGTTTTTTGTTTTGTTTTGTTTTTGTTTGTGTGTTTGTTTGTTTGTTTTTAACATAGAGCTTTTGTTAATCCCGAGGATGGGAAGAGAAAGACCACCAACCCAAATCATCATGTCCAAATTAACTAAAGCAAGCAATTAATTAAAGCAAGCTTTTTTATTTGTGTCCACAGGCTTCCTCCCTCCTAAGGCAGGATTTGAGACTCAGCCCTGGAGGAAGTTTGTGAGGAAGACAAGCTCAGAGGTAGGGGGTTTCCAATGAAGGATTTGGTGGGCAAAACAGGAGAGGGTTACAGGAGCAGACCATAAGCATAGCAAGTTAGCCCTGATGACCTACTGAAACAAAGACATGGTTGCAAAGGTGGGCATAGCAAGATGGTCATAGCAACAGGTAGTCATAACAACAGGTAATCATAACAAGGTACTCATAGGTGGTTGTATAACCTTTTGAAACAAAGGTGGAGTTGCAAGATGGTTATAAACAACTTTTTTTAAAGATTTATTTATTTGTTTATTATATGTAAGTACACTGAGGCTGTCTTCAGACACCCATATGAGGGCATCAGATCCCATTACAGATGGTTGTAAGCCACCATGGGGTTGCTGGGATTTGAACTCATGACCTCTAGAAGAGCAGTCAGTGCTCCTAGCCACTGAGCCATCTCACCAGCCCTATAAACAACTTTTTGAAGCAAAGACATGATTGCCTGTTGAGAGCCATACAGGAGGAACATGTGGTACAAAACCATTTGTAGTTAAGGTTACAGGTGAGGCAGAGCCTTGAGAAACAGGTTTAATCCTAAACAGGAATGAACCTAGTTTATCTTTACTGTAAGACAGCTTTTAAGCCAAAGATGGAGGCAGGCTTCACTTCACTCCTGTATTCCTTTGTGGAATTCATTTGTGACTTCTCTAGGGGTCTTTATATGGAGGTATCTCTGTAGGAATGTACCCCAAACACTCAACCTGCTTATCTTTCATGTACTCCTCTTTGGTCAGCACCTTTCAACTTGAGTCATGGGCTCAACTCCATCAAAGGAATTTGGTTTTGGCAAGTATGGCTTCAAAATACTAAATTATTAAAAGTTCACACATTCACTCAAGTATGTCACCAATCACATTTAATTTGCTGGCAACTGCAAAACACGGATTTGTCTCACTATGTTAGATTGTTTTGAGAAGGCCACAGAAGTAGGCTTCAGTCACTGCTGTCCAAACAGTAGCTTGGTGATGAGGAGCTACTGGCTCAGCAGTGGTTGGCCAGGGATAAGAGTAGACGGTAAAGTGCTGACTAGTGGAGTAGATCTACTGCTGACCCTGCTGTATGAGAGGAAGTGACTGAAGAGATGGCTCAGTGCTTAAGAGCACCAGCTGCTCTCCAGAGGACTAGGGTTTGATTCCCAGCACCCACATGGTGGCTCACAACCATCAGTAGTGCCAACTCCAGGAGACCTGACGCTCACTTTTGGTTTCCAAGGGCAGTAGGCATGCATGTGGTACAGGGACACGAACACACACACACCACA